>NW_024581125.1:2393341-2596223 GCF_017639235.1 Corvus kubaryi | reverse complement strand
TTATTCTGACTTAGTGCCTCCCACTGGTTTGTTTTCAAACTAGTACAATGACATAATGTCAGGTCGTAAACTTAGTCATTTCTTGTAATGCATGCTTGGATTTTATGAAGGCTTCAAAAAACCTTCACTCAAATACTGTGGGAAATCACACAAAGACAACTGCCAAAATACTCAGAAAATAGAAAAATAGAAAATACTTGCCTTATTTTAACCAGTTTCTGAGAGGTCGCAGAGGTCTCCCAAGAGAGTTACAACCCACAGTGCTGCTGGAGATGAAATAGAGCACCGTGGGACAGGGTATGGGCTGCATTCCCTTTGTCCCTGACTGAGATCTCTGAGATCTGTAAGCTCAGATCAAGGCTTGGCAGGAGAAATGAAGCCCCATCTGTGTTACTGAGCTGGTTTTGGCCATTAGGAACAGAGAATGTAGAAGCAAAAGGCAGCTCTCCTGGGTGAGCATGTTCACTGCTCTCTAACTGCAGGCAAACATGGCAGCTAATCCTTTTTTACAGAACTGGCCTTAAAAATTATTAACATTTAAAAGACTGGTTTGGAACTTTAGTCCCTGAAAAGCTGAAAATTTTATTCTGAGTTTCAATCCTGAAACACCTCTTTTTTTCCTGTGCGTGTTGGCCCTTCTCTCCTCATTGGTATTGAATGTTCAGCAGAAGTTCACTGAGCAGTGGTACCCTCTGCCAGCTTTGCTCTGTGGGGATGCATAACAAGGGTGTTGAAATAAGATCTCTAATAAGATCATCTCTCCAGTTCCCTGATGTCCCCCACACTAAAGAACCAATCTTCCAGCTCCCTGAATATCTCCTTGGGTTCCATCACACTGCCCTGTCCAACACACCTCCCATGCCCTCAGTTTATAGCAGAAATTTGTATTAATCTCTAGGACAGGACCTTGCACTTCTTACTGTCATAATTTATGTAGTTTTTGTTTCTTCGGTCCTTAATGCCGTCCAGCTCTTCTATTTGATTGGGATCCTCATTAGGATGGTCACTGCCATCTAACTTTGTGCTATTAATGTTTAATTAGTTTGGTTCTTCTATTTCATGCCAAGATAACTGATGAAAATGCTAAATAAAACGAGTCTTGGGACCAGTCCTGGAGGTTTTGCATTAATAAGCTTCTCCCCATTTGATCATTTCTCTTTTACCACATCTTATTTCATCCCCTTCAGCCAGTTTGTTTGGGGTTTTTTTTGAAGTATGTTTTGGTGCTAATTCCAATATTTTTGAGCTTAATAATTTCCCCCTGTAGCAGTTAATTTGGTACCTTACAGGAATACAGGTAAAGTTTATCTTTAGTCAAAGTTTTCTTTTGGTCAAAAAAAAAAAAAAAGCAGTAGTCTTTTCACAAAAGGGTGGAGTCTCTATTGTTGTGATGGTAAAGCCACTCCATACAGCGCTCAGTTTTCCCTGCACTCCAGGTTTTCAGGGGCTTTTGAACTTGTATGATGTGTGATGAGGGGCTGATTCACTCCTGTTCCATTTTGATTTTAGGTAATGTCAAGTGTATGGGTGAAAATGTTTATTTCTAAGGTTTGTGCTTTTAAAAACAAACACAAATCCCTAATTAAAAATATTTTGTTCGCTGTGGTTCCTACAGCAGGACGGCAGAGCCCCTCAATGTGTGAAAACACCAACCTTATAATAAACTGTTTCTGTCCAGATATACTTTCAAAGGTGTTTAACCAGCTTATTTCACCAATTTAATCCAGATACATTCCAGTTCCCTTCAGGTGCATCAAAGCTTTTTATGACAAACCTTTAATTACCAATATATCCTTTATGTATAAGCTACCAGGGGTTCTTTCTGAGGATACATCTGCACAGAAGGAGAGCACACACCGCCCGTTCCTTTTGGGAGGAGGATATACATTGCTTAGAGCACACAGGATCTTTTTGTGTCGCTGTGCAAGGGCACCAGCCTCCCCAGATCCATGCAATTAGTCAGACTCTTCTAAGAGCAAACAAACAAACAGAAAGTGTGCTGCATTATAACCTAGCTCCCTGCTGGGGTAGGTTTTGTGTAAGTGTGTGGCTGCATCCAAAGCCTTGCTTTGGAGAAGGAGCCTTGGTTTGGGTGATCACAAAGTGGCCTCTTCTGTCTGTTCTGTTTTCCAGTTGAGTGTTGTTGGCCTCTGCCTGTGCCATTCTCGTGGTGATATTTTCATTTTTTCATCGCATATGTGCAATGTGCCCCAAGTCCAGCACCCCAGTGTGCGAGCCCGAGGAACCCCTTCCGTGTCCCCTTCCTGCTCTGGAGCCACTCGCTCTCCCAGGGTGCTGCTGTGCCTGTGAGACTCCAGCTGGGAAACTTGATACTGGGCAAGATTCCTTCACATGGGTGCATCCAGGTAGTGCTTCCAGATGGAAGAGTCAGTCAGTATGGGATCTGTTTGAATATTACAATTATCTAATCTTCCTTCAGTGGACAGAAATAACTAAATGTGCAAATTGCAGCTACTTTTTCCATCTTGTGAAAGTTTGGTGAGGATCAGATGTCTTTCTCCAAAAGCTTTTCAAATTCAGTGAAGCAAAAAATACTGCTTGTTTCCTAGTCAGCATTGTGTTTAACCAGTCTTAGTTTATCTTGAAAGATAAACTTCATTTTAAAGTCTGTAGATTTGTTGGATTCCTATTGCATAAATATCATCATTATTCTGTCTTCTGCTCTCTCTCCCATAATGTTTTTTTAAAAAACAAACCATCAAAAAAATGTTTGGAAGTTGAATTTATTTCACAAGAATCCCAAGCATTTCCCATTTTCTTTGCTTGTTTTATATCTACACAAAGTGAGCTTGGTGTAGGGAGCCAGGAGTTTGGTCCAGCTACTGTATTTCTTATCATTTACAAATTCTCTTTACAGGATAAAGACTGACTTTAAAAAGTCTAGAAAATTGTTTCAGCAACTACTGTTTTGATACAAATTTTACTTGTATTTCTGTTATTATCAGAAAACAGTTGTAGCTGTGGGTTACTACCGCAGCCTAGAGAAAATCTTTAATTTGTACATTCCTTCCCTCATTTTGATCACTTAAGACTCCTGCATACCTGCATCTCTGTGTACACAGATTTTGCCTAGGTGTAGTTTTTGCTCTTCCACAGCCTTTTTTCTCCAGATGTTGGTTATCTATTTTGACCTGAATTTGGCCTTTAGGGCCAGGCCACTGTCACCTTATTTACAAACCTCCAAACACACAGCAATACATGCAGGCTGAGCAAAGCTCAAGACCTGCCTTAACTCCCAGCCTGAGCTTGACTTCCCTGTCAGGAGTGCCATAAACCCTCAGGAAGTGCACAGAGGGAGCAGTGGCTCTCCTTGATTTCAGATAGATACATCAGATAAAGGAAAAGGAGGAGTATTTTTTTTCTGTTTCATCCCTACAACAAGATTTGATGGGTGCTTACTTCGGATTTTATCCTGATAGGACTTTAAGCATATGAGTCTTCGCTGAATCACAGTTTAAAACTCTATTATGAAGCTTTGATTGGGTTTTCTGAAAATTACAGGTGTTCTTCTGGATAACAGAACTGCAAATAACAGTGACTCTTCAAACCAGAACAAAATAATAGGTGTCCAGCATTAATTAATGCATTTCCATTAGCAACCCTGCTGGAAGATGCTGGTTAAGAGTTATTTGCATTTAATCAAAAAATGTAATGTAATGCAATGTAATACATTTTTCTTTTTGTTGAACTAATGTAAGCTTTATCAATACTGCTAGAATGAATCCTGCACATGGTACGTTGCATCTATGTTCTGTACTGTTTGTGTCTGTTCAGCTGACCTTCTCATTTGTTACTCTCAGTGCCAGCTATTGCTTTTTCTATTTCAGTGAACGTTGGTTTTTTTAACTTGAAATGCCACTGTGTTTTCGCTTTAGCAAGAGAATGTCACTGTCTGCAGAGTAAAAGCTGTTCAGGGCACTTGCTGGCAATCAGGGGATTAATCATTATTATGCTTTGCTGCTCACTATAAAACCCTCTCTGTAAAAACATATCTTTGTAGTAAGATGGAGCGTGTTGGTTCAAAAGAGTCACATTGTGTCTCTGAGAACTCGTATTTCAGATCACTGAAATCCACAGAGCTGAAATTCATGTGCTTGGGGGGCTGATGCCTGTCCTTGAGGAGGGAGGCTGTTCCCTTTTTCTTTAAAGGATAAAAGAGACAACACCTTGTTCACTTGCGTTTGTTTGCTGAGCTCCTGGCGCTGCCAAGCTGTGCCTTCCTACAGATGAGGATGGATCCCCTGGGCTGCCCTGGGGAAACACCTTCAACCAGCATCACCAGGGACACCTCAGCCGCCTTCACTGAATCAGAGTCTGCACACTCCTCCCCTTCTCAACAGCCTCTCCAGCGCTCACGTTCCCACCAGTAACACACAGAGTTCCTTTTCTCTGGGGCACAGGGATGTTGTACAACCTTGGATCTTGTGTGGGATTGCAGAGACAATAGGGTATGGGTTGGGCGATTGGATCTCACCTTTGGCACGGGGAATACACCTGTGCAAATCCTACTGAGTGTCAAAGCTCGGGGCTGCCTGACAATACTGTTCTGAACATCCTGTTTTGCTCTTCTGGCTGGTGTTGGGCTGAACCACCCCATGTTTTCAGGGAGAATATAAAATCATTATAAGGTGCTTCTAAGCAATTTACTGTTTAAAGCTGCATGAATTCAACCAATAAGAAACTGATTCATTTTTTTGCCTTCACATATCTGATTATGATTTTTGTCACAGTGTGCTTTATGTAAGTTATCATTCTATGTGATCCTAGATGTGGTATTTTTTATTATTTACAGTATGTCTGTATTACGTTTTTGTGTTGTTCATTACCTATTTTGACCTGTTCAGAGTTCAGTAACATATCCGATATATTTCTCTGCCATCCATCTTTCTCACATCTTTATTCAGGAGGCTTCCTTAGCTCCCTTTTAGCACAAAAGCATGATTAGAAGGCAATTTTTCATTATTTGTAGTGAAAACTCCTCATTTGTTGGCTCATTCCTTATCTTTGTGTGCTGATTAATGTTCACATCTTTGCCCAAAGCCTTATTTTTCAGGCCAGGTAATTCACTTCATGTTCTGTTTATGTTCTCTGCAGTTTCTTGGTATAGATGTTTTGCTCACTTGAGAAAACAGATGAAACCATATTATGCTTTCAATATGTTTAAGGTCAAACAGAAATTCCTTCTATCTGCTTACTTGAGATGAGACACTTGGAGCATTTCTTTGTTCTGCTTTATATAATCCTGCAAATCTCTGTGAAGGGCACTGTTATAAATCAGTAAATAAACCACCAAATTCAAAAAGCATCTGCTGGCAGAGCTGACTGTGGAGCTGAGCTGCAGAGCCTCACCTGTGGTTCCCTCCTGGCCTCAGAGTTTGGGAGACATTGTGTAGGTGACAACTCTCTTTCTAGGACAAGAGTTTGCCATCAGAAAACCAGCTTAGATGAAAAATGTCAGCCCTGTCAGATCCATTCCCTTCTCAAGTGGGAGCTGACTGCTTTGGATAAGAGGCAGGTTGGCTGGAGATGCATAGGTGCCTCCTGTCTGTGACAGGGATGGCAAGAGCAGAGCCCTGCTGTCTTTTCCAGCACCTTTCTGATCATTAAAGCAACCCCTTGGCAGGGCTGAGAGTTCCCTCCAGTGCCTCCTGCCATCTAGGAGTGAGGACATGTGCAGACCAGAGAGATGCCAGTACAAATGGAAAAACACCATGTCTCCAGTGGAGCTTTACTCCTTCATGATTCTTACAAATGCCCATTACCATATTTTAGAGAAATGTATTTCTGTTCTCTGTACAGGTTCGTTGAGGCACTTGATTCTTGGTTTGTAAGCAATTTCTCTCTTCCTACATGGCATCCACCAGCACTTTGCTTGGAAGCAACTGTCCCCATCCTGAGAAGTTAAAATTTGAACTTGTGAACTTGTGTCCTGAGAGTATTCAAGCTGCTTTTGAACTTGTTTTTGGGTTACCTTCAACTGTTTCTTTAAGGATTCTCAGCTGCATCTTGTACTCTTGGTAGCTTCTGTCTGTGTAAAATGCACAATAATGCCAGGAGGCTTCATTGCTGCATTTTAAAAAATACCCTAAAATCTGTCTTTCACCTGCAGTCTCCATAACTTGACAGCCTGCTCACATTCCTCTGACTTTCAAAACCCTTGGATGGGAAGAAGGATTTTCCAGTAATGCTGGTTTTCCTTCAGACTGCCAGAAATGATACAAGATTGTGCTGCTTGAAATTTTTTCATCTTCAGAAGATTTATATAGGAATTAAGTGGTACATTGACCCTGTGTGTTCAGGGAAGCAAGTTTCAACCAGCAAGAAATTTCTTCTCCATGAATAAATCAGAATTTACTTGCTGTCCTTGAAATCAGAGTGTAATGGTTGTGCCTACGCAGTGTCCTGTAACATGACGTGTTCCTTACAGCAGGGCAAATTGGGTGTAAAATATCATCACTCTGTTTGACAGCTCTTTGTTTCCCTTTGCAGCAGCACTTGAGAATCTGACAACAGAGAATGAGGACCTTTTAATTTTAATGAAAAACTGACCCACGTTCTTACTCACAAAGTTATTCATCATGGTAATTTATAGGTCACGTCCTACCCACTTAGAAAACCAGGATATTTGATAGAGCAAGAAAAACTGACTTTGAATCCCCAAGTACTTCAGAGAACATGTGGTGATAAATGGGTTTTAATTAATTTAAATATAGTTGGAAGATCAGATGAAGCATTATTTTGAAGTGATAGTGGAAGAAACTACAGAGATTTGTAATCTCCTTATTTCAGAGATTTGTGATCTCTTTATTTGTCATGTCTTCTGACATGATAACATGCAGTGGAGCATTCCTAAAGGATCTGGTCACCACAAACCCACTTCAAACACATTTTATTTCAGAATTGCTAGTAATTTGATGGTTCCTGTCTGGTTCTCGCCTCTATTCAGCAGGTCACCATTAGAGTTACATAGACAATTATATCACAGAGCTGCCTGGTGACTCAGAACCGTGCAGTACATATAGACACTCCCTCCAGACATCCTTCTGAGTGTCATCCTCAGGAAACAGAGAGGAATTTTAAGCAAATGTAATGTTTCCATAAGCTCCATGGCACAGGCTGCTCAGTGTAAGCTGCCATAGCTGTATTAGCAAAGGGTGATTTTACAGGCTCAGCTGTACAATTGCAGTTATATTTTACAGCTGACCTCAACCGTTCTTTCAAATAGCTGTTATCAAAAAAGGATTGATTATGTTTCATTTCTAGTGGCTCCTTGTTCTTCCTGCTGACTTCTGAAATCATGATGTGCTCCTGAACAAGCAATTTGCAATCTTGGATTGGATATTGTGGTCACTGGAGGTCTCGTGTCTCTTCCAACTCCTCTGAAGTCCGTGGTCCTAGAGATTCAGCGAGACAGCTTTGGGCTGTTGACTTCTGATCCAGTTGAGATGCAGAAGGAGGGGAATGCACCCAGAGCCCTTCAGCCTTACTGGTTTGATCTGGAGGATGGCAGTCTTCCTTCCTTGTGTGCTGCTGACACAGAAGTAACTGTGTAAACTTTGGCTCTGTCCTTGAGGAAGTCCCAGCACTAATCAGCCTAATTAGGCTGCTCTGCCATCGGTATGGTTTGGGTCTGTAGCTCAGTCACTGCCCCCATGTACAGTTCAGCACCAAGTCAAAAAAGCACCTTTCACCACTGTAGTTTCACCAGGCCCCGCTTTGGATTCTCCCTGTTTCCAGCAGCCGATTCCTGCATGGTCTCCTTGCTTTTCTTGGGCAAAGAAAATGGCACATTTAGCTTGGCCCTGCTGCAGAATTTCCTCTCACAAAAGGGACTCACCACGTGCTCCTTGGTGAGATATCTCAGGGACCCATGGCTGGCTGGAACCTGGACCTCAGCCTGGACCTGGAAATATTACATAGCCCACAACAATATAGAAGCAAAGTGATGAAGGAACTAGCTAAATATCTGTAAAAGATATGGAAAAATACTGGTAAGCAGAAAGCTTCGGGAACAAGGGGTCTATCAATTAATTAGCATGAAAGCCTGACACGTAATTATGACCCTTTTTTGTTTTTTCCAGAGCTGTTCTTCAACTTATTTTTACTCCTGCATGTCAAGAGTAACTGTTTTAATTCATTTTTACCATGTAAATGTTTTAATAGGACAAACAAAAAATCTGTCTTAGGTACAGCTATTTATCTGATGCATAGGTGATTTCATTTGGCTTCCTTTTATCACATCTGGCAGCCTGGGAGGTGGAAAGGAGAAACACCAGCCCTTGAGTGGGAACAGGCAAGGGTGAGATGAATTAGGAGCTCGAAGGGGTTATTTTTCCAGTTTTTGACAACACTTCTATTAATGCTAGTGCAATGTAGACAGCTACTACAAATACGAGGAGGGAGAAAGTGTTCCTTGAAAATATTTGGCAAAATATCCTGAAGGACGCCTTTCAGTGCCACCATGAAATGAAGCACAAAGGCCATTTTAGTAGTTTCCTTTGCTAGATGAAAATAATTTAACAAAAAATTCTTCTGAAATGCCAGCCATGAGATAAATTTAATGTATGGATTAGAAATAGCATGGAATTCAGAACGTTAATTTGCTATTAATTAGCTCCCAAACACAAAGTAAGTAGATATAATTGGCAGTGTGACTGAGAGTTTACTTGTGAACGTGTCACTAATGAACAGAACAACTGTGATCAGAGGCAGCGAATACAGCTTCTCAAATGTTTCATTATGGATCTGCAAAAATGTGACAGGGGATGGCCATGCATCTAATTTCTAGTTTATTCTCACTGTTCGTGGAAAAATATAATCTAGTTATTTAAATCGTAAATACTGAAAGTAGTTTGTGCCCAAAGGAAGAGAATTTATGGGATGAAATAATTTAGCACAACTGTTACTTCCCTGATTTGTGCAACTAACTTGGGAATGTTTCAGTATTTGTCTCTTTGTTCATAGCAGGGAAAAGGTTATTTTATTTGAAAATATTTGTTTGTTCTGTCTCAGGGCAGACAGTCTGTGTTTTGAGTAGAACATCACCCAGTCACTGCACAGCCAGTGGTGGGGCAACTGCTGTCACTTCTCTCTCTGGAATGACAACCCTTGGAGAAATTTGTTGTGGTTTTTACCGCTGCTGTTTAGAGGAAGGAGGAGAAACAGCTCCAGTTTTGTCTTCCACCCCCTGTGCTGTGCAGACCGAGTTAGTGGAATGGCTCTTGATGTAGTGTGAGGAAGGAGCCACCACCTGAGAAAGCCCTTGGAAGTCAAAGCCCGCTGGCAGATTTGGCTGTCATTAAATTCAGACTATGTTTTTAGGGGAGATCAAAGAGTCAGAAATTAAGGAAGTCTGAATAGTGATGCAGAAGGAAAAATGCTGAGTGGAGCTGCCTGAGATCTGTCTCATGGTCACGAGTGCACCTCCAGCAGAAAAATTCCACATGGCTCCTGTTGCTTCTGGATTTAGGATAAATGTTCTCATAGCCTTTTGTACACGTTCCTTCATCACCATTCTGTAATTATGGTAAGGGAAAAATGGAGACCTGAAATTAGAGTAAAACATGTTAAATTTAACACAGATTTCATACAGAATCCATTGTGATATCAGCAAAACCAAAATTCAGGCTTCATAGGAGATAAGAAATACAGAAGTAACTGCATAGCAGGGTAAATTTGGGCATTGCTAACTACAATATGGACTCATAATAACACTTTTGCATTAATCTAACCTTTATCATCTTTTGGTGGTAAATGGAGATTTTTAAAATAACAGACAATTACATAGCATATAAAAAGAGAAAAAATATGCTTTTTCATTTTGGGTGCCCTTTTCTGATCTACTGTGGTATTGATGTGCCAATTCACAGCTTTATATTGTACTTCTTCATAAAATAGAGGGGGTTTTTAACATCCCCTGGAAAGCCTAATGGTGAATGTGCATATTTGAAATAATTGGATTGCTTTATCTTCATATGCAAGTGAGTGAAAACCTGTAGTTTGAATAACTGGAAACAAATGAACAAGGGAGGATCCCCAGACCTGTGAAATTGTCACTGTGGATTGCCTACAATTTTGGCACACTGCAATTTTCAAAGATTTGGCGGAGCTTGAAAGGCAGTAAAGTGAAATATGTACGAGCAATGCAAATTAGGAAGCAAAAATTGAGTCAGTGGCATTTGGAGTGATTCCCTCCCGAAGGATAGGGGGTCACTGCCAATACTACAGGTAAGGTAAACACGCTGAGGTGGGAAATGTCAGTGTTTTAACTGTTTGTGCCCAGGTACCTGTGCCAGCTTTAGAGCCTGTATGGAAGTGGTGTGGTGTTCAGACGTGTGGATTGGCACCAGTTCCTGTCTGTGCAGGGCAGTTCTGGCATGTGGCACATGGCATAGGTGTGCTTTGGATTTCTCTCTGCATCACTGTCCTGTGGCATTGATACCCTTTCCTTCTTTCAATGGGGAGTCGTGAAACAAAAACTCAATTCAAGTTTTGTGAGTAGATCCTCTGCTGGTGGTCATGTGTGCTGGTTTGGGCAAATTTGGAAATATATCCTCTGAGAGAAGGCAGGTTACAACCAGCCTTCCCCCACCAGGTTCGAGAAAAAATGAATTTTCCTTGAAGGAAAGTGAAAGAGATAAAAACTATTTATTTAACAAACATGCAGGAAAAGGATGATAATGCTAAATAATCAAACCCCTTGCTCTGCTGAGAGAAACCTGGGAAAATTTCAGAGTCCTTCCGTAGTCTCTCTCTCCCCCTCCTCGGAGCTGGGATGGGGTGGTAGGCCCACCTCCAGGGCCAAGGCCTCGGTGGAAAGTCCTCCCAATGTATTCTGATGTTGAAACCGACCAGCAGAGAAGAAGGGAAGAATCGGAGTCCCAGGAAAACAAAGTTCAACTCTCTGGAGGAAAAGGAGCTGAAAACTGGCCGAAAGCTGGCTGGAAAAGAAAGCAAGCCGGGTGCTTCCTCCCGTTCCTCTCGCCGCCGCAGCTGAACACAGAGAACCGTCCCTATCTCTGTGTCCTTGAAACATGAAAACAAAATGCAAAACTGCTTTGAAGAGTTTGCTCGGTTTCTCCTCTCCCCCCTCTCAGGCTCAGTTTAAAGGCATAGAAAAGCACAAAATTAATTTCTGGGCATAGAACAGCGATATGGGATAAACATCATAAAGTCACCCCAAGACATCATGTGAGGGTGATGATGGGTAGTTTGGAACATGTGGCACTATCTGTGAGTAACAGCCTCAGCATCAATCCTGCTGTTTTCAGTGGACCTGCCCTGGAGTTAAAGGACTCAAGAAGGGCATCCGAACTTGTCTTCAGATAAGCAGAAAACATTTCCAAACCCAGGTATCTAGGGCATTCTTTTTTTATTTAGCTTTTAAGCATTTATTTTTAGATGGCGTGGCTCCAGTTGATAGCAGAGTGTGAATCTGAACATTGTAAAGCAATATAAATGGCCATTAAGTTAGGAAGCACAGTATGACCTTTCTGAAATATTATGCCAAACATTGTGTTTGCTTTGTGAGCTAAGTGGAACTTCTGGAAGTCTGTTGCTGATGAAAGGCACTGACTCGCTCTCTGGGGAGAGAGCACATTATTGCAAGATGAATCTGGGGATCTGACAAAAATAACAAAACAAAGCTGTAAGACAGGGTTAGATTTTAACAGGAAGGAGTTCGGATTGATTGCAGTGACTTTCACATGCCTTGTTTTTTCCAGAACACAATGAATGCTTTTTATTTTAAACTTAACTATCTAGCTTTAAAGGTGTCTTATCAAATCCCGAAAGATTCTGTGAAGGGGCACTATGGGAGAGCATTTGGCCAAACTTGCCAACTATTTATGCACCTTCCTTAGTAGTGTTCTGGCATCATGCTCTGATGCTCAACCAGTGCTGATGCCCTGGTGTGCTGTGCAGTGCATGGAGAGGCTGAGGGGCAGCAGCTGGGGCAGGTGGGAAGGGACAGGGAGGTGGGATGAGGTTTAAAGGGAGGCATGGAGCCACTGGAGTGACACAGTGGGCACAGAGCCCAGCCAGCATTAGACCAGGGCAGAGCCTCATCAGTGGAGCTGTGGCCCAGGCTGAGGCAAGAGGAGCTGTTCTGAGTTGCTGAATACTGACGTATTTTATCTAAAATACACCCTGAAAACGGCTTTTGTTTCTTCCCACTAACCCTCAAGACTTGTCTCTGCACAAACAAATAGAGGCTTCAGATAATTTCTTGTGCAGAAGTGCTTGATCTTTATGGCTTTGTAAGGGACATCACTGCCAAAAACAAGCAGTGATGAGGAATGGGTGCTGGTTTGTCTGAGACAGGAAGCATTCCAGGTCTTGAATTACAGGCTCCCCAGGGAACGCTCATGGCCCCAAGGCTGCCAGAGCTCCAGGAGCATTTGGACAACACTCTCAGGCACAGGGTGGGATTGTTGGGTGTCAGTGCAGGGCCAGGGGTTGAACTCAATGATCTTTTTGGGTTTCTTCCAACTCAAGTTACTCTGTGATTCTGTGAAAGTAAAACTTCAGCCTAATTCCAGTCACTGTGTTTGCAGTCCATTCTGTATCTCCTCTTTAGTTTATGTTTCACCTTAGTCAGTAGGTTTGTTCTTGAAGGGGGTGGAAGTGTCCCAACAGCAGCAGTGAGTCTCCGTAGAGTGTCCCATTTTTATCTATACCACAGGTAAATAAGTAGTTTGTGGAACACCACCAAATTGGCTTTGTACCGTGGCTGTGTTCAATACATCACAGTTAAATGAAGTAGTTTATGTACTTCCATTGTGACCAGTTGGAGTAAACTCAGATCAGATTTATGAACACAGGACAAGTATTTGTCATTTGCTCCAAAAAGCTGTCCTGGAACAGGTAAATCAAGGATATAACCATCTTGTCTGCAGGAATACGTGGTCTAAGGCACTGGTTCTTAGGCAGAGCAATGCATGTCCCTCAGGAGGCATCCTGGCTGTGAAGGTTTGGCACGTACTGCACTGCAGAGTGCTGAACCAACAACTTCAGCTTTTGAGTTGAAGGATGCTCATAACACCTTTCTTAGAAGGTGGGAAAACTTAGATTTTTAACTACGTCTGGATTCAAAATCAGCTTTTACCCTTCAGCTGGCTCAGCACTGTCATGTGTCTTGGTGAGCTTTTCAGTTCATGCATATGTAATATGTGCCCTACAAATACAACTCAGGCTTAGTTGCATCTGTTCTTGTTGATGAAACTTGCAGACCAGAGGAAGGATTTTAAATCTTTTCATTATTATTTTCCAAAATACTCTCTTTGCCCTACTGGGGTATGAAAGAAGTTTAAAAAAGATTGAGCTAAGTTTGAAGCTTAACCTTTGTATAACACACTTTGGATGCTTCAAAATACTGGGGTTTTAAAATAAAATCTCGAGAGACAATCATTACTTATCTATTGCAGAAGAAATTGCCCGTTCTCTTCTTAAATTTTTTTTGGAAAGGTGATGATTTTTCTGTCTGAGCTGGTAGACAAAGCTGGTTAAGCATTGCCAGACAACTAGACAGCTAACAAGCTTTTCACATTAGCAGGCGTTCGTGGCGTCAAGTAACCTCGTTGTATTGCACAGTCAGTCACCTCAGTGTTTACATAAAGCTGATACCAGGTTACTGGAACATTTGTCCTGCATGTGGGACAAGCATGTTAGAGACAGGTAACAACTTGTGTAGAGCTGTTCCAGCTCACAAGCAGCTTTCCTAGGATTTCAGAGTATTTAGAGTTTACAGGAAACTAACGGTGTTCTCTAAGACAATGGCACGTTTTCTAGTAGCCTTAGCTTAATTACTTTCTCTGCAAAGTGGGGTGGAGGCAGGCTTGCTTTTCACATGACATTTCTGCTAAATTTTACATACACTCCCCGTTGTTCCTAAATAAAGCTCCCTCTCTATATTGTCTCAGGCTGTCTTCTGAAATGCATCCTGACAGGTTTTTCATGTGAATGTCACATCATATTTCTTCAATCATATGAAGCTGTACCAAAGCAACATCCATGCAAAGGAAGGAGTCCCAGAACTCTAAACTGATACAAATTCCTCTTCTAGAAACACCACCTGAGAACAGCGTAACTGTGACTGTGAGGTCCCAGAAGAGGCACCAAGCCCGTGACACCTCAGCATGGCCACGCTGCCTCCTGTTCCAGCTCAGCCCAGCAATAGCTCCTCTGGTTTCATGCTGGGTGTCCCTACCCTCCCCTTGCAGCACAGATCTGTCACTGCTGCTCTCCTGTGTCGATGGGAGCTCTGTGATTTGCAAGCTAATAATGTCTTTGGTGCAGTTTTAGCTATAGAACAAACCCTTGTTAGTGCTGATTTCTGAAGCGCAATTTTAATAATGACATTCCTCACTTACATGATGTAGCACTTTTCAGAGCACTTAGGAATTATTACTGAAGTCTCAAAATGCATCCTTAGGGTAAGTTTAGTTCCAGCAATTATGCAAGTTGCGAAACAGAAGCAGAGGGGTTTAAATAACTTATCAGGAGTTGTAGGAGAAGTTTGTAGTAATGCTGGATTCATGGATCCCTGCTGTCTACGGAGGATAACATAGCTTTCTATCAGCCTTGAAGCACTATCCTTTGTTGCTGTCCCTTCTTTAATTTTCAAATGAAACCAATCTTCTAAAGACTTTACTTCTCTTTTATACTTATCTGTTCAATTAACCACTTTTTTTTTTCAGATACCATTTAAGTTGTAAAGGGCCTTTGTTTCATAACACACTTCTTACTTGCACCTTTCCAGTCAAGGCTGCTACTACTTTTGGTGATGCAAGTACATCAGCCAGCTGTCAAACTGTGGCAGAATTCTGAATTATAAAACACATTATATATAAGCAAGAGGCTGAAAGTACTTATTTGTGAAAATAAAAAGAATAATTATATGCATTGCCTAAACAGTTGAACCTGGGTCCTCAGGTGGTCTAAATCACCATAGCAACATCAAATTTGGTGACTCTCACTTTGCACAAAGGAGAGATCTATTCTATTCTTCATTTTTTCTTCATCCCTTGAAGACTTCAACAGTTATTTACAGCTTCTCTGTCCTTTACCTCATCCTCCAACTTCTTGTGCTCCCTTTATTACTTCCTGGATCACGTTCCCAGCAAACTCTTTCTCCCAGGGCTCTCCTGTTGTTACAGAGCATCTTTACAGCTCCAGGTAACACACTTTCCTTTCAAAACCAGCTGCCTTTCCTGACACGTAACTCCAGACCCCTTCCAGTAACATCACCACTTTCTATTGCTCATTCCCATCGCTTTCAACTCCCTTACAGCAATTTCTTTCCTCTCGTATTCCCCTGCTCCCACATCCCTTCAGCCACCTACCCACACACTTTCTCTTTGCTCCCAGCATGATTCACGTTGCTCATGGTTTGTCCTTTTTTCAGCCTGGATGCCTAAGGAAATAAGGTTTATATAATTAGTCCATCTGTCACGCCCTCTGTGTGTTTGTCAATCCTCCTTTAATAACCTGGAACCTGTTTGCTAATTGCAGCTAAAGCAGAGGGAGGGGCAGCACAGTTTGAGAGGGCAAACTCCTTAAGGTTTTGTGAAAACAAGTGTCTGGGGACAGGACAGAGGGTGTGAGTAGTGCATCAAGAAAAATGGAGCAGAGTTCAGTCCTGGCGCATTATGTCTGACAGAAAATGGCTGTTCAGTAGTATCCATTCTGTGCCTTGGTTCTGTTTCTCATCTGTGCTGACCAAATGGCATAGGTGGGCAGGTGGGGCAAGGAGGGTAGGGCAAGGCAACAGGATACACAAATCTACCTAAAACAAGACAACATTAAGACCATGGATCACAGAATAACGTTTTTCCTTCTTCAAGTTCCATGTTCTGTTTGATTTCCCTCCATATTTTTTCCTCTTTATTTTCCCTTCTCCACCTCCTCTTCTTTCTGAAGGTTTCATCATTCCTTCCTTTTTCCATCTTTCACCTCTGTGTCCTCATTCTCTCTTCATAGGTTCCTTTTCTCCGAAGGAATGCCTCAACAGCAATTTCAGTTTTGCCTTTCATCCTGCACTCCCCCACATACTCTCTTGTTACTGCTAATTGTGCTCCCTTCCTGGACTGACACTGCTTCCCGAGAGGAAGGAGAACAGCTGTAATGATTGGTGGCAGCAATGTCTTAACTATCTTCTCAGAGCACAAACACTGTCACAGTGTTTGAAAAGCTACATTAATTGAACATAGATTTGTTCAAGCTGCTCATTGAATGGATTTCCCTTGAGCCTGGCTTGTGTTACAGCTTATTTTAGCTATAGACTGAATCCCAACAATAGTTATTCTTCCTGCCAGCGGCCAACGAACCCTCCTTGCTCTGAGGGCAGAGGATGTTGCATGCACAGCACAGAGGCTCCAGCAGTCATGAGCACCAACAACTGGATGCTAAGTGCAGTCCTGGCTTATCAACCACATATTTGGAATGGAAAGAAAAAGGCTTCTCATGGCTTAGATTTTGCTAAAGGCAACTTCTAGGACACATCAGCATGGCCGGCCAGGTGAGGGAGAGGGATGTCCTGCTCTGCTCTGGGCTGGCCTCACCTCGAGTGCTGTGTGCAGTTTTGGTCACTGCAACATAAAAACAACATTAAGCTATCAGAGAGCATCCAAAGGAGGCCACGAGGATGGTGAAGGGCTTTGAGAGGAAGCCATGTGAGGAATAGCTGAGGCCACTTGGTTTGTTCAGCTGGAGGAGACTAAGGGGAGACTCATCGCAGTTACAACTTCCTCACGAGGGGAAGAGGAGGGGCAGACACAGATCTCTTCACTGTGGGGACCAGTGACAGGACCTAAGGGAATGGCCTGAAGTTGTGCTGGGGAGGTTTAGGTTGGATATTAGGGAAAGGTTCTTCCCGCAGAGGGTGGTTGGGCACTGAATAGGGAACAGTCACAGCCCCAAGGCCGCCAGAGGTCCAGGAGCGTTTGGACAACAGTCTCAGGCACAGTGTGTGACTCCTGGAGCGTCTGAGCAGGGCTGGGAGTAGGACTCAGTGATCCTTGTGTGTCCCTCCCAATCCAGGAGGTTGTGTGATTCTGTAAGGAAGTTCATCTGCCACTTGCACAGCAGTTTGGGGTTTGAAGTATGCCTGTCCTGAGACCAGGACTGCTAACAGGGCTGGCAGGGTAAGGGGTTGGCATTCCTGCCTGCCGTGGCTGGGACAGCTACCGTGTTCCATTTGTGTGTTAGCTCCACTGAGTCTGTGTAGGATTCCTGTGTGCTGTGCACTGTAGACCTTCAAGTGTTGCTCCTTCCCTCCTGTATTGGACTTGGGATTGAACTAGATGATTTCCAGAGGTCCCTTCCAACCCTAACGATTCTGGGATTCTGTGATTCCCTTTGGCTTGTAAGTCATCACTCTTCAGTTCCAGCATGCCCCTACGTGGTCCTGGCAGAGGTACCTCACTAAAGCCCCCAACCCTTGGCCACAGCTTAGACTACTCCACAAGGATTTGTTAAAATCTGAATACATTCGTTGAGAATTAACTCAGTAGATATCGAGGTTTCCTAACACACAGGACATTTTGATCCATGCCCATCCATGAACAGCCTCACTGGGCCATGTAAATCTCCAGGAGCTGAAATGATGCTCCTAATTCAGCTGTAGCCTAGCACTCCTTGCAGTGCTGGGCATTCCTTCGGGTATCCACTGTCACCCTGCAGTGCCACACAGATGCAGGACACATGGAGGCAGTGGGATACTCTCGGAGTGAAGGACTCCCAGCACCCAGCTGCCATTCCCAGTTTGTCAGTGCCTCGGGTCTGCAGCTGGAGGCAGAACCGGTGCAATCAGCACAGTTTTGGCTTGTGTGGTTTTGTTTTATGAATGCAGCGTGGGAGGACCTCAGAGGTGCCACACAAACGCAGCTCCTAATAACATCGGCGTGTCCAGGGTTTCCCTGCTGTGCTCCGGCACCCTCGGCTCTGGGTGTTGGACAGGACTTGCTGATGCTGTTCTTCAGCCGGGCACAGGTGCAGTGCCCTGTGCATGTAAGCACCAGAGATTTGCATTTCATCCCTCTGAATCAGCGCAATTCCCCTAAAATACCCTCTTCAGTAAACTCCTAATTGCCAGCAATTTATGCCTTCACCTATTTATTGCAGCTTGCGAAGTTTGCAGTAAATTTGGCTTGTGATTTTGTGTTTGTAGCAGTTAAATCATTTATGTTCTGAGAACTTTAAAGAAACATATGCCTTGAAATCAGCAAAGCATTTACTACTTTTGCACACATGGTGAAGTCTATTTTATTTTACTGTGTTACGTTACTAAATAACCTTGGCTGTTATTCTTCAAGGTCTCAGTGTGTCGAGCCATTAACAACTATGGAATGTATCTAAACTGCATTAGAGCTGCATAACTACAAGCTAAGGGGTAATCAAAGATCTGTCAGGCTTAACGTAAGCATATGGACAGCTCTCCACTACTAATATAGGAAAAAACCCACTTAATTTGGAACTTTTAGGCAGAGGTCCCTAGGGGTGCTTTTACCTAAATGATCTTCAACTTCTACAGTGCAAGTGGAAACACCAGTGCAGGAGAGTAAGGAACTAAGAGATGATATTCTGAAAGGGAGAAGGAGCACATGAATATTTAACCTGTGTGTATATATAAAACCAGTACAGGGATAAACAATTTGATGAGTAATAATGCATATATTTAATTCATATTTTTATGCATTTTTAAAGAAAATGTAAGTAGATAGAAGCTTGAATTTAATTAAAATTAAAAAGGAAGCATTCAGGCCAGTTTATTCTCTGCTAAACTTTGAAACACATGTGACAACTTCTGAAAATTGCAGTTCCTTAAAAGAGAGGAATCAGAAGAATCTGTGAGGTTTAATGGGAGCTCTGGTTACACTGTGGGCAATGGGTTTTTCACAAAGTCTGCAGGATTTGTGGAAATACAATATATTGAACCTTTCAGGTGTTTCCACTGGACAGGTCTTTCATCATCTGAGTAACATCTGTGCCAAAGCTGTGGAAGTTGTCAGCTGTTCTGACACTACTTTTTGTATTATTAAGATCAAGAAGTGATTAATAAAAAGAGAAATGTGGCACTGCATGGTGGGAAATACATTTTTCTTCTTAGGGTCACTGTCAAGCAGTTTTTCAGGAAGAATGACATAGTTTAAGAAATCCGAACCTTGAATTTGTATCGGCTCAGAGGGGATCTGACAAGAAAGAGCTGAAGTTGTGATTTCCTGCAGGTTGATGCAAAACAAAGTCCAGTGTAAGAGCTGAAAGCATCTTCTGAAGGGCAGAAAATTTCTGTATCCCTGCCCCAGGAACAGCCATGTGGTGTTTGTGTCACAGGCTGCAGTCAGCATTGGCATCGTGCTGCTGGAATCCACACAGGCCTCTTCTTTCTTCCCAAGAACTTATGTAAGCCCCAGGATTTATATAAGCATAAACAGGAGACGTGTGAGGTACGGGAGTGGAAGAAGTACAGTCTAATATATACCACTGGGGTATAGTATAGAAAGTGTATGTATATGTATGTATATATCCATAAGAGAGAGGCTTAGTGCAAGAACTCCTAGGAGAAGTTATTTGCTGGAATCAAGACAGATTTTGCCATAATGTGTTCACCAGCAACTTCTGTATTGTGATTTATTGAGAAGCTCTGTTATTGCTTTTAATTTTGAAAAGCCATCTATAACCTGTGTACAGGAATAAAACTCAAGAAAACCATATGTGCAGGATATTGCTGTTAGTGTCTTATGTTTTATGTTTCTTCAAGATGCCTTAAATGATTTCTCCATTGGCGGGTCTTTATTTTGTGATTATTGCAGACAGCTCTACACCCCAAGTGAATTAAATCCTGTTGTGTTCCCACTGTTTCTTCAGAAAAGCAGCTGTTTAATGTCTGTCTGTATGAGAAAAATATCATGCAAATATATCAGGTTTTTTTCCCTGATATTGTAAATGTTATTATTAATAATTTTCTTGCAGTAATTTTGGAATAGGTAGGTCTAGGAGAAGGATGAAAAAGACAATGTGGTATTTCACAAAGTAATTGAGCGTGGCTGTGCCACGTGTGCAGACTGTAAGGGAGGAGGATCAAAGATGTTTGTGTGTGGAGCTGATGAGCTCCCATGATGTTACAGAGGACACTGGCAAATTCAGGCCAGTCAAGGCAGCCCTCTGTCTGCTCTGTCACAGCTAAAGAGAATAATAATATAATAGCACAAGCTGTCTGCAGTAGCAAACCCCCCTCAGAACTGTCACGTTTCACTGACATGCATTGAATATCCGTGTCGTGTTCTGCTGATTTCTGTGTTTCGTTGGACAGTTGCCCCATCAGTGACGCTGAGCAGTGAAGTGACAGGGTTTGGATCACAGGTCGTTTATGGGGTAGCATTGTAGAGTCCCTCAGAAGCTCCCCCTTGGCAGTACAAAGGTTGTGACTGCTGAACAAATGAAAAAAGACTCTCTGTCAAGGTAATGCTCTCAGCCTTGTGACTCTGAGTGCCGTTCCCCTGTTGCAGCCTCACAGGTATGTGTGTGATGCACAATAAATCTGGAAATACGAATATCTGGTCTAGCTGTTGTTCTACCAGCACTGACAGCCTGGGCTTGGGGCCACTGTGCACAGCAGCCTGGTGCTGTGTGCAGCTTCGGAGCTGCTGGGAGCAGAAACTGGGACTGAGCATTCCCAGGTAACTACAGTTAGTGCTCTCCCAGTGTATTCTTTTCCTAGAGGGAATGTTAAATGTGTAGCTACTGTTCAACTGCCAACCAGTTGCAGGTGTGGGAAGTCCTTCTTGAATCAGATGCACAATAACTGCATTTAATTCCGGGCAAAAAACCAAACTATGTTTACTCAGACATACTTGCTGACCTAGGAGATGGGTACGTGGGTACTTAAAGCTAGTAACAGCGGCAGATGCACGTGAGGTACCCCAGATGCTTCCTGTAATTCTCCAGGAGGATCTCCTGATCATGATGTTAAATCCTTTGTGGAAAAGGATAAACAGTCGACAGCTATGTACAATTCTTGCTGGAGTGAAGGAGCCTTGTAAGAGCAATGATTTGGCCTCTGAGGGGCAGCAGCAAATTATTGTGCACCTCTGCTTCTGTGGGGAGGAACCAGATTCAGGGAGGGTGAGCTGTGTCCTCGAGCCAGGTCTCAGTGGGGAGGCTGTGCCTGTCTCTACCAGACGTGTGCATGCAAATGAAGGAGACAAGCATCTTACCATGCCTGCATATAAATGTGCCATTTAAAAGTTTTAATATTTTTGTGTCTGAACTTCTCAGGTTCAAATTTTAGAAGTCATTGTGTTTGTGGGTTTTTTTCCCTTCCCTAAATTAGCATATCTCTGGTTGTTAGGGAAATGCACGCAGTACTTTGTCGATTGAAGCATTAATTGCCTTAGGCCTTCACGCTGTAACAATCTGAATTATTCTTTCATATCCCCCTTCAGTTCTCTAGTTTAGAAGCAGTGAAAGCTGAACTCGGTCAGTGTGCAGGAGAGTAAGGCGAGTTCCTAAGCCCCCGGTTTTATTCCATGAATTAACACAGCTCCTGAGATATGGGGCCTATATCTTTGCACTCCTCTGAAGGGCTTAGCTCACTATTTGTGGGCCGTAAAATAAGCGGCAGTAACGATAATCCATGTCTGACCGTCGAGAGGAGTGAATCCAGTGTGCCTCCGAGCGGCCCGCAGCCCGTAAATGGGATCATATAGTGCATATCATCTGCATTTAGCGTGACTGCCTGCACTGAGAATATCGATTATCTTCCACACTACCCTTCTGGCCTTGTGTCTTCATTTCTCCCCTATCAGATAACCACTCTTTTAGCCCAATGTGTGCCTCAGTAAAGAGAAACTTGGGAAGGGGTGAGTTTGAACCGAGTGTGACTGATCCCAGTGCTCAGGAAATACGACTGGATCAACACAAGCAGCTGTTTCTGGCAGGAATACCCCTGAACAGCTGGTTTCTGTGCACTTGGCACTGCTTTTCATATATGCTGATCATAAGAACTAGAATAATGTGGCCATTCCTAGATAACAAACAACATTTTTTTCACCAAAATGAATTCTGAAAAGCTCTTCAGATTATTACATTAAAAGTCTTGGGTTATTTGCTCTACCCCTGGGTTACTGGGTATTGTTCACGTTGCATAAGGACTTAAGAGTGTTCTGTTGCTACACAGGAGATGTTTCTGAGCTATTTTAAGAATTTAAATTTGGTCCCAGAGAAAGGTAGAGAGGACATGGCAGCTTTTGAGAGGGGGGTGAAGGGCCGAGGTTGGTTTTCTGCCTTTCATCTTCATGTATTGTGTAACAGCAATTGGACAGAGAAACACTCTCTGTAATGGAGGGAGCAGCTCTCCTTGGGGCTGAGGGCTCCCGTGTGTGCAGAATGGATGAAAACTCAGCAAAGGGGATGAAGGGATGCTGGTGAAGGTCAGTGCCACTACGTGTTTGGAGATGCAGATGGAGCTCTCCCAAACCAGATCATATGTTATCAGATATGATCTGATGTTGTTGTTGTGATCCAGTTACTGCCTTGGACCTTCCTTGAGTTTGGATGGCCATGTTTCTCTTTCCTCTTGGCCTGCTAAATTGCAGGATTCTTTTTTCCCCCAGCAAATAAAGGTAAATTTGTTTTGCTGCTACTTTTTTTAATTATTCACATGCACCCAGGCACTTGAGCTCCAGTGGAATAAAAAGCTGTATTCCAAAGCAACAGTGCATTAGAAAAATGTCAGCAGCATTCTATATTGCTCCAACACTTGGTGTTTAATGAGAAAAATGCTCTAAGTGCACACAAACCCTTGTGGCACAGAGGGTGGAGATATTTGAGAAGACTGTTCCCATTTGTGAACATTCCAATCCTATCCTTTTCCTTTAAGCAGCAGTTTAAGTTAACATAAATAAAATGTTGCACCTGGAGCTTTTAGAGAAGCAGGCACACACACAAATTATCAGAGGGAGGAGAAGAAATTTAGTATGGCAAAATGACTATTAGGCTTAGCTGGAGTTTACTAAAATGCAGGTTCATTACACCCAGTGCTAATAAGAACACTTCCTCTTGGTTTAGGAGCTCTAGAGCTCAGCCTTTGAGCTTAGAGCTCATCTGACTTCTGGAAACAAGTGGCAAAGAGGGTGTCACCTCTGCTTTGCAGGACTAAAGATACACAACCCAAGGGATGCTGTAGCTGATACTGCAGAAATCAGGTACCTGCAGGCTTGACCTTTCAAAGAAAGACATTTAAAGCAATAAACAAGAACCTCAGCTGAGGTCACTTGACTCGGAGATGTGAATTTTAGTTTTCTCATGCTGAAAAGCTGTGTCCTGTTTTTCTGTGTCATTTTCCTCCTTGGAGAGTTGATATCTGTGTAACTCCAGAGCATGTCTACTGTTGTGCAAGGGCTGGAGATCCAGGTTGGGATTTTTTGAGCACACCAAGAAAGAGCCCTTGCCTCAGCAGGCAGGTCGTGCTCAGTGCACATGACCCATGGCTGCTGTGTGGAGGTAATTCCTGTGCTGAGCCAGGAGCTATGTCCCAGCTGCAGCTCTGCCAGGGGCTTGTCACAAACATTCTTCCTGTGGAAAGTGGGGATTTTGCTACTGGGATATCATTTGTGGAAAAAAGTAAAATCCAAAAAAAGTCCAGTAGCGTTGGCTTTGTGGCTGATGGGTAGGGAACAATGGGAAAACCTGAGAGAGACAAGTACGTTTTTCTCCCTTTCTCTTCTGCTTATTTCTGCAGTGGAATGAAACGAGGACTGGAGGAAAGTAGAAATGATGAATAGGTGAGAAAAAGAAGGGCACTGCTCTCATTGGGCAAGTGTGTCCTCAGTGGGAAGACAAAGAATCCCTTCCAGGCTATACCAGCTGTGAATCTGACTTCCGTTTCTTAGTTTTGTAGAGTTTTTTTCCTTCTTTTTTTTGTTTAAAGATTTATCTTGTCTCCTTTTAGTTTCCAGGAAGAACACCTGCCCAAGAGCACAGTTTTAATGAATCCTGTGTAATTTCACACTCAAGCAATACTTTCAGTGATAAATACCACTGAACTCATTTGCCTTTGTAAAAACAGTTCTGGCTGGATTGACTAACATTGACTGAGAAATATTTTGAAGCTCGGCCTGTTGTTCATCCAGAGTTCTTGTTTGCAGAGAGAATAACCCCCTTTTCCAGTCAGTCCTCCACCAACTTCTTTTGTCCTGAAAATTTTCCCCTTCTTGTCTTGATTGTTATTCAATACGATCTTGCTTGCCTTTTCTCCTTGGGAGCTGCACAAAGACAAATTCTGCCCATAAATTCAGAAGCTTTCTTCATATTAAATGAATTTCACTTAATGCATCTTAGGGAGAAGCATTTAAACTGTAGAATTGCTGAACTTTACCTTTCTCAGTTTCTTTGTTAGAATGACCTGCCATTCCTTTCCTTTGATAATTCAGTAAGTAATGTCCCTGAGATTTCTGACCCTTAATGTTGGGCTCCATTCAGTTTGTCCAGAATGGGATTTTTGAGTCCTCCTTAATCCCTCCATTAGTAAATGTTGTTTTAACTAAAAGCATTTCTGTGGGCCTGCCTTGGGTTTTGCTCCTCTTATTCCCCTTTTAACTCATGCTGCAGCTGGTTTTGCTCTCTCCAAGCCAAAAAACCTAGAATCAGAGCCTTTATTCTTGGTAACCTGTAGAGTAATAAACCACTGATCTCTATTTCCCAAGTGAGAAAGGGAATTTGGAATTGCAACTACAGATAGGCAAAAGATGCTGCTGGCTATTGCAGCCTGTGCATTCAGATAGAAAGCATTTAAACTTTTTGGGGTGGAAATGTTTGTCACAGTAGTCAGACTGAACATTCAAATCAAGGAAAATAAAAGCTCAACCTTTTTATCTCAGTCCTGCGGAACAAGTTGTGATCATATGCCTACCTCTGGAGGGGAAATGAGTGTGATTAATGAAGCAAATCACACATTTTAACGTGTATGATAAAACAGTTATTTCAAAGAGAAAACAATATCTTTAGCAATTCAAAATATTTTTATTTGCATCTTTTCTAAATCTGCTTTTTCTTTTCATTGCCTTCCAATTCAGGTAGGCTGGCATTTATTACCAAAACATTTCTATTTCATGTCTTTCCCTTCCTATTTGCCTTTCCATCTTCTCTGCATATAATGTCTGTGTCCATTGCCTCTCACTGTCAAATGAAATGCTTTTGGTATTGCAAGTTTTTCTAAGTCTTTCTACAGATAAATTAACCAAAGGAGGGAGGTTTGCAGCAATCTTGCCTGTTGCTACTCTGTGGAAGTTAACAGGAATGTACAAAGGGTAAAACACGTCTCTAAATGTTAGATCCATTGACTTACTGACCTTTAGAAAGGTTGAGTGGCAAGTGACTCCTGGTGTGCCTGGCAATTCTCAGTCACTGAGAACTGCCTAAACACATGTGTGAGTGAAAAGCTGAATGCCATACTGAGGGTTTCATATTCCACTGAAAGGACTGGAAAACCACTAGGTTCAGCTGGCCTCTGAAAGAGGCTGTAATGCTTCCCACCTTTTTGGAACAGACTGACCTTTCCTGTGCTCCATCATTCTCTACTCTTCAGAGGTTCGTTTAGTGGACTGGTTTCACCTCGACTCCCACTGAAAATCAATTGATGTCCTAAACCACAGATACTGTGTTGTCATTCTTAGGGTAGCAATCACAGATGGTTTTGTTCCTCAAGCATAAAGTTTCAAGCTCTTTTTAGAAAAAAAATTTAGCTTTTTTTTTCTTTTTCTCCCCAGGATTTGTACTGGAATGTTGTTTAAAGTCTTCATGTGTCTAATGCTTTTCATTTCTAGGCTACATTTATTCATAATTGGTCAATTCATACTTTCACTTAAATTCTTGCACTTAAAACATCACATTTTCTCTTGCAGCTTTCATTATCACATCAGACTCATCCTCCCTAGTTTGGATCTGCTACATTACATCTTCCAAGCTCCTCATTTCTTAGATCTTCCTCTTGGATTTGCCAGCTATTGCACTTAGACTAAGTTGTTAAACTACAGTTTACAGTATTCCAGATGAAATTCCTCATGCAACTTTGAAAAGAGCATTGATACTCCTTCACTTGTGTGTGTATCCCCGTTTGAGGGTGGGGAGGCCATGACATAGGTTGCCCAGAGAAGCTGTAGATTCTCCATCCCTGGAAGTGTTCAAGGCCAGGTTGGACAGGGCTTGGAACAATTTGGGGTAGTGGGAGCCATGGCAGGGGGTAGAACAAGATGGGCTTTAGGGTCCCTTCCTACCCAAACCATTCTGTGATTTAGCCTGTGATCAAAGGCATCTTTCTCAGGCCTGACGTGCTGGAAGCAGGAGACGAAGATCCTGACCAGGGAATCCTGCCTGTGATCAGTGCAATGAGTTGCTGTGAAATCCCTGATGAGCCATTCTACAGAGAATTTCTTCTGTGTTTAAGGTTGTCCCCCAAAAAAATGAGGAGAAGAGCAGATCCTTTGCAACATGTTCCTGAGTGGGGAATTGTAATGATCAGTGCAAAAGAAATGAGTTCAGAGTTCAAGAAATACTCTGCAGTAGTGTTCTCATACTCCAAAAGGTGAAGTGTTTCTGGCTGGCCTGCCAGAGGAGAGGCTTCCCTTGTTCAGAACTTACTTCTGTTTGTGTGGGGAGTTTGATTTCAATAAATATGCAGTAAATCTTTAAGATGTCAAGGCATATCAATATTTAATCCAAGCAAAGTAGCTTTTTTAGCTACTTTGATTCCATGAGAACACTAATTCCACTTTGGCATGTCATGGGAATCTGTCATTGACATGCGTCTGTCATCTGCATCTGTCATCTAACCAAGGATCAGTATCGGGATGACCAGTGCTCACCACTGTGCACTGCAGATAGTGGGGATTATCTGTACCAGGCATCTGTGATGTGTTTGTATCTCCTCAGGAGGAACACTGGTGTGATGATGTTACCTCTGGAGCAGGCTCATTAATTTAAGAGGGACTTTTTTGTAAAGGAAGACTGTTAGCTCAGTATGAGTAAAGTAACAAATTCAGCATATTCCTGCAGATGAGCTGTAGCTGGAGTTGGTCTGAATCTCTAAGTTACATCTTTTCAGACCCAGGATATGCAATATCAATCCAAACTTTCGTAGTCTGTATATCTGTTCACATTTGATTTTTCAATCAGAATTTTCTTACTTTTTCTCTATCCTATGTACTCATTTGAGTTATATGGAAACCTTCTCTGGTAAATATCCTGGGTGAAGCAGCAAGATCAAAACCTGTGCAGTTAATCCAAATTCAGAATGTCACTGCAGACTTCTCCAGACCTATCTGATGAATGAATATTTCTGAATTGTGTTCACCACACTCCTTTATCAAAGCTCTATTGCTGATTTTATATTGTTGGATCTCTTTTATATTTTCATGTCAGCTGTAACTACATTTCCTCAGTATTTTTCTCTGCTGGGTTTGCCTGCTACATTGAATGTGAAGAGATTATTCTGTGGTATGAAGATCAGTCATTTAAGACTGAACTGGTTATTGCTTACAAAAGAAATTTTTCCTGTGAATCATACATCTTGTGGGAAAGAACAGTATTAAAGGTGTGTCTTTATGTTAAGAGACAATTCCAACTTATGTCTGACTTCTGCAAAATTTACCAAATGAACATCAGTGCTTCAAAGTAAAATAGAAATTGCTTCTCTAACTACATTCTGTTGTTTAACTACATTTAAACAATTCAGTAGTTTGCAAATAATAGTCAATTAACATGTTTCAGTTGAGAATCAGGCAAAATATTCCATTAAATCTTTCTGCTTCATACAATTTGTTCATCTATCTGTGAAAGATTCCATCTCAGCTGACTCTAATCATCTGGAAGTTGCTGCCCATGTGGTCTCTGGAGAGATAAAGAGCTATTTTCTGAATAATTACTCATCTCATCCCAAAATTGTTTTAAAAAAACCTCAAGTAAAACCTGGACATATAACCTGTAGGTAGGTCATGTGGAGTGAGATGTACCTCACCTTTGAGATGTGAGACTGGAGGATTTCTCAGATGTGCTCATGAAGACTGAGGATTTGTTTAAGATGACATATTACACAGATACTTGCATGTTCTGGAGTGGTCCATGGCCATTGTTCATGTTTGCACAGTTTAATCCTGAACTTTTACCTTCCATGGCGAAGTAATATGATGGCAAGAGCCTGGAAGGAGAAGTCGGGGTGTCTTGTTCCTTCTGGAAGGACCCTTTCCCCTTGTCCTGGTTCAGCCTGGCTGTGCTGCTTCCCTGGGCACAGGAAATTTTGCATCAATAAACACTGCAGTGCTGCTCCTCCTCTGAAGGCAGCACTTGGAGCTGCCAGGATGCCACGGGAGCGATGGCAAAGACTGCAGGTCATGTTTGGAGATGAGGTTGGTTGTTGAGGGAGAGGGAAATAACGTTTAATCCGCTGCTAAGGGAACAAAGAGGAGCTGAGGTAGGAAAAGGATGAGCAGGAGGGAAATGAGACAGCAAGTACTTCACAGAAAAGAGTGATTGAGAGCTCTTAGGAGTGCCAAGGCACAGGGAGGGAGAGGGGTTGGGAGAGAGAGTGGGGTTTGGAGAGCAAGCTCTCGTCTCATTGTCACCTCAGGAGTGTTCATCTGCAGCACTTCTCGTTAGAATGTGTGTCCTCTGTAATCCACTTCTGTCAGGGGAGCAAACTGGCTTTATCCATGGACAGTCCTGCACTTGGAATTAGCCACTCTGCCTGCATTCATAAAAAAAATAACAGTATTCTTGAGCCCATTCATGAAGGAGGTATCAGGCAGCAACACATTCAGATTCTTATCTAGACAGTTTATTTTCAGATCCCAAGACTGCTTTAAAAGGTATCTTAATACAAGCCTCTGTTAGTGGTTAACTGGGTGAACCTGGGTTTGATTCAGTATCCCCATGATCTCAATCCCAATAGCTTTATTCTATCTATCCTTTTTTTTAAAGTGCACCTTCTATAATAAATACACAGTCAAAAGAAAATGTGCTAATGCTCTGAACAAAGCAAGCTTTGATTTCATGCTTTAGGAAATCAGTCACATTTTATCATTCTTGCCAGTTGGTGCCTCCACAAACACAACCTGTAGCAGCTTTTTTTTTTTTTTTTTTTTTTTTGCCTTTGGAGAGCTTTGGAAAGCTTAACTCCCTCACAAACTACCAAATTCCCATTGATCAAAGCAAGAAAAAGGGAAATCCATTTGTATCAATGACAAATGGATTTAAAATACTCTATTTGGGTCTTTTTAAAGTCAATAATCTCTATAAAAGATCTTTCTGACTGGATTTCCAATATGATTTTTTCCTGTGTCGTAGAAGTCTCAAAATAAAGAGTTGAAGTAGTGTTTATAAATGCTTACATATCTCCCAAAACTGACAGTGGTTTTGGGAGTATCTGTGAACTGCAGGGAAACAGGACCTGCTCTCATTGGGCTTGATGGTGGAATAGCTGAAACCCTAATTAATTGGCATTAACAGATAGAGCTGCACTCAGAATGTCACATTACTTCCAAATTATTCCTCCCTAAAAGTCAGGAATAACAATTAGAACTTTGCAGAATTGGTCCTTTGTATCCTTGCTCTTCCCATGTCACCAGGAGGTAGAAAATGGGGGGAAGGGGGCCCACGAGGCACTAAATGTGTGTGATCACACATATTGGATCACCATGGTAGTACAGTGTCTTTAAAGGGACTGATTTGCTAAATTGCCTCAACTAAAAGTAGTAAGGCGACAGCTTAGAATAAATTAATTATTAATATTTTCCTCTTTTTAATAGCCAGGGAAAGACAATAAATAAATAAACAAATTTTGGACCTAGCAAAAACATATGTGGTCCAAGGTCAGTCAGAGTCAAGTGAAAAATAGCTATGAGCGTCAGTGGAATTCAGACTTGGGAGGATCTGAGAAAGGGAGAATGGTCAAAATTAGAACTTCAGAAAAGCCAATTATTTCTCCCAGAATCTGCTCCATCCCCTTTCAAGTGCAGACTTTTTCCCAAAAGTATGTTTAAAGAGCGTGGAGGGCCAGGCAGGGAGGGAAGAGAGCTCACAATAGAAAGCTTTCTCCTAAATGCAGTATGTACCCAGAGGCTATTAGAAGACTTTAGAGTAAACTGTATGATTGTACCCTGACTGGGAAACACAGGAGCCTGTAATTATGCTGTGCTGTATTTATTCACTGGTGAATTCTTTTCACTCTTTTTCTCCCCATAGGATATTCTTTATGTACAGGTTGTGTGTTTTGGGTGCACTTCATTTTTAATGCTGTTCATAATTTAGTTTTGGAACCACGATATTTATTAGAACAGTATAGCATATAAAAGCCACCTTTTTGCCTTTGTGCAGCTAAAATAAATAACATATATAATACATATCCATCTCAGTGCTGAATATATTAAGGCACATTCACACTACTGTACTTCCAATATGCAACTCTATGATTTAACTCTGCTCTGTACTATTTTTTTATTAAATCAGACAGATCGGTGATCTATTTTGCAGTGGAAAATGTAAGCAGTCCCTGGTACTCTTCATTCTCTGCACACCCTCTGTTCTTTAAGATATTTATTGAAATGGTTGGTGAGGTGCAACAAGCCAGACATAATATTCCCCTTGCCTTTTGTGCGACTACACTGTAATGAAGAATTAATAACAGACTCCTGAAGAATATTAATCATACTTTCACAAGCCAGCAGGGAACAACTGAAGAGCAGGAAAAGTAATGCAACAGTCCAACTCATAGCCCATGCACAAAGTCAGGGGGAAATGGGCCCTGGCAAAGGGCTTTCCTTCATCTCTGATGCGGGGGAGCATTGGCACAACTCATCACGGAGCTGCTCCATCCTCAGCACATCCCAGCCCTCGCGAGTGCCTGGCTCTGCTGGCAGCACTCCTGCCTTCTCTGCACTCCCTGAAAAGCCACAGGATAGAGGCGAGACTCAGTGGAAACCATCCACCCCTTCCTGTAAGAATATCCCAGAATCACAGGATGGTTGGGGTTGGAAGGGACCTCAAAGCCCACCCAGTTCCACCCCCTGCCATGGGCAGGGACGCCTTCCACTATCCCAGGTTGCTCCAAGTACTGTCCAAGCTGGCCTTGGACACTTCCAGGGTATCCCCACTTGAGTTAAAGGTGATCTGACAGTCTTCATACATTCAAAGAGAGCAGGGGAAAAAATCATGTGGCAGTGAAATATTTACTTTTATGATATTTTCAAAGTATCTCCTTACAATCTTTATTCTTTTTCATTTCATAGTTCGCCTTTTTGGAAATAGATATGAAATTAAATTTCAAAATGAAAAGCAGTTTTATGCAAACCTCCCTTTAACATTTCTCACCCCAAAGAAATCAGAAGGAACATTCCGGCAATTCCTAAATTTTTTCCAACATTTTTCCAGGTCTGGAAAATCACCTGAAATCTCTTCATTTGGAAGAGCAGTTTCAATTTTGACAAATCAGTGTTTCTAGAAGAAAAAAATAATTGTGTCAGAGACAGTGTGACTAGCCAAGAGGGCAAAGCTCCCACTGAGGCTGTGCAATACCAGCTTTCCTTGATGTGATAAATCTGTGATTACTCCGCAGTAGTTAATGCCTTCCATTTTTCCAAAATGCAGGGTCAGAAGTTGATCCCACAAAACATCTTTAATAAAAAATTATAATGATGTGAGTATAACCTGTGAAAGACTTAATTTTTCAGAATCTCTTAAAGCATTACACAAAGGGTAATCATGTTAAAAGAACCCTAGTAATTAGTCATGTTAAAATGGAAAAGTCTTTATGAAGGAAACTACAGCGTTGCACTGCAGTCCTGTTCTTTACTCAGGATAAACATATTACATCAGGATATATATGTGTTTTTAGCAGGCTCACTGTTGAGGAACTTCACTAAATCAAGAGTAAATAAGAGCGCTGCACGGAACTGACAAGTGGGAAAAGGGCGATGGGGGCTGCTCATGTGATGGTTACTGGGGGGGAAATCCTCCTAGTCCTAGCCCAGGTCGGGGGTTCTTGCTGAGCTGAGCCCTGGGGTGCTGTGGCTCAGACCTGCCTTGAGCCAGGTGAACCTGGCAAGGCATTTTTCCCCCATCTGTTGGCAGGAGAGGCTGCTCTCCTCAATTCCCTGGCAGTGTTACCACAATACACCGACCCAGCTCATTCTTCATCCCTAGTCAGCCACCTAAAAGGGACCCCTTGCCCACCAAAAGTGTATGTCCTTAGGAAAAGTTCCCAACAAATGCAGTTTCCAGTGACTCCAAGATCGTCAGGACTGCTCTGAGTCTTGCTTAAATGTAGGGATTAGGCCATGAGGGTGTTACACTATGTCTCCTTCCTTGATTCTCCTCTCTAGGAAGACATGAGGCTGCTCCCTGGTTTAAGTGTCCAGAGATCACATAGATGGAAAAAGCTGGTTTGGGTTTTTTGCCCTTGCTTTAGGGCAGCAGCATCCATGGTCCCAAGCGTGGAAGTATTTCTTCTGAATGTGCACGCTGGGTGTGGATTTCAGATCTTGCAGGCACAGACTCTGCACGTTGCAAGTAGCAAAGTGCACAGTGGCTGAATCCAGGCTCTGAGGGAAACTCTGCACACAGCTCCTCACGGAATTTCATAAGGGCACACAAGGAACACCCTGATTGCAACAGCAGCGTACTGGGCCTGCTTTCTAACTGCTCCTCATTGTATTAATTCAGAGTTTTTCTCTTACTGGAAAATTAAGTAGCAGGTGTAGTTTAAATGAACTGTAGCAGACTGGGTTTAGTGGTGTGGTAAATAGATTGTGATACTCATTTCCAATTAAAGTTCTTTTGCAAAGATCACTGAAGCACATTCTCATAAATTGAATCACAGTAAACTAATAAACAAATTTCTTTCAGCCTGCTGATGGCAAATTCTTATTTCCTTAATATGTTAGATCACATCATGGTATTAATTATATGATGCATGAGCAACAAAGATGCAATCATTTATTTAGCAATAATTTTATAATTAGTTTTACTTTGGAATTAGCTTTACAGGTAATTCCATACCTACAGACAAAGAACATTAAGCATTAGAAAAAGGAAATTTCAAGTGAATATTTTTAAAGCTTGACTTCTATAATCCAAAAATACGAGACACAAAAGTAGCAACAGTGTTCATCAATAATTAAAGCAAAAGTTGAATTCTGCATCTGTAAACACACTGCTATAGGAGTTTTAAAAAATTAAGATATTAATAAACCAATCTTATATGTCAGCAGTATGTTCTTAGCACACAGAAATGGTGTGACAGCTTACTGGGATCCTACTCTCAGCTATGTAAAAATACACTTTGGTGCTGAATAGAACCTGATCATTGATTGAGGTCCCTGGGGGGATACCAGCTCTTAGACTGGGCTAATAAAAACTGATAAAATAAAGCTCTCACTGTATAATAATGTCATTTCTTGAGATCCTGTCATTATTGCAGGCATGTGAGATGCCTGTCAGACTGGATTAAGCATCCCCAGAAGGAGCTTTTATAGGCTTCCACTCCATATAATAAGCTGGGTTTCGGAGGCCAGGCTCTCTTCAATCCCTCTTTAGGCTGGTGGAGGGAGATGGGGTTTGCTGGATGCCATCCAACACCCCGAGCTCAGAACTGTGTGCTCAGGAGAGGCCCAGCTCTCACCTTCAGCGAGACACAGAGGGGAGAGAGATGCATGAAGCTTCTTTTGTGAGTATCTTCCATGTAACAATAATTTGGGAATCTTTCTTTGAACAGGCAGTTTTAAGTCTAGACATACTTATTTCTGCAGCCTTCTTCAGGGCACTTATGCACCCACATCATCCTTTCCTTCCACTTAAAAGAGAAGCTGCTGCTTTATTGCATTTTGGGATCTTTATTCAGATTTTTCCGTCTGCTGTTTATCTCAGGTTTAGTTTATTGCCAATGATTGGCTCCTCATGGTTAATAGTTTTGAAATTAATCCTGTAAGGACTCCCCAGGTTCTGCAGAGCTGCCTTGGAGTTTGCAAGTGGAAAGCCTTCCTTTCCTGCCTTAGATGGGCACTGAATTCTGCCTCTGAAAAGCTGAAAACCTTCTGGTTGCCTTTGTCTTATTTTTAATGCAAAACATGTCTTGAAATTTTGCAGTCAGACCAAAATCTTTTTCAGGCTTAAATATAGTCATTGTCAAAGTGCAGGCTATCTGGATATCCAGCATTTATTTTCCTTATGAGAACAGAGCAGGAGATACAAAAGGTCAGGTGAAAGGGAAAATAAAGTGGCTGGTGACTCAGTGTCACTCACTCGTGTGTCTCCTGCCTGTGTCCTTGGGTTCCTCGTGCTCCTTGTGTTTGTCTAAGGTGAACTGTAAGGTACTATCACAGTCATTTTCTTGTTCCTGTGTCCTTGGGCACAGAGCTGCAATTCTCTGGTGAAAACGGAGCTTCTGTTCTCCTCAGTGATCTGTCTACAAAAGCCTTCATAAAAGTCATTATTCTGTTTCGGCCACAGCCTGAGGTTGCTGCAGGGGGAAGGGGAAGGAAATACCACGACTGACTGTAATCACAATGCAGCAGCTTTCCAGAGTGCAGCTGGGGTCTGGATCTGGGTGTGCTGAGATCCCACTGGTGATGTGGAGTGGCCCTAGGCACTGGACAAGTGTAGTTCCAGATGGGCCTTGCAACAGGGAAAATACCTTCCCACTTCACACCACGAGAGTCTGCCTTAGCTCCTCAATCTGCCTTAGCTCCTCAATCTGCCTTAGCTCCTCGATCTGCCTTAGCTCCCAGGCCTGCCTTAGCTCCCAGGCCTGCCTTAGCTCCCAGGCCAGCCTTAGCTCCTCAATCTGCCTTGGCTTCCAGGTCAGCCTTAGCTCCTCAATCTGCCTTGGCTTCTAGGCCTGCCTTAGCTCCCAGGTCTGCCTTAGCTCCTCAATCTGCCTTGGCTTCCAGGTCAGCCTTAGTTCCCAGGTCAGCCTTAGCTCCTCAGTCTGCCTTTGTTCCTTAGCTCCCAGATTTTCCCTAACTTCCCCAATCTGCCTTAACTCCTCAACCTGCTTTAGGTCCCAGATCTGCCTTAGCTCCCAGGTCTGTCATGGGTTGTTCTGAGTCTTTTCCAGAAGACTCGAGGTTGTAATTCTCCCGAACCAGCTAAATCCCACATTGTGTCCAGGCTGTGGATACCTCTGCTCAGCATGTGAATGCCTGGTCCTTCTGGACAGAGATGCCTCCAGGCAGTGGCTTCTCACATCCTCTGGAAGTGTGTCTGTGGCAGCTCTGTGTTGGAACTCAGTATTGCCCAAAGAGTTTCATGAATGAGTATGAATTGTTCCTTCACAGAGAACATCAGTGCCCCCAGCACCCGTGTCCCTGTTTACTGGGTGAACTGGGAGGCATTCAGGAGGCTGGCTGGATTGCATATTTTCTTACATTAAAGTTTGTAGCAAGACCATATATACATAAAGCTATTATGGGATTTACTTAAAGCATACATTTGTTTGTGTGCTTAATCACATGAGATTTGCACATGAGTAGGAATTTAGTGGTTTTCTTCAGGGACTTGAAACAGATTCACACACCATTAGCAGGTATCTTGGCCGAACTGAAGGCAATGATGGCATTCCCACCAACTCAATAGGACAAGGATGCCTGCCTAGATCCTTAGGAGAGAGGATAAGACAAATCTCTGTATTAATATATCTCTTCTCAAATACTGAAAATAAAGATCAGAGCTGTAATTGAAAATAAAAAATATTAATTGGTACTGGAAGCACTTATTTTTGCCTGTGAAATAAATATTTTTGATTCATAGAAGCTCAGAATTATTAGCACACAACACCAGTCTCCCCAGCACTTGCTGTTGAGTTGGTAGGAAAGAAACAAATGCAGTGTCTCTGAAAGTAGGGCACCTCGTGGTAAATCTGTCTGTGATCTGTATCAACAGAAGAGCTGCCTTCCCCAAACCTTCCTTCCTAATTACATTCCTGTATGTCAAAGTTAAGTGTTTCATCTGTGGCCTGAAGTAGTGCAGCATCCAAGCCACTCATGGCTAAAGTAGAGATGGAGATACTGCATGTGCTAAAAGCTTCTGTAGGTTCAAATCAGCTGGGTGGAATCACAACAGAAAAATCCAGTGTGGGCTGTTAAATCTAACAGGGCTGCCCTGGCTCAGGAAAGCTGCTGATGGCCAGGGAGCTGCTCGGAGGAGGGATCACTGCATTCCTGTTCTTACGCTCTCTCCCAGGTAGGGAGGCTTTAGGTTAAAAGGACCTTTTGCCCCATCTGTGTGACTTCTCTTGTATTCTTAGTCTTTTATCTACTTTAGTCTTCAGATCCCTGCTAAAAATCCCCTTCTTCTAGAGGTTTTTTTTTAAATTCCTTCTTTTCCTGTTCTCATCTTACACAGCTTTTGCAAGGATAGTGTCATCTTTTATGACTCTAAAGCTTGATGTAAAACTGTGATGTGAAAGTACTTTTAATTCTTAGAAATATTTCAAGATACTTGACAAACTGTGGAATAGTTGCTGAAATGGAAATGACCTGTGGAGATTTTTATGAATTTAGGCTTCTCTCTTGGGTAATTTGAGTGATTCCAGCTTACACAGAGTTTGAGGACTTCGATCACAAGGTAATGATGTGGTTAACAGAAGATTGGATTTCCTGCAAGAAACAATTACCTTGATTGATAAGAAAATTTGAGAAAATTCATTCAAGACTTAATGAGATTGACAAGGTCATGGTTGAGCCAGGCATCCACCTTGAAGAGATAAGGCTCTGTGTTTAGAAGAAGTAATCCAAAGACAATAAGCTCCTCAAAAAATGGATCATTTTTATCTAGGCTGAGATGATGAATGAAAACATTAGACTTGTGCTTGTGACAGAGTCTGGAGTGTGAAGATCAGGGGAGATTCTTCACAAAGTCATTTTATAGCACTAGTATTGCTACTGTCCCTTTTTTATACCATTATAAAGAATACAAAAATGACTTCCAGAGTCTTTGTGGCCTCAAAAATCATCCCACACCTTTATCTTACAACTCTGTGAGGTGTTTTGTCTGTCAGGAAAACTGGAGGTCATAGGAGAAGGGTTATCACTCCTGACTGCCTGCTCATCCCCTTCTGCCCTCAGTGGGGCCTGAGGGCTGCCAGCAGAGCCAGAAAAACTTCTTAAATTCATCAGTCCTGGACTCATCCTGAGCCTGGGTTAAAAAAACCCAACTATTGCTAAGATAACTAACTAAGACATTAAAAGGAGGTGGAAATAGCTGAAAAAAGAGAGATGATTTATTGTTTCAAACATTTTAGGAGTCATTTATGGAAAAATATATTTTCACATATGTAATTTCCATCTTGAAGTGGAGCCATTGATTTTGTTTTCTGTTGCAAGTGATAAGAAATGGACGGATTTTTTCATGTACTTTAAATATGAGTGTTTGAGACCACATGAAAAGTAAAACCTGTGCTTAGTCCTCATCCTACATCTAACTATATGGTGCTTTTCTGCTTATTTTCTCTTGATGGGCCATAACTCCTGGAACCAACTAATTTAAAAACTTCTGCGTATGTCTCATGCTAACTCCCGACTCATTTTCACTGTTCTTTACTATTTACTGTGCACATTGATTCCAACATACAGCAGCCTTTTAAATGCACGTGGCTTCACCTGTGGGGTTACTCTGGCATAGAAACATCTTAAAAGGCAGAAAAAGTTATTCTGGTTTTATTGCTTATGCAAGAGCCTTACAAACAGTGCACCAAAAAAAGGCACATCCCTTGGAAGAGTTGTATCCTTCTATTTCAGAAGAGTGTGTTCCCAAGAGTTTACATTTCCTGATATAATATTTTTAATTTCATCCCTAATAAATCCTGCAGAAGTCTCCTAAACAGCCTAAACTGTACCTTTGGTGAAGCAGTGGTTCTGTTTTCAGGTTTCAGTAAATAATGTATCGAAAGTACCCATACTTTATAGAATTTGTTTATATTATTATCAGTCATCCTGCCTGAAAACACACTTGAAATGCTAATAGATCATCCTACCCTTTTGGAAGGATCCTGCTGCACTCTTAATGTTATTAGGGACATTAAATTATGAGTAGTTCTGCAGTCAGTGGACAGGATTCTAACCTAATTTAACAGCTTCAATTCCAGGACATAAGACAAAATGCAGACAGAAAATTTCAAATGGTGTGGAATTGCTTCTTGTGATGTAAATAACGGTTTTTTGACATCGGCTTTGCATTTCTAATGGAAAGGTTTTTGCAGCAATAAGAGTGAAGGGGCGTCCTCAGTACCAGATAAGTTACTTCAGCTGAAGGACATTTTGGAGCAGATTCACATGAGGGGAATGCATTGGACAGATGTAAGGGCACCTTTGGCTTCAGGCCTCCTGACACATCCTGAGGCTTCTCTCTTGCCTCCAGGGCCATGTGATTGCTCCTTTCAGTTAGGTTATGGCTGTTGGCATCACTTTTCCTCCTCATCGATTTGTGGAAGTTGTGCTCCTTTCTCTTACTCCCATTGCTGTTCTGGTCAGCTTGGTCAAAAAACGCAGAAAATCTCTGTTCTATACAAAAACTCCCTAATTACAAATGGTTACAGACACAGAACCCCTCAGTGCTGTAGCTGTGCTTCCCCAGTGGCAAACATGGGGCTTAACTATGGATATATCACAGGATCTTAAAGGCTTGATGTAATGAGATTTCCAACATATTCTCAGTGGAGCTTAAAATACTGGGGATCCTCTTTGAGGTTTTTTTTCTTGAGTTACCAAGATGGTGTTGATAATTCTGTCTTCTGCCTCTTGCCTCTTGCTGGATGTCTGCAACAAGAGTGGAGTGCTTCACTCTCCCATGTGTCACACTGCTTTCTGTCCCAACACAAATCCGCTCAAAAGTTTAGTTTTGAACCTGGAACCCTATTGAGACATCGTGTATCAACACTCATTCCTTAGGATTTGATTTTTCCAGTGTTAGCCAGCTTAAACCAACATATTTTTCAGAGTTCTCAGCTGGAATGAAGAGTGTTGAAGTCTTCTGGGAAGTATTTCTATGCTGTTGGCCCTTCAGTTGTGGCTGTGGTTTCTGGTTATTTAGACTGGAACGCTGAAGGTGCCCAGAGCTTTAGATAAGCAACTTGAGCAAACTTCATGCAGAACCACCCAACATTTTCTTGTCCAAAACTGAGATGTCTTGCAGAGGTCATTCCTTTTTATGCAGTGATTCCTGGTGCATTCCTTAGGGAGAGCACCTGGGGAGAAAGATTCGGACCAGAGCAAGTCAATTTGCCTTCCTTTGTTGATGACAAACCCATGAATCTCGTTGAGCAGAAGATCTGCCTTGGATGGATGCCACGTTGACCCTCAGCTCTCTGAGAAAAGCTTCATTCCTTTCTCAGAGCTGAAGAGCAGTAGTTTTGTGACGTTCCCATCTTATTGTATGGCCCTTCCTCTGCAGAAGAGGGAAATGAGTCAGGCTGGTAATAGATGTGAAGCTGTCATTCGGCTCCATGTGACACAGATTTCGAGATGATGTAAATCAAGAGAGAGGCTGCCTGCCAGTGAGTGGCTGCCTTGATAAAAGAGAGTGGCAGCTGTCAGGGAAGTAAATAATAAACCCAGAGCAATAACAGGTCTATCTTGATACGGTGATGCTTAACTTTTCACTTCTGGATAGCTTCTTGGAAGCCATTCCTTCGCTGGGAGCCCATAAAAACAGTCACGTACTGAGAATTTTTGTACCCTTACTTATAGTGAAATATTTCCTCCTCCCTCTCTATATATATGTCCTGTGTGTCTTTCCGACCCTGTGGATCTTTATCCCTGCTGCCTGGCAATTCTCACGTACATGGAAAAGGTCATTTGTGTTCATTTGTGTTTCTTGCTTTGTGTAGAAGAGGAGAGCTTGTAATACTGTAATGAAAACAACAGCAGAGAAGAACATTCCCCCATTGTAAAGGGGAATCAATTTAATTAGCATAAGTCCTCCCTCTTCTGGAGGGAAGAGAGATGTATCTCCCAGGTTTTGTAGGGGGAAAAAAGGACTCGGGAGAGCTGTAAATGATCTTAGCCAGCATGTTGTAAAACAAAGTATTTTGAGAGAGTGTAAGGAGGAGATTGATTTGGATTGGGAATTGTTCATTCTGACAGATCAGACTGGGAAAGAGGAACAAGACATTTTCCTTATGTTCGTGTCTGTTAAAGTGCTCCAAAGAGAACTTTTCCTTCTCTCTCTCTCTCTCCTTTATGAAGCAGCTGATGCCAGGAGTTTAAGATGAACTAAATCTTCTTAGACATCATTTTTCATTTTGGTAGAGCTCCTGTTTTCTTGCTCTACAGTGTTTCCACCAGCTGTCAGCAACCAAGTTAAATTTGGCCTCCAGCTAGTTAGACTGGTTTATGTTTAGTTGGTTTGGGGTTTGGGAGAGGGGAAGACAAGGGTTAATAAACTTGTGCTTCTACTGCTTGTTTAACCTTTAAAATCAGAACATTATAGGCTGTGAGGGATTTGAAATGAAACTTCCATTCAGATTACAGTGACTGCTTCAACTTGACTTTGCTTTACAAGGATTTAAAATCAAAAGAGTTTCCACTTTTTCGGAAATCATTCAGTGCCCTTTTTTAGCTTAAACCCCAGGGATAATTTTTCATTGTTCTTGCAAGGAACTCTTTTGGCACTGTCAGCCTTGCTAAATTCGTCCCGGCTTTCTAGTTAATGTTTTCTTTACTTTCAAGGACTGCTGCAATCCAGGTTCACCTTTCAGAGGGTTTGTCACAGTGTGCCACAGAGTAACTAAACAGGCATCAAACTAAGCTCCTGCATCCACTGTGATGGGTTGTCAATTGACTGGGAGTATCTGTGGCCTGCCATTACACTGCACAGTATAATACAATTCTGATTAAAATAATTTCTAGGCAAAGCCCTTGATATTGTATTTTAATTATCATAGTGGCAAGATATTCAGGCGACTGTCCTCTCTTTTTTCCATCAAGTATTTCCAGGAGCTATTTTTGTAAAGTGAACCATTTAGCTGAAATGAAAATGGAGTTTAATCTAGGCATTTGTAGGAATAGAGAAATTGTCATAACACATCAGAGCAATGGTTCATCTGGAGTTGCTAAAGTGCCTTGCCTTTGACAGGAGCCAAGAGCAGATGCTTCAGAAAATGCTTTAAAACCCCTAGAATGAACAATTCAGCAATAATGTGGCAGGGGGGAACATGGTTCTGGCCAGCCTCAGGCAGGTGCCACTGCCTTATGGCCTGAAGCACAAGGGCTGAAATCCCTTAAACACTGTAACAGCACGCCTGCCTTGACTGCTCCTAGAAACTTTGTGAGCCATTTAAATGTCACATTTCTCATTCCAATGAGCACACGGATTTCTGCTGCTTTCTCCAAAGCTTCATTTTCTCAGCATTGTGCTTTCTTAATTATTTACCCTGTACATGTCTTCCCTGGCCATGTTTTTCTCTCTGTCTCCACGTGGGGTTTATGCCCATTTGAATAAGACCCAATCTTCTGTCTGGCAGCTTCCTGCAGAGGCTTTGGAGCTCCTGACAAGTCTGTGCAGTGCCCCAGCAGAAGGGAAGGGCACTCATATCCCTCCCCAGTAGATCCTGTCAGCGACCACAGCAGCTGCTGCCAGGGCACTACAGGACATAAATCCCCTGGGAATGACAGCTCTTGCACAGCCTCCTTGATCTGCAGCTATCACAGACCCAGCTCTTCCCTGTAATATTTGGATGGATGGCTGGATCATAGAATCACAGAATGGTTTGGATTGGAAGGGACCTTAAATATCATTTAGTCCCACCCCCTATCTACCTGGAAGTAGTAGTAGTTCAAAATTCCCTGGGAAATCTCCCACTCTCCCAGTGTGGACACAAAATTTCAAATATCAAATTAAAAGAGAATTTTGGTTGTGTTTTTGAGGTGTCTTCACAGAGCAGTATGCAGTGACTGACTGGTTTTTGTTCTGGTATCTAAATCAATATACATTGAGGATGCTAGGCAAATTTGTGTAGAATCCTGTTTCAAATGCACAAGTTAATGGGAATTTTGTGTGCAAAAGGATGCCGAGATGAGAACCGTGAGCAAATCTGCCTTCCAGTGATTTTTCCCCGAGTATTCTGCATCCAGCTTTCTGCTCAGATACAAAGTTACTTAATGTAAATGAAGGAGAATATGCAGGAACCTGATCTCTCCCTTCTCTTATCTCCTCTGCCACGTCTGGTGGTTGTAAGGAGGATCTAATGGCAAAGCACTGGCCGTGCAGCAGCACTTTGCCTTTTCTTCCTTGGGAGGAAACCCTTGGCTTTCTGATTCCTGTCTGTGAGGCTCCAGATGAGAGCTGAGACACACACGAGAGAGGGATCGGGGTGGATTCTCCTCCTTAATTACCCTGGTGTGACACTGCTGAATATCAGAAGTGTGCTGATGGAAGAACTGAGTCTCTGCACATGGACATGGGATGGGATGACGTGCTCATCACTGAGTCTCTGGGATGAGGTTCCAAGCTCAGGGATCCTTCTGGGACAGCACAAGATGTCTCTTATCCTGCTGCCAGGTTGGACAGGGTTTGGAGCAAGCTGGTACAGTGGGAAGTGTCCCTGGCAATGGCAGTGGGTGGAATGAGATGAGCTTTAAGGTCCTTTCCAACCCAAACCCTTCTGGGATCCTATGACTGGATGCTGAAATCAAAGATCTGTCCCAAAGATTCTTCCCCTCCCCCAAGATGGGCTGAGCACGAGCACTCTTAAATTAATACGGCACTAGAAATGTTAAATACAGATATTGACCTTCCTTATTATTTTTTTTACTGTGATATTAATCCAGTAGGGTAACTGCCTAAATAAAAGCTGGGCTCTGTTGCATTAAATTATGTTTTATGCTGGCAATATTAAAATTAAAAGAATGACCCTCTTAAATCTGGTCTTAATAGACATCACCTGATGGTTTTACTGATTTCTTTATTACACTTCTTATCCTGCCATGAGTTGCTTTTCTTTCTCAGTAATTACTCATGATGAAAATAACATGGTATGCAAATGCTGTGGTAGAACTGTAGATTGAGCTTGATTCAAGCAACATTTACAGCTGTGCTGCCTTTCCTGCCCCTCACCCACCTTGTTTTCTACTCTTTCCTGGGTCAGAGTGTATCAGTACAGAAACTGTTTACAGCTTACAGGGTTTTTTCATAGCAAGTCTCGCCCCCCTAACTTTTCTTGGAAAAATGAATAGCATAATGTAATTCAAGAAAAGGTCTGTCTTTTGAGGGCTGGCTGCTGCAACTGATGATGCAGGATTTCCTGCAACATCAGCAGTTCACTTTTGTGTCCTGTACTTGACCCTAAAGCGATATTTTTATCCTTCTATCATAAGCAGAGAAAAATATTTCTATTTGCACTGTTTACTTGAGAAGAGGAAAAAATGGACAACTTTCTTCATCTTCGCTTTCAAAGGCCCCCTTTCTTTTTATTTAAGAAAAGTTTGACATTCATCTATTTCTGTTCCAGAGCAAGTTTCTTTAATGCTTGTTCTGAGAACAGCTGAAGCAGATGCAAATCCAGCTTGCAATGCTGCACCTGAAGATTTCAATAAAGACACAGTTTTTAGCATCTCTAGAACCTCATTATGACCCTTACAAAGCTTTATAAGGTCTGTGTATTTAGTGGACTGTATATTAGAGAGCTGAGAAACTTTGCTATTCAGAAGTAGATTATAATTTCAGTTTTGAATAAAAAGGTAATATATGTTTATTATGTAGGATAAATTGGAGACCTAACTTGCCTACCAGCAAAGCCACATTTGCTAGCACTTGACCAGTTGGTGAAATTCTGTCCTGTATGGGTTTTTCCTTTCCATTGTGCTTGCAGAAATGCTCAGAGTAATCATCAAGCATTAAGTCAGTTGGGTTCTGTTGATTTATTAAAAAAACCCACAAACCAACCAAGCTATTTTGCAGCTTGCTCTGTTTTTCAAGATGATCCATTGAAATTTTTGAACAGCTGATGCAAGAAATCTGGGGCTGCCATCGTAGCCCCAACTTGGTTGACTAACGCATCCTTCTAGGAAACAAAAAAACCAAAAAAGCACACTGACATTGCAAAAGAAAAGAAAATTAATCAAAATGTTTAACCCCAGCAGTGCCCCCCATAGCTGCAGTTATAGCAAAATGAACAGAGACTGTACAAACTGACACAGCATTGCCTCAGATTCAGGTTGCCAAACCCCCCTGGTTCTGGTTTTCTGTCCTGACAGCAAAGGCAATTCCCACCAAACTTGCTTAGAATGAAAATACACTCCTAAGTACAAATTCCTTAAATTTGTGGCTCTTCCCTGTGAAATTACCACACTTTACAAAGCAGACGACTCATATCAAGAGCTTTCTTAAGGGCCACTAAGAAACAGATCTGTGCTTCAAAAAAATCTGCTTTTTCATTAAATGTAGTTCAGGAAGCCAATCATTGCCTGCTTCTATCGTTTGCCCATCACAGATGGCAGGAGGCACATTTGGGAGCATTAATAGCAGAAGCTGTCAGCAATTCCTTTAATGATATAACCACACTGCCTCCTCTAAACAGAAAATAACATGATTTGTGTAGCAAAAGCTATTGCTCAGTGATAGGGACATCATCATCTGTCATCTCTGCTTGTTTTATTTCTAAGGGAGCTAATCAGGAAACTGGCAGTGCTGTAAACTGCTGCCGACCACCAGTTGCCTCCTCAGCGGCAAACACGGTGCAAAGGCAGTGTTTGTTTTCCCTGTGACTGATCAGTTCTTCTGAAACGCGTGTAAGTGACAGCCCTGCTTCAGTCTCTGGGATTTTAAAGTCCTTAGGGGATGCTGCAGTCATCTTGTTCTGCTGGGTTGGCTCTGGGACATTGCAACTCAGATTTATTTCTTTTAACACCATTCTAGACCTTCCCATTTCACTTGCAAGACTCACAATGTGGGTTCGGCTCTTGCATGGCATGCCCTGGATATAATTCTGGATTCTTGCATTGCTCATGGATTTCCTAACTCATTTTTGATTCTCCATCACATGTCTGATGCTAATGGGGGAAATATTAGTTTTTAGCCAGATAGTTTTAATATTTCCCTGACCACAGGCAGGTCAGTGACATGAACATCAAGGGGCTTTGCATATGTTCCCTTTTTGTTGCCATGAATTGTTGTCAAGGACATCTGTTTTCAGCTTGCTCTCTACCTTGAAGTTCTACTGAGGTTGTAAGAAGTACCAGAAAGTGAAGCCTCCCACCTTCACAAAGTCGTACACTCTTCTCCCTGAGCTCATGTTTGTCTCATTTCCCACTGATGGGCAGCACTGCACACACAGCTCTCTGCACACACAGCTCTCTGCACACCCTTAGAAGAAAGGTACAAAAAGTTCTGGCAGAGAGGAGAACATCAATAATGATACCTTGCTTCTTATTTTATAGTTGAATCTGCTGGGTTTGTTTCATATTGTTTCCTCTTATCTGAATTTATTTTCCTAGCATGTTTGCTTTTCCAGTTGACATAATATTTTCTTGATTCATATTCCTTAATCCTTTGTCATCTTCCTCTTATTTATATTCATTTCCTTTTTCTCTGTATTTGTTCTCTTTTCTTTCCTCTGATTATTTTGCCGTAGTTAAATTCCCTGGCTTTTCTTCTGTTTTCCACCCCTTCTGAGGCACCAGCCTCTCCTGGCTGTGATCCAGCCCCACTGAGGGACCCCCAGGTGCGCGTCCCCTCCTTGCAAAGTGACACTGACACCTCGCAGAGGGGACAGGGGCCAGCTGAGCCGAGATGAAATGGCAGCACTCCTGGCACGCTGCTGAATGGCTGCATCGAGGAGAGGGGCAGCCACTTGGATGGATTTGCTGGTGGGATCCAAGGGCAAGGATGGAGCTGTCCAGCTGTTAAGAGTCTTTACTTGCAGCACAGATGACAGACTTAAGACAAGCCCTAAGGAGTGTGTCTTTGAAATTTAATAACATAAGAAGAAAAATATTCCACACTTCACTAGCAAATCTAATGCTACACACTGAAAGCATTATGAAGCTGCTTTTTTTTAATTTTACTTTTTTTTTTTTTTAGTGAAGGAAGAGAGCTGGTTCATGAAAGTTGATTAAGAATGTGGTTTCCACACTGCTTCATTTTAGAAAATCATGCTGATGGCTGATGTGTGTTTTCCGGCATGTTATAACTTTTGAAGTGTATTAATTTTCCCTGCTGGGGAAAGTGTCATTCAAGAAGACTGGGGGAGGAGGGAGGAGGCCTGACATCCTTATTATACTGTCACATGAAGACTACTTCTTCAGACTCTTGAAGGTCTGTGTCTCTGGAAGAGTGACAGCCTAATAGGTTCTATTCTTAAATTCTAAGTATCCTTGATAGTGCACCAAGCAATTTATCTTTAAAATAAAAAGTGAAAAAAGTTCTGCTGATACATAGTTGCAGAAAGTCACTGGGAAAAAGCTGAATAAAATTGAATTTCTCCTATCTTGCAAAAATATAAACACAGAGTATTGACATGCTTGTCTCTGAGCACCTGTATCTTCACAAATAGGACCAGATGTAATTACCAGCTTACTATGAATTTCATTCCCATCACAGAATCTGGAGTCATGAATATCATATGCTCCCATGCCTGCAAGCAACTGCAGTATTTCCAATGGGAATAACGACTTCTGAAGACATGATCCATTGTGGCATGAAATAAGCGCACGCCGTTGCTTGTACCTGGGTGAAGCACAAGCAAAATTTAATAACATAGAAATAAATCAAATACAAACCATACATTTATTCTCCTTCAGGTTCTAAGATCAGAAATCTGGAGCTCAACAGTAGTGGGAACAGAGAGAGCTGACTTGGAGGATTCGATTTTGGTATTTGCCTCTGATGTCAAAATTTTGGAATGCAGCCGTTGGTGAGAATGCAGGGAAAGATTCATGTGTGCATTGCAAAGAGTAACAGATCAGCTGCATGTGCACATGAGAAGCAAAAGCCTGGCTAGTGTGGGGAATTTGCCTGAACAGTTCATCTCATCAGTGAATTACCTGTCCTGCTAAATGAGAACTCTTACTGAGAAACGCCCAGCTTGGCCCCAGACTGTGCAAACGAAGCAACAGAAATACAGCTCGAGTTCAGTCACACACAAACAGGCTGAGAAAACCTCTGTTCTTCAAGCAAGTTGGATGTGTTCCCAACATTGCCTTAGCTTTGTTTTGTCTTGAAATGGGAGGAGATGGGAGGGAAACAGGAATGCTGACTCGTGAAGTAATGGCAAGAACATATGGCAAACCCATTCACAGTTCATCTCAGGATATCATTGTGCTTACTTGGGAAGCTGCTTTTCCTAACTCTGGAAATTCTGTTTAGCTGCTTTTATAATGCTTAGGACCTATCAGCAGAAATGAAGTTTCTCATTCCACTCCAGAAATGCAAGGCAGTGGGAATTATCCATTGTCTCTGGAGGATTCCCAGTGCTCTGTCACCCATGGGTGATTCCAGGGACTGTCATTTGTATCTTTCTCCTCCCTTTCCCTGTGGCACATTCCCTGGACTGTTCCCAGGCACATGGTCAGCAGAGCAGCGTCTGCTTCTGCAAGTGACTGATTTGAGCCATGAACCAGCAACATTTCAGTCTGACACCACCCCATGGCTCAGACACTCCATAATTCCTCTTCTGCTGCTGCTCACTCCAAATCTTCTTCCATGGTGGTGATTTTCACACAGAGGACAGAGGGAGAAAAGAGGGAAGAAAGGGAAGAGATGGGATGGGTGATCACAATGGACAGCAGCTACACCATTAAAAATACAAAACCAGTAATCAATGACATTCTTATTTTCACTAACCACACTCCCCACCCAGTGAGTCCCAGAGACAGCAAAACAGATTGTACCAAGAACTTGGGGTCCATTTTGGGTCCACCTACACAGAGCTTGCCCTGTTCTTCCTCCACTTCCCACCTGGTTGTTTCAAGCCAGTCAGTTGTTCCTCCTCCTACAAACACTTACCATCAAATACTCTTTCTGGTTTTTCTTGTTTATTTGTTTAATTTTTTTGACATCCTTTGGTGTCAACAGTGTTCATAGCCACAATGTTGTAGGGCATCCACCAAGAAAAAAATAGTGGTTTCATCCAGTAAGGGATTTTTCCCATTGCATTCCTGCCTCTCTTCTTGCTGTTCCCTGCCCAGCCCCTATGTAGCCTCAACTTAATTATGGTTTATTTTTTTAATATTGCTTGTATTTCATTTTTTCACAAGTGAGAGAGCGAGTCCAATTAAAAACAGGTTAATCTGAGATAGTTTCAGGTTTCTGTGCTTGCCTTTGCTATAAAACCACAGTGAGCTGAAGTTTAAGACACAATCATTACTATACACAAACAAATATCTACTCAGGCTGGATTTCTTTTGTACTGTCATATTTCAAACCTAGCCAGACTTTTAAACAGTCTGGAATCAGCTGTCCACATAAATCTGACTTTGAAACAAGGAAGCTTCTCTCTTTGCATGGGGCAGATTACCAAGATGCAGCTAATATCAATAAATAATATAAAGCTGCAGGGGCCATAATCTGTTTTCAGAGCACCTAAAGCTTGCAGCTTGAATATAGCAAAGAGGGGCATTGGTTTACCTGAGATACAGGTGAAGAACTTCAGTTAATCATGTGTGCATTCATAATACACTCAGAGAGGCAGTGACTACAATTCCCTCAACAAGGGAATTCTACTTCTCCATTGATAAGCTTTTCATCTTTGCCACACATAATGATGTTCATTTTCACTTAATAATTAATCCAAATACAGTACAAGTTACCAATGAAATCAAGATTGAAATACAGTTGTGCAGAAGACAAATAGGTATGTGAATTTCATATACAGACAGTGGAGGATGCTAACAATTTGTAATATGCCTGGGTCTTTCAGGGGAATTAAAGTCTTAGTCTACACATCCTATTGAGGCAGCCAGAGTGATGGGAACTGATCCATGTAGCACAAAGAGAATTTCAAAAGGAGATGTTCTGAGAAACAGATTCAAGTTCTAATCCTGAATGTGCCATTGACTTCTTCTGTTCATGCAGATCCAATACTCTACCGTTTTCGCTGACTTAAGTATTTGAATTATTGATATTTGGGTACTAAGGGAAAATGTGATTTTAATTTTTAAGTAGAATCTCTGTTTAGCGTCCAAAACAATGGAGTTCAGTCTGCGTGCACTTCTCTTTTGTTTTTTTTTCCTGGTTTCTTTAATTAAGAGATTCCACCCTTCTGTCTAAAACTTTACACTTAAGGATTCCACCCTTCTTTAAATGTATCTGTGTATCCCACACAGGCCAGAGGCGCATGCAGAAGCTCTGTGGTGTTGTGTACAGGATGGCTTGATTACAGATGCTTCTTCCTCTTGCATCTCAGTTTCTAAATTCCACTTTAAAGGTTTCTGGGAAGCCTTTCTCAATGTTGATGCTGCACACAACCCCCTCACCCCTGCAGTGTCTGCAAACAGAGGGAGCAGTATCCGTGATGCCATGGTGGGCGTGCATAAGCCAGCCTGTTTTCAGTATCCAACAATTTCATTAATTTCATTAGTAAATTAAATCCTGTTGCATTAAATAATTAAGTGGATTAAGTGATGCCCTTCCCAGTAGTTCAGTCACCTCCACAGGAGTGTGTTCTAATAAAGTCCTGGATCTGTTGTGTCTCTGGGATGCCCAACTGATTCTTAGTTAATGCGCTCTTGCCATAATTGCTTTTTAATACAGTGGATTAGAAGATTATCTTTAAATTAAACTGTATTTTTAACAATAAAAAGAATCACATGAATTATATGTTAATCAGGAGATTCTAAGAGTTAAATGATTTTCTCATACTAGTTATTTGTAGTGGTTTGGTCCAAAATACTCATTACTGTTTACCTTCTGTGAGGGAAGAATTAGGAGAAATGCAAAGCAGGCACCAAACTTGAAAGAGTATAAAGAAGTTTATTAACAGACCTTAAATAAGGGGGAAAAAAAAAACATACCACACGTTCAGAACACTTCTCCTCCCCCCCCCCTTTCTCCCTTCTCCCACTGACAATGTAAAAAGACAACCCTTGAGATGTTCAGTCAGTTTACCACTTCCATAATAACCTCGTTCAGTCCATTTAGGAAGAGGAGTCTCTCTTGCCCATGCTATGAAAACATTATCACAAGGAGCCAGCCACCCGGGTTCGTTCTCTGCTCGCATGTGAGTCCCTTCTCATGACTTGCAGCTTTTCCCACAACTGCTTTCGAGGGTCCACTCTTGAAAGTTTTTTGGGGAACAATTTTAAGGTTGAGCTGTTCAGAAACAAAAGTTCTCTTCACCCATCTCTGGGAGCATTTCATCTCTAAGAATAGAGGCCCTTCTCCTTCCCTGGGAGCAAAGGGTCCTCCTCATCTTCATCTCTAGGACTATCGCTGGAGCATCTCTAGGAACTGAGGTTTTCTCCTTTTCCATTTGGAGCAAAAGTCCTCATGACTTCCATCACTCCCTGTTCAAACTTCTCATGAAATTACAGCTGTGTCAGCATCTGCCTATCTCAGCGCAGGTGCTTTTGCTCACAAGTACAAGTTGAACGCTCCACCCCCCATGCCTTCATGAAATTACAATGGATACTCTGATACATCACAGCTTTACAACAGAATTTCAGCTTTAAGCATCTCCTCTTTCTTCTCCCTCAGGTTTTCAGCTCTTCACAGCACTAAAAGGGTTAATCTCACCTAGGCCTTGCAGCTGGAATTTTGCTTATCGCTGTTGGTCACATGATCTCTGCCGGACAGCGGTGCAGCTTCAGCTGAATCTTGGCCGCACTGGAGAGGGGGAGCCGGGCTGCTCCGGCTGCCCACAACAGGGATGTGGGGGGGTTCCGCGGGTGGAACAGAGCCCATCGGCTCCAGGAGGGCCATGGCTCCGCAGGGGGCCCGCAGCCACCTGTCCCAGCACCAGAAATGAGAGAGAGAGGCTCTGCCTCGGAGTTTCTGATTCTTAAGTGTGCATCACAGAGGCGGTCACAACTTTAAGTGGCTTAAAGAATTGTCCATATTCAATCTGGCCAGCTGATAGGTTCTGTCAGGTCACAGAGGAAGCTGTAAGCACCCCTTAGCAAGAACATCACTTCCAGGACTATGCTTGCTAACCTATGACATTATTACAAATACTTCATGTCTTTAAGACCTCAGATTTAATCAGTAATTTTCCCATTATTTCTTGTGGTGCAAAACCAAAATTGTAAGAAACAAACTACTCCACCAGTAGGGATAGAGAAGCAGATAATACCAAATTATTTCTAGTCATTATCATGTGTCTGCTGGACTTCTCATCCTTGTTATCCCAGACATGCTAGCTCAGGAACAGCTGCAGTAAATACAGAAACTAGGATTTTCCTTGGGCTGGATCCCTTTTTGAAACTTCCATTTCTTTCCTACTTGATTACCAGCTGCAAGGCACCAAAGTCCTTTGTTTGTTTGTTGTCTAGGACAGGCCAGTGGTTCATCTTTCCAATGAATCATTGCTTGTGAAATGGAATTGGGGCAGTTCTTAGTGCACCAGGGGTATTAACCAGAAATGTAATTGAGGGCTGGATGCCAAATGGAAACAGCTTTCAGCAGAAGCTGAGACTTCAGTGCCCCAAGTAATTGTGAAAGCCTGAGTTGTACTCCAGTAATGAGGACAGAGTGAAGGTAAAGGTGGTGGCATGGTGGCTGCCTACAGAGGTGTTGGGGTAAAACAAGAACAATCTGTTTGATACAAGAGGCATTTTTCCCCTCTCTCACGCCTTCTTGACTCACTGCTGACACATCTCTACCTGTGAAGCCACTGCAGTGTCTGTGCTGTTCAGACGTCTGAATTTGCAGTCAGTCCCTTGAAAGGCTGTTCTCTCAACAGCCATTACCAAGGGTATGAAGAACATTAAAGTGCAGGTGCCTTTGCTGGAGCTGAAGGAACCCTGCTGAACAGGTTTCTGATTGAGGAAATTTGACATCAGTGGTTTCAGTTGATCTTGTTCAAGTCTTCCATGTTTTTGAAGAAAGCATCAATATTTGGGTTGTGGAACTTTTGGGTGTAAAGACTGCTGGGTGAATCAGGAAATGAGACATTGAAAGGTAAACAGGTGGAATGGAGAAGATAAAATACCTAAAGGAATAAGATGTCTTTGGAGAAAGAAGTTTGAATTGGTGTAGCTGGGGAATGGATACCATTGAAAGGGGTACAGGCAGAAGCTAAAGGTGATTCACTGCAGACATCAGGGAAGAAGTGCTGAAATTATGTATGTCTGGGATGTTTTGATGAAAAGAATTGAAGCTGATACTGAGGCTCTTGGCCTGCTTATTGCCCATAAAGAATATGAAATTCTGGAGAAGGCTCCATCACAAGCTATTTAGGTTATTTGGGATAAGATTGAGGCAGAGCTGAAGCCTGGCTTGGAGAGAGTTTTCATGCTGAGTTTTCCCAAAGAATATTTCATTTGAGCTCTGCTTTCATTGCACTCCTTGATTTTGCAAGCAGAAATGAGAACAAAGAAACAAACCCTTGAAAATGGAGCTCATCAGGCCAAATTTTGGTGTTGGCAGTATTGGCATCTGCTACTGCATTTGTATCTGATGTTAAAATCTTGGCCCTTAGCCTGTGAGCAGCAGTTTATGACCATCCTGGATAGAGTTCAGAGCTATGCTAAGTGGTTCCATTTGAAAGACATTTTTCAATTACAGAAAAACAATTTGGGGAAGAGGTTCTGTTCAGAAGTACTTGCTGAAATTCCATTTATGCAGCCTGGCATGGTTGCTTTGGTTATGTTGCTAAAGCCCTTGTGAAACCAAACCAACTCCATGGCAAATGTATTACATGAAGAAATCAGGGGCTGAATCTGAATCAAACCTTTGGAGAAACAAATAGATAGATAGATAGATAGATAGATAGATAATGGGACTCAGAGAGGTTGGATATCGAAGTGGAGCCTGGTTTTTCCCTTCAGTAGTTGCTGCAATCAGAAATTCAGTCGAGCATTTCCAGCTTTGAGAAACTCTAGAACCAGATGGGAGCCCCGTTTTAAAACAAATGTCATTTATTGAAGCTGCATCAATTTGCAGCTTTAACTCAAAGGCAGATCTGGACTCACAGTGGAAAGAAAGAACAGACACAATGGTCTAATGGAAATGTCAAATTAATTGAATCATAGAGGTTATTAAAAGTTAATAACAAACATTAACACTATTAGGCAATCATCCATTCACCTGGAGCATACAGATGAAAGAGATCTGTATCCAGGGAAATAGAATCACAGGAGTACAAGGTCATATTTGAAACAAAGGCTCTCCCAATAAGGAGGAACACAACGTAACCCACAACTTCCTTGTGCACAAAATAAGATCCTGGGATTCTGCCCTAAGATCACTGTTTGAATTCTTTGTGTATAAATGAGAAGAAATACAAAGGCTGAGGTTTCTTTCTTGAGATGTGGCTGATAATCCTCTCCCACCATGTGGCCAAAGATTTTCTTGGGCAGGGCCTGGGTCTGTGCTGGTCCAAAACACATGGCACTGCAAGAGTAAGGCTTGTGTTCTGACAACGAAAATTGTGCATTTTAATAGCTCAGGTTAATTCCTGTAATTCCTCACAGGACTATGTCAGGACAGTAGTAATAAGCAACTTCCAATTAAGAATAATACAGAAGGCATTTAAATTCTGGCTGGAGGATGGACTTTGCAAGTGATTTTCTGTACCATCATTTTTTGTCTCATCAGAATAGTCATGTATGTGATTTAGTAATCCAGGAGTTACAGGAGCCTGGCTGCATTGATATGCTGGTTAGGAAGCTAAATGACAAAGATGTTATTTGGAAATTGTCAAAAGAACATGTAACTCACAAAAAATGTTCAAACCAGTTTTTCAAGTTGGAAATGTGTCAGGAAAAGAGCAGGTTTAGTGTGGAGCTGGAAGTGGGGAAAGGATGTGTTATCCTGATGGATGGATGGATGGATGGATGGATGGAAGGATGAATGGATGGATGGATGGATGGATGGATGGATGGATGGCCATGGGACCACCTGGGGCACAGGTGAGAAAGTGAAGAATAGGGAGCGTGGAGTAAAGAACTGGAGTGATGCAGAAGAGGACATAGAAGAATCAGGCTAGACTGAGAACAACATCTGCAGGAAAGTGCTGAGCTTCAGTACAAGAAGAAGGAAAATTATTGCTGGAGAAGGAAAAGAGCTATTAGAGCACAGCATATGTTTCCAAAGAAAGGGAGAACAGCAAAGTATTCACCAGCTTTTTGGGTAAATCAGGAGGAGACAGGGAGGTTGCAGAAAATTACATATTTAGATATGAAAGCTGTGCATTGGGATTTGAATTCAATTCTTCTCAGACCTTACAAGCTAGTATTACCTCCTATCAGTGTAGGTTTGCCAAAATATAAAAGCAATGAGAAAAGATAATACAGTGGTGGAGGAGAACTGCAGTCTTCCTTCTTTTGGAGACCATGACAGCCTAAGTATTAGCCAGAGTAATCCAGCAGATGAAAAAGGTGGATGCCTCTATTTGACAGGGTTGCTTCGGAAACCTGGATTTAAATGAGAATAATTTAATCTACCCATGCTTATGCAGTCCTAGGAAAGGGATAGATTGGATTTACAAAGCCCTACCTCCACAATTTTCGTGTGTAACTGGCTCTATGAGCACAGGAAATAGCAACTAACGCGTCCAAGCAATCAGTAAGGTTGCAAATGGCAAGTTCAAGGAAAAGGAGCACAGTTCAAGGGGTTTGCAGTTAGATTTTATATCTTAATCTAATATATCAGAAACTACTTGGGTCTAACAGGACATTTTAATTTTGGAAACTGTTGCACGTCACAGACTTAGGCTTGAAAGAGCAGCAAGTCTGCAAGGTCTGAGACAAACTCATTCAGACTTGACCTATGCTGGCTTCTCAGGCAAGGGATGAATAATCCATAAAGAATTAAAAATTTTTTTTGGCTGTGAATAAAAGCAGCAATGTCCCAGTCAGTCCAGGACAGCAAGTGAAACACAATTCATATCTTTCAGACACTTAAAGCACAGGAGTCAAAAGCTGAAAACCTTGGCAGGGACCACTGCAAGGAGCTGCCTTCAAAGCACCATAAATCTGCAAAGCGACTGAAGTACCCTACAATTACCTTTGTTGTTTATTTAACTATCACTTAGCTGTAGTATGACAAGATATTCTGTGTATACTCAAAGCCATCAGAGCTGTATTAGCTGGGGATTCCTTTTCAGCACTCCCTAGCTCCGTCCCATTACCTCACCATAGATTTTTATTGGATGCTGTCCAGCAGTTCAGCATTAGTGTCATAAATACCGTGATGACAGACGGCATTTGTTACACCGACAGCAGCATCCATTCCAGGCAGCAGGAGCAGCCAGCCCACACTCCCTGCTCGGTTTGGCCATTCCCTGAGGACAGGTGAGGGGATTTTGTATCCAGGGGGGTGATGCTGTGTGTTATCCCCCAAGGTTCAGTTGATGCCTTGTGTGCACACAGAGCCAGCAGATCTGCTGCTGCCTTGCATCACTTCTAAGGTCTCTTCCAACCTGACCCATTCTGTGATTCTTTATGATTTTTTTAAGAATGGACAAGCTGTAGGAGTTCCCACCCCAGTCAGCCTAAAGGGATGAGCTGAACAAAGTGGTGATTCAGTTTCTGTTGTGGATGGGGAGCTGAGGCCCGGGGAAATTAAATGAACTGGGCTGTCAGGCAGCAAGGCACTTATTGGAACTGATCTCCAAACTTGTCCTACCTCTGCCTCAGCCACAACTCTGTTGATTCTCCAGTAATGCTCTTGCGGGCTGTTCATGGATTCACACATTAAAAAGTTATTAGGTTCCTGCAGCAAATGTTCTTTGGCAATTAAACCACTAAAGACCTAAATTTTTGTTCTGCTCTCTGTGAGCAGAAACTCTGGGAGCATCAGTACAGTCACTTAAAGCTACACAACATTCATCTATGGTTCCTGGTGGCTTACCTGACTCATACCACCTGGAAGTACATGCTTTGCTTATCACACTGTTTGTTCTTGGAATGGGGTTTCCTAAATCCATCGACCGTGTGGCTTCTGTCACACCGTGTGATCAATTGGACTGCTGCTAGTAGCAGAGACTTCTACCTATCAGCAGCACCTTGATCTGGGGGCTATAAAATCTTCCTTAACAGCTCTTCATTTATTTTTCTTTGCATCCAAGTGGAATGCTAGAACAGGAAAGATACAAAAAGGGCTATCCCAGGATAATTATTTGCCCAGGAACACTTTGTTCACTGTCACTGGGGGACAACAGCCAAGCAGGAGCAGGATTATAGATGCTCTTCTCCCTGTGAAGGGAGTGCCATAAACAGTTGAAGACCAGGGACTGTTCTGGTCTGATTTACTCTTGTTCTTCTCTCAGTTTCATTTTAATATTGAATCAAAAGAGTTTTGCATTACAGAAAACTCACTGCCCACCAAGCTCATTTGCTCCATGAGTATACCTAAAGACAAAAGGGTCCTGGCACAGAGAGGTTTATTTTAAGCAGCTGAGTTTCACCTACGCCTGTCACTGAGTAATTGTTACACCTACTACAGCTCCCCTCTGCAAAAAAAAAAAAAAAAACAAAAACCAAAAAATCTCACAGAAGACAGTTTAAGAAAACACTATATAAGCTTTGTAAAACATAAAGGCTTCATTTTACGTATAGAACTCCATGGGTAAGTGAGCCAGCTAACCTCTACGATAGATTTATACCAACAGCATTTTCTGGCATGGGACTCCAAGGGCATAAAAGTCAGGATTTCACAGTAGTATAAGGCTAATGATTAAAGTATGTGTGATGGTAGTCACAGTAACGGCCCCAAACAGGGAAGCACCCGCCTTTCTCTTAGGTGTTCTGACAGCCTGATATTAAAGACCTGCAAGTGTCAGAAGATGTAGGAAATCAACTGGCCTCTCTGACAGATTTTACAGCACAGTGTTTGTGCTGTCACGGCAGTGAATATGACAGCCCAAGGAATGACAGTAATAGGAATGTTTAGTTAAGGGAATAGCCGAACAGAGATGCCACTGTTGACAATAACATGTTTAAGTTAAAGGGAGACTCTTGGAGCTTGTACTTGGAGAAGATTTTATTAAGCCCAGTTTTCTTACTTCTGGGTTTTTGTTTTGTTTTCAGAGTCTTCCTGTGTGTCTGTCTGTCTGTCTGGTTTTACTACCATGGTGAAATACTATTTAGTTGTAATGTGGAAGAAAGATAAAAGTCACTCTGCAATGTTGGTTCACTTGTATCATCGTGACAGTGTAGGCAACATCTGAAGGCTGCACTGATTAAGATTTAAAATCTCCAATTTTTTTATCCTGGAAGTTTTACAAACAAACAAAAAAACCCCAACTTGAGTTGGGAGAGTTGACGTTTAAGGGTGGCATTGAGCCCCATCTATTTGACTACCTAAAAATGAGATAATTTGTTCAAGCTAGCCATGGAGTAAACAGAGAGTAGGGACATGCATGACACATTTTATCCCACTCATCTCTTTCCAGTCACCAGAGAAGATGCCCAGACAGCTACAGCAGATGGGATACAGCACAGTCAGGAGGGGAACCTCAGGCTAAGCTGGAGGCACACACAGCACAAGCCAAGCCTGGCTTTCCAGCCACCTCAGCAGGGCCCACACCACATGAGCCTCCATCTCCCAGGAGTGTCGTGTAGCAAAGGACTTGGCTTGACAGAAACCAGAATCCACGTACATTAGATCATCATCTAAGCTTGAAATAATAATGCTAACAAGAAACTAGCTTTAAGGACAAAACAGAAGTGTTTCCTGATCTTACTTGCCAGGAAAGACTGATGAGTGCAAAAAGCATTAGGAATACACAATGTTTAGCCAGAGCTGCTCTCATCTGGGCTCGTAACAACACTGAACCTCTTTAAGGAGCATATTCAGAGGTAAAACACTTAAGCAGAACATTTTGAGGCAAAGCAAAATAAATACTACTTTCCCTCAAAAGTGCTTTTTCTCTGAAGCAGTATTTTTCATGACTCCTACTTAAACTCTGGAAGTAAACTGAAGTTTGGCTTCGAGGTCTGCGTCCACCTCCATCTCAGGCTTTGATCACCTGCAGTGGTTATTAGCTGTGGTGTAAGAACTGGCTCTGGGGGTCAAGAGATTTGTATTAAAAAAAGAAAGTGCTAATTACAGTCCATTCCAATAAGCTTAGAAATATAGCAGAGACAAGTCCATTATCTCAGAGTTAATAGGGTTACAAAATGTTGATGATGCATACAGTCTGCTTTGCTATCAAATGCTACTGAAATTATGGATTGTTGCCACAGCATGAGAGTTGCACCAAATGATTAAGACTTGGGTTTAATAGAGGTCATTGCCTATGTAAGTCTGGCTTTCGATGGTATTTAAGCCCCTGGATGGATACAGGTGTCTAGGTTCATTTGCAGATGCTCAGGTTTACACGTCTCCCAGCAGTGCAAGTTAGGGAATTTTCTTTAAAAATGTCTTTGAGGTGCCTGCTTGGAAGTCCTGCATGGGATTGAGTGTCACCCTGCTTGAGCTGTCTGAGAAGGAGCTGTGGAGGTCCTTCTGTAGTCAGCACGCAGAGCCAGCCACCTGCTGTCCCAGAGAGGCGGGGAGCTCCTGGGAAAAGGGAGTTTTTCCTCCCTGGTAACTGCAGGAGGAGCCTGGATGAACTGAATCCACTGTGGGATGGCAAGGTCAGATGAAATGAATCCCACTCCGTGTCAAAAAGCGATTACACATCTGGTCATTCCCTTAGAGTTAATGGAAAGGATGATGCATATGCTGTCCAAGGGAAAAATAAATCAGTGTTCACATCCCAGTCTCATCTTCTGTAACACAAGCATATCCATCTTACCACTTGAGAAAGGGAGGAGGATCAGGGAGGCTTTAACTGAATGACTGCAGGCATCTCAAAGTGGGGAAAGGAGAAGAAGCAGAGCATTAATACAAAGGTTATCTTCTATTCTCTGAATGTTTTTAAACCAGTGTTTCCATTAGTCAGAGCTATGTTCCTGCACACCTGAAATTTTTCATCTCTATACACCACTCACCTTCACTGAATTCTTAAAAGTGAGATATAGCAATGCCTTAAACACATACAGCTGCAGCCAAGTAAGAAATTCAGAGCAAAGCATGTTTTTGCACCCAAATCTGTATTCAGGGACCTTACTTGTAGCAGAAGCTAGAATAATTTTCAATTTGTGGTGACAGAAATTTGCTGTGACTTAATTTTTCTCATTTTCTCATCAGTAAGTATTGTCTTAATGAAAGTTTTTATTTAATGTAAGTGTGACTCTTCAAACACCGAGAAAACAGCTAATGTGTCCTGGAGATAGTGTTACTTGCAGTACAGTACTTGGCATGCTGCTTCAAATATGTAAGTTTAACAGAAGAGGAAAGCTTGTTCTTCAGAACAAGATCTGAATGTGAACTGTAACCATGCTCTGGAGCATTTGCCATCACATAAAAAGTCTTTCAGAAAGTTCCTTTGCAAGCAGAGGTTCAGCTTGGCAACTCCTGCAGATAATTTTATGGTGATTTATTCCTTTTTGAAGAGCATCAGATGATACTGATCTTTCCTCTTTTCCTCTGTTGCTTTCTTAAAATGTGACATTTTTGTCATGTTGTTGCCCTGGGCAGCACAAGCACAACTGCAGCAGCTCCAGTACTGATGTCACCTTCTCGGGAGTTTCTCAGCCAACCTGTTACTGCCCTGCCGGGGCTCCTGGCAGCTCCCTGTGGATGCAGTGTCACTCAACACCTCCCCTTCAGTGGTGATTTAAAAACCAAATGCTGCCTTTCGGAATTTTTGATTTCAGAACAGCTTGGTGGGCCCGAGGTCCCGCACTCGGTAGCAATCCAAGGATTTTTGCCAGGATGGCTTGGTTCTTCCTCATCCATTTTTTACCTCAAGGTAGATTCCCTTGGAAACACAGACCTACACATGTGCCCACATACAGGTATTCTAGGTAACACTGAGAGCTAGACAAGTGCCTTCCTATTATATGCATAAAAATACTCTTCTTTGACAGACATTTTCATTTCAAAACTCCAGTCCTAGACAGAAGGTATTTTCCTTTTATTCTCAATACCTTATTTTTAATATATTCAACATGCCTCATTAACACATCCAGAAAGGTTTTAACATCTTGAAGACTCTGCTTCAAAAGTTTCTGCTTTAATACTTTTTGCTTTGTTTTGAAACTACTTTAAAAATCCAAAATGCTACCAAAAAGGCCAACTAAAATGTAATATAAACAAGCTCAAGTCCAGCTGAAAGGGAGCTTTACAGTAATGGTCTGAGTCTAGAAATCCTTATAAAAAGGATTAAAGTTCTTTTATATAAAGGATTTTCTTCTATCAGATAAATGCTTTCTTTGCTCAGAGTAACTTTCTGGTGATTTCTTGCTTGAAAAAGGATTTGTCGAGTTCTGAGATCTGTTTAAGCTCTGGGAATAATGTCCCTTCATCTAGGTCACAGTTCCACAGAGCAGGAAGTTAAGAGAAGTCCTCTTTTTCCATCGGCCAGACATTACTCCACGCCTCTACTCTTTGGAGGGAAGTGCATCAGGCCACATCCCTCTCCACACTCATTTATCAGCCAGGCCAAATGTCTACATGCTGATTTTTAAAGATGTGAATTGAATTTCTGCTAACACACTGCTTGGGTAATTTGAGGTTTTTCTGTGTTCCAGGGGAATCGCTTTCCACCTTTGTAAATGTCTATTGCATAATTTGTCTCAGAAGCTTCTCTGCACTGACTTTCCTGTTACTACCTTTTTACGATCCTTGGATCTAGGACACCTGCACTATATGGCCGTACTCAGCCTGAAAAGCTGCCTTCCTGTTTAGGAGGCCTGACTGTTGCTGTCCTGCTGAAAGCCAAACAGAAGTGAGTTGGCTGATTCTAAGATCTTGTGCTGTAAGTCCTTGTTGCAGTAGTGACTCTTTGTGATGCCCTGATCCTGCCTCATTTGAGCACATGATTGCACTGAGTTGAATGACTTCACATGCACAAGGTGAGTCACGAGCTTAAGTGCACTCTGAGATGAGCTAATTTTCCCTAATATACTTTGCCAAATCTATGTCTATTTAAATACTTCTGAGAAAGGGGAAAGAAAAAAGTCACTAGAGAGAATGACAAAAGGATTTTATTTTGGTAGCAGTCTATTAAACACCTGTATCAGCAGATTCTTGGACGTCTTCTCTCTTTCCCAGCTTGCCTTTTGGCCTCCATTACTGAGAATATTTAGTGAATTGCTGCAAGTGAATTACAAACTGCTCAAGATTATTCTTCTATGCCCTCTCTCTTGAAAGATCTAGAGTGTGAAGACAAAGGGAGGAGGGGCGCCACCATTATTTCCACGAGAATATTTAGGAGGTTTTACTCACATTTGACAACAGAGGACTTAAAATAATGTCTAAAAAGTGCATTCCTAAGCAAAACGTAGTGTACAAGAAATAGTTGTTATATTTGTTGAAAGCTGTTTATAGAACAAAAACAACTATCCGCCATCTATCATATGTTGAAATCAGTTGCCTGGTAAATAACGTTCTGCTTAGTGTGACAGTAATGAAGAATTTTATCTACAGCCACTGCAATCATAGTTTGCAGCCCTTGTAAATATTCCATCTACTTTTATGTAGCCAAGCACATTAACTAAGTGTTAGCCAGACTACTAAACGGAGGGACTGGGTATTTCTGCCTTTCATACCTCACCTGAGAGGTGCCCAGTTCATAGGAGACTTCAGGCTGAGGGATCCTCATGATGATGCAAATGGTTGCAGCTCCAGTAATGACAAAAGACCTTAATTCAGAGGGAATGTAATCCATTAGGGCTGTGCAATTTATAACATTATCATGAAGAGACATTCTTTTGAAAAGGGAACAGGAAAAAAAACATGTTTGATGCAATGTGTTACGTAAGGAATTGGCAGCCTTTGGTAAGTAAGGCTCAAAAAAAACCACTTCTCTTAAAATATATTCCACTGACTAACAATCATGTACCAAAATTAAGGTAAATTACATTCTGACAATTCTTGAACAGAGTTTAAAAGTTCTGAGTAACGACATTGGTTGAACCATTAATGTAAGTCCTTAAAATACAAGTAGTTTCTTGATACCTTCCACTTTGGGTCATCTCTCTTTGGAAAAAAACCCACACAACAAAACCAGATGCTGCTCTACATGCATAGGAGAAATCAATGGATGGGATCAATATTCCCTCCACAGGTAATAAATGCTGAGAAGCATTTCTGTCTATCCAAATTGATCCTAGAGAATTCTTTAAATTGGTTCTGATGTGTATAAAAACCATTTCCCTATTGATCAAAGCTTTTCTTGCTTGCTTTCTTTGATATGTTACTTCATCTCTGCTATCAGGAATGGTCTCATGCAGTTAAGATAAACAGAATTTCTTCAAGCCACGCAAGGTTTTTTTTAATTTAAACCCAGAAGTAGCTGGGTTTGTCTTTGAAGGTGGATGCTTTGCTTACAGTTAGGCAGTGCAATTAATTTTTAAATTGGGGAAGCGATCACATTGGAATTATTTGCAAGGAAGTCTAAAGTAACTGCTGTACTGTTAGTAGAAGCAACTGCCCAAATCCTGCTCCTCAACTACTCTGTTGTCTGTGAGAGGAGGAGCTGCTGGAGCAGTGAAGAGAGGTTTTGATCTGTCACTGTCCTTGTTCTGCTGGAGAAGAAGATTTGGCCTGAGTTGCTGAGTCTATGGAAAATATTACTGGAAGCGAGCAAACAGTGCCAGTTATCAGGAAGAATGTCTCAGCCTGATGTGCCTGGGGAGCTGTGGAGTTTGTGACTTTGGTTGCAACACTATTTTATTAGCACTGAAGAAGCTGCTAGACTACTCCAGAAACATGAAGTACTGGCAGGCTAAACCAGAACTTTTCAGAGTATTTTGATAATGGAATGTTACAGAATTAGTAAATTAGTTTGCCCAAAGAAAAGTTAAATGCTTTAATGGGCATATAAAAGGGCTCACCAGTGAGGAGTGGTGGTGGTTTGCTCCAAAGATGTCACAGTTTCCAGCTTTCTGGACATGTAAAACAGTCTGTAGCATGGTCCTGGCAAGGTTTCACTCAAAATTCATTGTACAAAGACAGTAATCGTGGCTGTGATTTCTGTTAGGCTCTTATGAAATATAAATTGTCAAGCTGTCTTTTGGCAAGTACAGGTTTTGTTCCTTTTACCCCAAGTAATTTGGAGCCATCAACCCAGCAAATTAATCTTGTCTAGTTCTGTCTTTTGAAGAAATGCAGTAACAAATTAGATTGCTTCAACACGCCTGCACTATTTTAAATTTATCCACCAGTTCAAATTAGGAGATGGATTTCATACTGTATCCACAGGAGGGGCTTTGGTTCCTTAGGATTTACACAGTGGCGTAGGTACGCAAAGTTCCTTGCAGATGAGAAGAAGCAGGATGCTTACTTATATCCAACACAACTGACCCTCAGTGAATGCAATAACTTTGCTTTTAAGTTCACATGTTTAGGTCAGTGCAGACACTCCAGTAAATTTGGTGAGTTCTTTGCTAGATTCCTGCTTTTGGCACTTTGTGGCTATGGCCCTTATCAAGCCCATAACTTTATGTACATTCTGGAAAATTTACAAGAACAGATTTTCAAACAAGATAATTCATTTTCTCCAGAGTGGGCTACGTGTCCTAAAAGTAAAAAAAAAAAATAAATAAATAAATAAAATAAAATTAAAAAAAAATTAAAATACTACTATCTCTGAGGTACTAAATGATTTTAGGGTTCAGTTCTGGTCTCAAAAAAAATGTAGAGATACAGTTTTAGTAGCATGAATAGTTCTTCTAGAAGGGCATGGATGATTTTTATTGTTCTAAGTACAAACGTGTTTCCAACCCAAACAACTGCACTGCATTTGTCATTAATCAATGCCAAAATCCAAGAGCATTGCCAGTCCGGAGACAAGAACAGAGCTTTTTTTTGTAGGACACTGGGACTGGAAACCTGCAGCAGTACTTAATTCCAGTGCTGGGGAAAAAAAAGGAGCTGAAAGTGCAGTGATTCCTCAGAGCAAATTCAGTCTGGTCCAAGAAGGTGACTGTCCAGAGATTCCAGATTCTGGCTGCCCTGCAGCTCCTGGCTGAAATGGGATTCAGATGAGCATTTTCATGGAAACCCTGTGTTTCACCATCCCCTGGGGGGTAGTTTGGAGTCTGGCTTGGCTCCACATTTCTCTGTGGGTCCCAAAGGAAGGACGGAAGCCTGAGGTTTACATATGGAGTAAGCAGCATCAGCCAAGTACATTTTAGTGCACAAATAGTTTTTTCTCAGCTAAATTGTCATCCCTCATAAGGATTCTTTGCACAGAAGTTGTTTGTACCTTTAATTGGCTTTGCTACCTTTCTTTACCTTTTCCAACTCATTGCATCCTATTTGAAGCAAGTGGCCAGATGGTCAGAGCTTATGTTATTCTAAGGACATAATAGGGGTACATCAGAAAAATTAGTACTTGTGTTCTAGCAATGGGCAACAGCAACTCAACTGTGATTAGTACAAAGGCTGCTACTGTAGGGTCTCTTTGTGGTGGCAATGTGCTTTGTCATCACTCTTTGTCTGCCAGGTTGAGGAAGAAGGCTGAGCTCAGGATTGGCATGAGGCCAGCCAGAGCAAAGCTTCCCTTTAGCTCCCCGTGTTGCCAAGTGCACCAACATATCCAGAGTAGGTTCTGGGAGCCTTGTGAGCTGGAGATCTAGAGGCTGGGAGATCTAGAGGTCAAGGTCTTGGAGACTTTGCATCTTCTAAGCAGAATCTGTTCATTCCAATGCGAATCAGCCTAACTGCTGGGTTCAGTCAGTTTGCATAGACCAGCCCCACCTGACAGATGGGTCAAAGGTATGACGAACAACCTATCTTCAAGCTTTTATCTTCTTCCAGTGTTACATCAAAGTGCCTTTGTTAGTGACAAGTAAGTATCCTTCATTAAAATACAGCTTTGCATCACAATTATGTAGTAGTTTTTGTTTGCTTTCCTAATTGGAGAACATTTTGAAAGAGCAATAAAACACAATTTGTTCCCTCTTCCCAAAATGAAACATCTCCTTTTGGAAGGAAGGAGGGAGTAAATTTACATTATAATGAGCAAATTGTTATGAGCCCGTAGATCAGTGCTGACATAAAGGGTGACAGAAATGAGATGTTGTCATTTTGTGCATTCCCCCTCACATGCATCTGCCTGTGCATCCTGCTGCTCCTGAGCCAGGAAGTGGCTGTACTCATGGTCAGCGATAGTAACACATCCTAACTCAGGGAAAAATTCCTCTGAAATGAATCATTCTTCACCAGGGCTGCCTAGAGCACCTCCATCCTTTCCCCAGTGAGCGCTAGCAATGAAGGCAGTGCAGTTTACTGCTGCACCTCCTAGTTGGTTGTTTTTTATTGACCCTCTCTATCTTCCTGTTGGCTTTGTCATTTCCCAGGACTGTTGGAATACTGGCATGGACTGACAGGATGAGTGCTCTGGTTTTGCTTCAAGCATGTGACTTACCTAGCAAAGCATTTAGAAAAATGCACGGTTGGGGTCTGCCCCTGCCCTGCTCAACCCAGAGAGTGAATGAGCTGAAACTTTGTCTCAGTTGTCACTCTGTCCTGCCCTTACTTTCTGGAAGTGGACTGCAGCTGTCCAAACCTTTTCTCCTGCCTGTCCCTCTCTGTAACAACTGGGTTCATTAGTGGTTTTGAGAAGCTGGAAGTGACATTAGCCCCCTGCCCAGCTGTTGTGGTATCAGGGCTGCTGGGGAAATGGCATTTGTTTGGCTCCTGGAGAAGTCATCCAGCGATTGCCTGGAGAGTCTCGCTGCAAGTGCAATCCATATGCAATGCTTCTGTCAGCAAAGACTTGCTGGAGGGGAGTTTATAATAAATATTCACATCTGCTGCTTTGGACACTCTAATCCATCCTACAGATCTTTGCTGTGTCAGGCTTTGTTCTAGATGAAGAAGCCGGGTAGTTATAAAGGTTTGCAAATAGGGCATATTTATCATGGTTAGCTCTACTTCCTAGTTGCCTTCTTACACAAATATCCATGACCACACGAAGCATAAGTTGTGGTTAAATATTTTTGGTGCATTTGTAAGCTGTTTTAGACTACGTGTTTCTTTTGATAAATGGAGAAATGAAGCCATCAGATCTTCATGAGCAGAACAGAGAACATCATTGTTATGACCTAGTTTGAACGGAGGGACAGTATATTCCCTGGATAAACTGTGCATCACATAGGCACATCCAGGGCTCTAAATTGTTAAAACAGATAAATTCCTCCATGCTCACGTGTGTTGGGCAGTATGTTCCCACTGGCTATTTGGTGAATAACCTGAGTTATTAAAAATAGCAAAATATCTCCTGTTTTTCATCATCCTCCCAAAAAATGATGACCTTGGTGCCAGGTTGACTTTGTCAGTGTCAATATTAATTATTCTTCTTCTGGTGATGTCTTTGCTTTCAGAGAGAAAATCTCAATACATAAGAAGAGCTGTAATCATTTGAAGGGTATATTGAACTTGCTCCAAATAGAAAAAGGTGTTTGACCAAGATCACGACTGACAGTACAGTGATCCCGTTGTTGTTAGGGCCACATCAGCTTTGAAATGAATGTATTGATTTTTTGTTTTGTTTTGGTTTTTGTTTTTTGTATGTGAAACTCATGATTATTATAGTTAATTTCTAAAGGACAATCTTTATCTGGAGGCTGGGTAAGTAAGAGGCATTTCAAACATGCTATTCACCAGCTATTACCTCTGCTTTTATTTAAGCAGGAATAATAATAAACTTATAAACACATCCTGCTTCCTTAGGAGTGTTGAAAACTGAGTCCATTTGATTTGCAAAAAAGCACATGGAAACTGAGAACTCCTTAGAATCTTTTTTAGGTTTTCCTTTATTTTTTCTACTCTTAAACCCTGTTCTATACGAAGGATTTGATTATCGTCATTTTTTCCCATAAGGATATAAGGATATAAGGGGTCTGCAACTTCTTTGTGAGGAGGAGAGACAGACACTGATGTCTGCTCTGTGGGGACCAGTGACAGGACCTGAGGGAATGGCCTGGAGCTGTGTCAGGGGAGGTTTAGGTTGGACATTAGGAAAAGGTTCTTCCTCCAGAGGGTGGTTGGGCACTGGCACAGGCTCCCCAGGGAATGGTCACAGCACCAAACCTGACAAGAAGTCAAGAAGCATTTGGACAACATTCTTCAGCACACGGTGTGACCCTTGGGGTGTTCTGTGCAGGGCCAGGAGTTGGACTCGATGATACTTGTGGATCCTTCCAACTCAGCAGATTCTGTGATTCTATCAAAATAGCCAGGCTCCTTGTGAGGAGAACATGAGGTCTGCAGACTGGCTTAATCGCTCCAAAATCCAATCTCATTGTGACTGATCTGTCCAACTTTCTGTTAATTTATCTCAGGAAACAGGAGTACACACACGTGTGGCTTTAAAGCCACCATCTCAAAACTTCCAGCTCTGCTCTCTTGTGTAGCCTTTGCCAACCTCAATGCCTTTGCTCTGTGTTTCAGGTGGCCTGGTGGCTCTGGCCAGCAGCGAGGCCTCCGTCAAGGTGCTGTGCCTGGCCGTGGGCCAGCTCTCCGTCCTGCAGGGTCCCAGGGTCGAGGTGCGCTGCGTGCGCTTCCATGGCCAGGATCACCTGCTCTCCGCAGGCACCGATGGCAGGGTTTGCCTCTGGACCCGAGCACAGTGACACACGTGGCCTTCATCGCCTTCCACAAGAGCGGTTCGACAACAGCAATGCCGGCTTATAGGTTCATAGCTCGTGTTTGCACTGTTCGGGGAATATTTGCCCAAACGGAGCATTATTTAGCATTTTGTCCAAATAAACCCCTCAATTTCCCCTTCTTTCTGTTGTCACCGTGTTTTCCCCAACACCAAGAATCTCTCTTTTGGTGGTTTCTGGAGAAACAGCTTTACAATGACGCCTAATGCCAGCGCAGCCGAATTGCAGGGAGATTGATTTTTAATGTAGCGCAGCACGAGCCACAGGAGCCGGGGCGCCCCTTCCCCGGCGGAGCCCTGTAGGAAGATGAGGCGAAGTTTCCACAGTGCGACCATGGGGAATGTTTTCCCGGACACCACCAGGGCAGCGGCGATGAGCCGGAGCTGGAGAGCGCGGAGGGGCTGAGGGAAGCGCCAACCCGCGGATCCGAGGGGAACCGGGCTGAGAGGAGCTCCAACCCGTGGATCCGAGGGGAGCCCCAGCCGGTGGATCTGAGGGGGGAGCGGGGCCGAGAGGAGCTGGGCTGAGGGGAGCCCCAGCCGGTGGATCTGAGGGGAAGCGGGCTGAGGGAAGCCGCGCTGACGGGAGCTCCAGCCAGTGCATCTGACGGGAGCCGGTGGATCTGAGGGGCAGCTCTGAGGAGAGCCGTCGCCCCAACCAGCGGCAGGCGGAGCAGCGGCCGGGGCGGGGGCGCCCCGCCCTGCATTATTTTTTGGGTTTTTCCCCCGGCTCTTCTTTTTTTTTTTTTTTTCCCCCCCCCCCCCAAAAAAAAAAAGAAATTAATCCTAATAAGAGCAGGCAGGGAGCGCCGAGCTGCGCGGCGCGGGCATGGCCGACGCCCGGGCCGGGGAGTCCCCGGAGGGGCGCGGGGGCTGCCCGCCCGCCGGGCGCGGGGCTCCTCCGCCCGCCCTCCCCCGCCTGCCTCCCGCCTAACCCGCGATCGCTCCCCCCCCTTCCCCCGCCGAGGCGAAGCTGGAGCCGCAGGAGATCCGCTGGGCACAGGGAGGGGACAGGGATGGGTTGTTTTCTCTCCCCCGCCCGCCCCGAGACCTGAGGAGATGAAGCCCAAGTTCGCCGCGATGACTCTGCTGCTGGCACCGGGGTTTCTGCGCGGCATCGCAGTCTCCGGACCGCCTGAATCCTGCTCCCTCTGAATCCTCGGCGCCGGGTTAAAGCTCAGTTCTCATGTTGTGGTTGCTGGGCTGCCGCGCTCCCCTGTTTTGCGATGGGAGGTGGAGGAAAAGGGATTGTCCGTGAGTCAACACCGAAAACGTGATTAGGAGGAACTGCTTTCACTGATCTGTTTCTGACCTTTCAGTCCATGTTGGCCTGTGACCCGTCTCAGCTTTCACATCCAGCCTGATCAGGTAGGTGTGAATTATTCACTTGGGGTGAGGGAAGGCGGATGGAAACGTTTCAGAGACTTACCTACGCTCCTGGCCTCCCTCAGGTTGAGAAATTATGAGAAAGTTGAAGATATAAACTAATTCTGAGCCAAGCAGCATTTGTTTACTTGTTGAAATGTGTCCGTGCAAGACGTCTGCAGTCTGTCTGATTTCCAGGATCGAGCCGAGTGCCTGTGAGTTGCTGTGGGACATCTCAGCTGCTGTAGCAAAATCTAGTGCTCTTATTTATGATCTGGGGAGAACTTTTATATACATATATATACACACGCGTTTGTTTCGAGAGCTGCTTCATCAAACTCCAACAGATTCTCAAAATTATTTCACATTTCCTCAGATATGAATTACTTTGTTTGCTGCTTTTTTTTTTTTACCCTAAATGCCCACAAATCTGCAGTGTTGCAACCTACCTGTAGCGTTAGGTGGGGAGATTCTCTGCTCTGTAGATATGTAAAGCAGCCGTATCTGCATGAATCGCTGGATTTCCAAACAGCATGTTACAGTAGATACTGCTGATAGGAGTAACAAGAGGGTGCATAGTCCTTGTGATGGAAACACAGCTAGTACTTCAATTAAGAAGATATCTTTTCGAATTTGATAAAGCTTGTGTAATATCCGGTGTCTCCCTCTGTTGTGGCTTCGGAAAAACTGCTTTGTCAACAGGATCCCTTAGCTGCTTCTCTGGGATTAAAGCTTTCTCCTCCTGCTGCTGCTTTTTTGCTTCAATTAAGGGAGAATTAATTGCTGAACATCTGCAGTCCACCAAAAATGCCAATATATAAAAAATGTCTCCCCGAGGGGTGCGGGGGAGTGCATGTTTGCCTGCGTGTGTAGGTTAATGCGTGTTTGTGTAGACTCCGTGTGCCTGTGTGTGCATGCTCTGGGAATGGAGGAAAAGAAGGGATGGCACACACACCCCAACAGTCCTTTTTTCTTTGATTTGTACCAGGATCTACCTCCGTAGTTCTGCAGTCCATGTAATGCTGATATTTCATCTCATTTAAAAGTTTCCTGTAATACTTTGCCCAGGTTTTTTAAGAGAGGTCAGAAACCAGTTTGCTGCCAGGGTTGCACTGGCTGTTGGCTGGTGTGTGGGCAGGTTGGTGGCAGTGATGTGGCACCGTGGGCAGCCAGAAGTGCTCCCAAGACACCAGCACGGAGCCTTCGCCTGGCGCCGACTCTCCCGGGGGTCACCCAAAGCCCCTTTCCCTCCCGGGCTCCACCACTTCAGCACAGCTCACCGAAGGTCAGGCCGTGCTGCATCGCTCCCAAAGTTTTAGAAAGGCTCCAGCTTAATCAGGCAGGCACATTGCAGCGGCTCCATGCATTATGCAGGCATTTAACATCCTGTGCTCCACGTTTTTTGCTGGCAATTACTGAAATGCTGAATAATGGAGAAGGTGAATTGCATCTTTGTTTCTGTCGGAATTAAATGTACCTGCTGCAGGCTGGGCTGTGTTGGTAGCCCCGGAAGTCCATCTTCAGAAATGCTGTAAATTAGATTCTGTAGTATTCCACCTCTTGCAGCCCAGGTTTAACTCAGCACCATCTTTCAGATCAGACACAGTTCTGACAGCAGATTATGTTTAACTCTTTTTTCAGCTCAGGTTTCCCACCTCGGTTTAATGAAGTGGGCTGTGCTCCATACGTAGCACTAAGGAACAGTGGCCACCACAGGAGGTTTAGACCGTTCTTAAACTTGGCTTCAAAACCCTCCGAGCTGCCTATCACCATGCGATTTCAGGCAGCTGGTTTAATTTCTGGTACATCCAAAAACACAACTGCAAAAATGAGGAAAGTAGAAATTAGATGATTCTGTGAGCCACCATTCCTTCAGAGATATTTTGTGGTCATATGCGTCCAGGCATGTGTGTCTAATTTAGGTATTTCACATGCTTTGTTCTCTTTAGCAATAGTTAAGAAGAGGTTTAATTCAAGTGAAACAGTGATAGCTGTCTGTGCCGTTTGAAAACTCATATTTATTTTCGGTGCTGATTGAAACAATTACCTTTACAAGTCAATATTTGAATTCATTCTCACTTAAAACTGTTTGTTTTCAGACCACAACACTGGTCTCCCTATGGAAGCAACTATTTGTATCTGGCATTAAGGTCCCATGGAGAAGCTGAGGAGGGGGATGGCTCTTCATATCCATGAAGCCTGGATACTTCTGTTTGTGCTCCCTGGTTTGGTCACTCCAGCTGCCATCAATCATGAAGACTACCCTGCTGATGAAGGGGACCAGACCTCCAGTAATGACAATCTGATCTTTGATGATTACCGGGGGAAGGGCTGTGTGGATGACAGTGGCTTTGTGTACAAACTGGGAGAACGCTTTTTCCCAGGACATTCCAACTGTCCCTGTGTCTGTACTGAGGATGGACCTGTTTGCGATCAACCAGAATGCCCTAAAATCCACCCAAAGTGCACAAAAGTGGAACACAATGGATGCTGTCCAGAATGCAAAGAAGTGAAAAACTTTTGTGAATATCATGGGAAAAATTACAAAATCTTGGAGGAATTTAAGGTATGGAACCCTTTCTTCAGTATTTCATATTAGTATGCTTTAGGAATTGTATTTTTGTTGGGAGCTCTCAAAGGCACTCAGTATTTGCTTACTGCCATTGATGAATGCTGACGTTGAAGTCATTTTTAGCTGTGATGCAGATCTGGCTCATGTAAAAGCTGTCACCTCCCCCTTATGTGCACTCCCTGAGGGCCAGTGGTCAGTCAAAAGCCCCTGTGGGAATTGCCAGTCCTCTCCATCTGCCTCCTTTGCTCATAGCATGGATCACGCTGGACTACCCAAGGGTGTGTAAACCAGTACTGAGTGCTTTTTAAGAACCCCTTTTGCAATTTGGTTAACAAAATATTGATGGCACAGTGCTGAGACTTGTTACTCATAACTGTATGAGCATGCAAATAAGTAGATGGTAAACTCTATTTAATTTTTTCATTTCAACTGTGATAAGGCTGTCTAGAATGGAGAAGATGAACTCCTAGGCAGATGAGCATCTCGGGCAATGAGAAGCGTGGGGTTTCATTGTAATGGTTGGGTTCATGTAAGGAATGTCATAAAGAAATCCTGAAATATATCTTAAAAACAAGATGGTATTTTCCAAAACCATTACACAACCTGCAGTTCTCATTCTAATGAGTTTGATCCCGTGCTTTCAATTCTGCTAAGAAAAACAGCATTTCACAATGAAGAACAGGGGCTGGAAAAGCTGTAGGTACACAAGTTTGTTCTTCAGCTCACGTGGCTTTAAGAGTTGAACCTCCATAATTGACAACAGCCTATAACTGTTCATGGCTGTGTGCCTGATCTTATTATACACTTGGCCAGTTTACTGTCTTTCCTGCAATGAAAATAATTTCATATAGGTCTGTGCACTTCACCAGTTCTTGGTAACATAGGTGGCAATTCCCTGTTTCACAGAAATTGTCGTTTTCAGGGAAGGTAGCAGCTAGTAGTTCCTTTCTTCTATCATGTGTGGTGTATGTTTATCTTTTTCTGTCCATCTGAAACTGCAGCCACTGAGTCTGGACAAGACAGTTTAATGTCACAAAAAAGGTAAAGCAAATGTATGAGGAAAATCTCCCTGGGGGCCACCCTGATCAACCTGCTTTGCTTCTCTGAGGGATGTGAAGATGCTGATCTTGTGAACTGCTCAGATAACAGTTTCTTCTTGTCCTGAGAAGGCCTAGCCCAAGTTCATCCCATGATCACATTTCAGTGGTCCCATTTTGACTGCTGTGTTGTCAGGTGGTGAGATATCCCACCTAGGTGGTCATGTTTTTATGTGAGAGGTACAAGGACGTGTTATTAGGAAGCAGAAATTTGTAAGGACTCTTTGAAGAGATTTCAGTGTCATTAAAGTCTCTTGGATGTGAATCAAGGGGAAAAGTAGTAATCACTTTTCCTGAAAGAAATAATTTCATCCTGATAACAGCTTAAACTCTAGGGAAACAGAATACAAGGGGGGAATGCTATTGGAGAGGTTAGGAGCCATCTGGTTCATTGCTTGCTGTATTCAAATACTTGGGGTATTGTGTGGAAAGCAAAGTTCCAGTACCCTCTGAGAAGCACAAAGTAGGTGGTGTCACACCACTCTCACACACAGTAACCTTCTGTCCAGAACAGATCCTTCACACTTAATTTAGCTGACAGTCAAACTTTTGACCTAGACCTGTGTTTTGCTGAGAGCTCAATATGTTGTGGAATAGGGCAGAAACCAATGTTTGGAAATCTCTGTGTTTACGTAGAATAAACAGTGAATTGCTTTTTTCCTCAAAGTACTGTTGGAGAGTCAGACAATGGAAGAACATTCCCAGGGGTGTTTGGTGGGAAAAAAAGAAGCACCTGTGAACTATAACTTTATAAATTCTATAGGAAAGACAGAACTTCAAGATTGAGGAAGCTGCTGCTCTGAAGTCTTGACTTTATGAGGCACCCAAGCATTTTGTTGTTTATTTCAACAGAATATTTTACCTGCTATCCCTGGAGATGAAATCCTGAGCAGTTCATAGGTTTTACAGGGTCTGAGTTCTTCCCTTTCCTCATCCCGTTGAATTTATAAGGTCTGCAAACTTTCTGACATCCATTGTACACACACTGAAGTCAAAGACGAGAGGCTGTTCTGACTCAAACCCGGGCTGCTTTCAGTGGAAACAGAGGCACTGTTTTATGTGGTCTCAGAACCCTTTCACCCACTTGATTTACTTTTGCTGGTATGTAGATTCCAAATCGTCATCTATAGAAGTGCTTGTCACTGCTGAGTTTCAGCTGAAATTAGCCTCTATTTAAAAATCTTCTGCAAGTGTGTGTCTGTGTGTGTGTGCCAGGAATGACTCATCTTGTAGAAATTTCAGCTGCCTGATCTTTCACAAATTGGGATTAATTTTTTTCTCTTGGATTTTTTTTCTCTAGGATATCAAAATCTATGAGAGGCTTCCAGTTGGGTGAATTTACCTGTATTGTTTCTAGATTTTTTCTTAGGTTTGGGGTGAGAAATCCAGATGTGATTTAATCTTTTTTTCTTACCACTGGCAGTAACTGTGATGCTCTCAGGGTAAAGGAGTAATTACAAAGGACCATTTCTTGAATATTTAGCTTTCTTCTAGTGAACAGATTTTGTACCTCTGATTTTTTGAGTCATAACAGTCGTAAGCACAAAATACAAACATGACAACAAGCCATGTAGCTTAGACAGCTGTCCAAATATTTATACTTGTGCCCTCAATCATTAACATGTACAGCTGAAATGCTGAAGTTCAGTTGTAAATCTAAACCCATTAAGAGTTTTTCTTGTATCCTTTTGTAAAATTTTGTGTCCCTGACAGATGGCTTAGTAACCCATGTAGCATCTTCATAGGTCTGTTATGGGTCCTGGGAGATGTTGGTGGGTTTGGGGCCACAGCTGCCCATACAGAGCCTGCTTCACCCCCTGGTTTCAGTGGGACTTTTCCCCAGCTTTGGCTGAGGCTGTGGTCCCACCTGGAAACCGCTGCAGGAGAGGCCAGCACAGTCTCTCTAATGTTAATCATGGTGTGATTCAAATGTATCTAAAATACAGATTGATACCCTGTGGTCAGGATTTTGATACCTGTGGAGCAGGAGAGAGGGTAGGTCTGGTGGGTTTTACTGGGATCCCTCTCTCCCTTCCCCATCCTGTTTTCTGCTTTTCTCTTTGTTGGACTCTAATGTGATCGCTCAGGTCCCCACTGGCCCCTCTCAGGGCAGGGGTGGAGGCAGCTGTGGTAGCTGCAGGGGAGGTGTGAAGGATGTTGGAAGTCTTAGGCTGTTTTCCCCAGAGGGATTTGGCAGGGACTCCCGAGGTCACTTGGCAGCTGTTTTTTCTCCTGCACATCATCCTTGCTTTGATTTCAGTCCTGGAGGGTAAGGTCTGAGTTCCGAGTGCTCTGCACTCACCTGTAGGAGCAGAGATCTTTCGGGAGGTTGTTAACCCTCCCCTTTCTTCTCAGAGAGACAAAACAAGCAAATAGAGATTGGTCTTGGTTATTTTAAGTACACATGGTTGTGTCTTAAATGAATGTTCCCAGCCAGCAGCTGATGTAAAGTTAAGGAGACAGTGTTCCACCAGTGTGACGGATGTTCATTGGCAGCTGATGGAGAAATCCTGCAAATGTCACTGAGGCAAGATTAAGTCCCTAAGTGCTGATTAGTTTTTGCTCTCTTGCACGACTTGCTGAGAAAAGCACACACCTTTGAGAAGTGGAATTATGGAGTGGTTACGGTGTATTTGTGAGGAGCCACTGGAAGAGGATTGGGCTGTCAGTTTGGAAAGTCCATAATCAGCTCTGAAACTTCCTAGGTCTCTTATCGCCCAACAGAGGCACATCCAGAATAACCTTCTGCAGACCTCTGGGTATGTAGCAAAATGCCATTGCTGGGAGATAAATGGTCAGCTCACAAGAGATTGTCAAGCTGACATCTTGAAATATTGTTTCCATGTTAGACTGACAGGCAGGGACTGCTCCCTGTCCCTGCAGGAGGGTGAGCACGGTGCCATCCTCCTCCAAGGCAGTGGCAGAAATTTCCTAAGCACAGATACTAAAATACCTGTGTTGGCCTGGCAGAACAGTGGGTGAGTTATCCTTTGGGTGGGAACACAAGAGGTTTTGGCCTTCCTGATGATGTTCCAGTGAGAAGAGCAGCTTCACCCTGCAGTTGTGAACTTGGACTTGGGAAACACTCTGGACATCTTTTGGGTGCTTTTCAGTGGCTGTCCTCCTTTCTGCCAAGCACAGAGCTGCAATTTAATCCAGCCATTGGCTCTGCCAGTGCTTGTCCTCTGCTGCTGACTTTATTTGCCTGCCCTTCCCAATGACTTTTCCAATTTCTTGTCCTCTCCCCTTCCACCTTTGCTCCTCCCAAACCTATCCTCACTGAAAAAGCCCCTAGATGATGCCCAAATATTTGTCCTTTGCATCAGCACAAGTGTGGAGAGATGGGAAAACAGCCCTTGCTCTTGCCCTTGCCTTTTCCTCCACACTGGGAAAAAAAAAAAAAAAAACAACAAAAAAGCAGGAAGGGTGAAATTTTTGCTTGTAGGGCAAAATCTCTGCTGACTTGAAAAAAGCCAGGATTTTGTTGCTAAAGTTCTGCTTTATTTTTCTTTCCCCTGTTCCCTGCCACTATATCTTAAGTTCATTGCTTTGTTTTGTCCACAAATCACCTGTAATCCTTCAGTGATGGTTTTTGTATCTTGCTGACTTTATGTCTTCTCGAGCAGTGCTCTGCACAGTGGGGACACAGCTCTAGCAGGGTTCTTCAGGGTGTAATCAGAAGCCAAAATATATGAGGGACTGTATAAGCACAGCATTACCATACACTAATTCTCAGCTCATTATGGAAACCTTTACTTCAGAGTAGTGGTACCTCCTTCTCCTTTGTTAATGCTCTTTAAAATGTTTTATTAATGCAATTATCTGGATATAACTGAACAAAGCAAGGCCTCTCATCAAAAGGCACATGCAGGCAGGTATGCAGCTGCTATCCCAGCAGCTCTCAGCCCCTGAATCGCAGTGTGTCCATCCTGATGCTGGAGAAAAGGAGGCAGTGAAAGCAAAAAGTGATTCCCCACCCCCAGAACTGTGCCAGAAATAGAAACTAAGTGGTATAAACAACAGCCTGGCTCAGACCACCAGGTACCCAGCCTAGGAGTGCAAGCTTATCAAATATGAATGGAGCACTTGAGATGTTCCAGAGTGTTACTGATGGGGTGGTGCTCTTAGGTGAGAAACAAGAGTGTGGCAGCCCTGGGTGGAGAGGGCCAGCACGTGGCCTCCGTTTTAATATTGGCATTTTTCTCTCCTAGATGTGTGCAGCAGCATTTTTTTCTACTATGACTCAAACAAGTGGGGCTTTTTCTTTTTTTTTTTTTTCCCTTCTTCTTCTTGTGTGTTCTGCAATTTCACATATGGCTAGAAAATCGTAATACAAAAGAAATTCAATAACGTGCCTGTGCTTTAATAAAAGGAGGCATGAACAATGCCAGTTCTGAAGATAGCATACAGCCATTGAAATCAGACAGGGGAAACAGAACATCAGTCAGATGGAAAAGTATGATTTATTATCTTCCTCCTGGCAAAATTACAGTGACAATGTCTATGCAAAGGAATCTAAAATTACTGACTTACTGTATTTCTGTCATAATTGGTAGCAAGAAAACATACTAAAATAGATAGGTCTGTCACATATTGATCTATAGTGAAACCTGTTTTTAAAATTATGCTATGTACTTAGCTACTGATTTTGTAACATATATATCACATTATGCAAATATGTCATTACAGTAGGTGAAAGAAGATGGGCTTTATTCAGAATTCGGCTAAAAAAATCCATGGAATTTTCTTCCCTGGATCACAGCAATACATGGGATGCCCCAAAAGCTCAGAGCTCAGTGGCACTGAAATGGGTGAGACCCAAAACTTGAGCATCCCCACAATTCAGAATCAGCAGGAACTGAGCACAAGCCCCCTGTTTTAGTCACGGTGCAGAATCCCAGTGCAGAATTCAGCCTGTACGTGCAATCCCAAAGGATTGGTATTTTTCCAGTAAATATGACACAGGAATTAATGTGTGCCCAGCATTTGTACTGCCAGAGCTGTGGCTGGGCTTTGAGTTATTCACTCCAGGAAACAGCCCATCAGCTCTGCTTGCTTCTAGAGTAGAGGCTGGCCAGGGAGCTACCAAAGGAGAGGGGATATCTGTGCACAGCCAGAGGAGAAGCTCTGACACTTCCCCTGCCCTCCCTCCATTGCTGCTGGAGCCTAACTGTTAAGAAAATAGGATATGTAGGACATGCAGGTGTTACCAAAGCCTTCCAAGAGTGGTAGAATCAAGTCTGAGGCTTTATTATTGTGCCAGATAATGCTCAGGGTGGCCAAGGAGAGAACTGCTCATCCCTTGGCTCTCCCAAACTGTTCATCTCTGTCACTCAGGGTGTTTCTGTGGGGCTGGTGAGCAGGTGATCCTCAGGTCATCATCTTAGGAAGAAGGATGTCATCTTTAGAAACATTCACAGCTCATTGGTGAGAAGGTTTTAGGAAACTATTTCCTACCAGAGCGTGGGGAAGTGCAGGTATGTGTTGTTGCCACTGGAATGTGCTCTATGCAGAATTGTATTCATTAGAAATAATGCTCAATCAGCCAATTATTCTAGTTACTGTTTTAAAAACTGTAATTAGATAAGTTATGTAGTGACAATGCTCAGTCTACTTGCAAAATAAGGATACATGAGACTTCTTTACTCTGTTCTGTGGTAATTTCAGAGGTAATTCTTTGGGAATTACAGTAAAATCAGTATGGTTGGAGAAGCAATAGGGTTTGAAACAGGTCCTGAAAGCAGGGAATCTTTCAGTCTGCTAACTGTGGTCATCCCAGTCAGCAAAACCTTTCTGACTGAGGGTTAGCCCAGTGTGCTCCCTGTGTAAGCAGACTCCAGTGTATTCTTTCATCACAGATAACCCATTCAAACCTATTTTCAGTTCACATCCTTCCCAGCTTGTGCTCATAACCAAATGATGACATCCCCTGAGAGACAGAAACCTTCCAGACCTTGCTGGCTCCTCTCCTGAGGGTTTAAGCATTGCCATGAAGCACTGGATGCAAGGGGCAGACAGGATGATCTGGAAAATGCCTTCTCCTTGGTGCCAGCTTGTAAAGAGCTGCAGGTTCTCTGCTGCCTTGAACTGCTGCATCTCTGTGGATCCCAAGTGATGCACTGGGATGTTACACTGGTGTGAAGTTTAGTACCAGTGACATACTTCTCTGTGGAGTTTGCATGCTGCTGAGCTGAGGCAAGCATTCAGGAGGAAGCTGCTCCTCCAAGGGGAAGGAGGCAGCGTGTTGGGATGCCAAGGGGATGCAGGAGCTCCTGCTGCAGTACCAGGGAGCAGCTTCCCTTAGGGCACGAGAGGTGCAACACCACAGGCAAGGCCAAAGCTGAGGGTGATGGAGCACTGCAGTCTGCGGTGTGGGGCAGGAGGAGCTCCCATGTGCCCTTGGCTGCTGCTCCAGCCAGGAGTCACCCACCAGTCCATCACCCTGCTGATTTCCAGCTGCCTGAGTGTGTGGGGACATGGAGCTTGTCTTGGAGCAAAGCACAGTGGCTCAAGGTTTGTGTTCAGCTAGGCTGAATAACTATCACCTGGGTATCTTGTGAGTAAAACAGTCCCTCACCGTTATAAATCTGTAGCCCGGCCAGTATTGTGGCTATCTGACAAGCCAGGTGGGAAACTGAGGAGAAGGAATGGGACCAAGGTCCAAATCTCCCCAGTGATGACTGATTGTATTATACCTACCTCCATAATAGAAATTCAGTGTTTTATCAGTACCCGGAGCTGATCTCGCCACCTTCTCCTGTCTCTCATTGTGGACAAAGGAGGAAAAAGCAGACTCAGGTATAGGGAAAACACATGTAAAAGGGATCACCTTTCTGACCAGGTCCTCGGTTCCTTTCTCCCTGCTCCTGGAGGCTTTCTGCTAGATACAGCTCCTTCATAGCAAAAGCCAACCAGGAGGGAGTGGAGAGCAGAAAGCTGCCAGCTGGGCTCACTTTCCCTGCTGACATTAAAAGGAGCTTAACAAATATGAAGCACACAAAGACATTTTGTCTGTGTCTGAACAGGGCTGCGCTTCGCACATTGGAGCCACAGTCCCCTCTGTCATATCCGTAACCTTTCAGAAGGAGTCCCCTTCCCTGGGCACTGGGCATGTCTGAACTAAAAACTATTGTAATCTAGTCGTAAAAATTATCACCAAAGTAATAGAGAGCTCCAGTCCCCTCAGCCCCAGGGTAGGTGAGGTGCAACTATTGTAAGGAATGAGACCTATATCAAAGCAAAGAGAGAGTTCTTATGGAAGAAGTGCAAAGTCATGTTTTTACAGAGAGCTTTGCTACTGCTCTTGGGAGAGAAAAGCAACCACGAGACTGCAGATACACGGCTCTGGTGGAAAAGGGGCCAGCCCTTGGCTCAAGGTTGTCTCTCTCATCAGCTAATGGAGGAGTTACTCTTCAGATCCAGACATGGTTCCAGGAGCCTTTTCAACTCATCAAATTGTGTGGCACAGATCAAATCTATGAGTAAAAAGCTCCTAAAGCCGTCACAATCCTGACTCATCAGACGTGGGCCCAGGATACCCAGGATGAGGCACATCTTTTGTGCCCCTTGTCTGCCTTACTGATCTGTAGAGCGCCCCAGGAATGTTTACAAAAGAATGGCAAGGATAATGTTGTTTCTGGTTATGGACAGGCATGGCCTGGGAATGAAGGGAGGAGAGGAATACACGACCTGGGGCGATTAGAGCATCCCTGTGCCTTTCCATCTCCAGAATCCAAGCCTGGTCACCAGCATATGGAAAAACTTTTATGTTAGTAATATTTGTGTGTGTGTTGAGGGCTCCTTTAAAAACAGGATCTCAGCATCTGATTCTTCTGCTTCTTGAAAGCCAGGTCCTTGGTTTAGCCAATCTGCAGTGTGGTGCAAACATTTTTCAATTTTTGGATGGCAAAGTTCATTTGTATTGCTAGTGCTCCATATAAGTAGGATACCGCTCCAATTTTTTCACTGCAGATAAATTATCTAATGACTTAGTCATTTTTTCCTGTTGCAAAGTCATTTGCAACCTGATGGTGTTTTCAGTGAGTGTGCTTGTCTACGATTACTTAACAGATTGTTTATTTGAGCAACTTTCCACCTATGGAAAATCTAAGTGGTTATGGTTTCTGTACTATAATTGATATTGTATCTCCACTAGCTGGCTGGATGATTTTTATTTTATTAAGTAAGTGACAGAAATGAGAGAAAGTTTTGCCCTTTGCAAGTTTTTGTATTGGCACATACAGAAGAGCCATTTACCAAATTTTTAACACAAATTAGATGGTTATTTATGTGCTGCTAATAGTGAAAGCCAAGTGAGCAGCCCAAAAGAGAAGTGGGCAGGTTTCAGTCTCATCTTCAGGTGGGACTTGTTCACCAGCTCCTTCTCCACAAGTTTGGCACCTGCAAAATTTCTCAGCTGAAAGCTCTCTGAATTTTCCTGCAATCTTCTGCTAATCTGCCTGAGATCACAGGCAATTTCAATAACAATGAAAATGATTCTAATTTCTCCTCCAGGAGTATCTCTGATGAATGCTATCCCAGTTCCTTTTTTATTCCTCTCCCCTGGTTTATGACTTCCCACCTCAGCCGTAATGCCAAGCCGTTTTTGCCTCCAAATTTATTCATCAGGTCCTTTCAAACTTTCTTTCCTTTCTTGCTTCCTGCCAATACATTCCCCACCTGAAACTGTAGCTACAGAGATAATTTCCATCAGAATTGCCATTGTCCTTAGTATCATTAAAAGTTACAGCTCCTCTTAAGATGTAAGTGCCCAATTTGACAGACGTCACTCTGCATCGCTCTGCTTTTCCTGCTGTTTTGTCTGCATTGAGCAGGATGCCATCAGTCCAGCCTGTCTGAGGGGATTATCTCTGCAAGTCTCTTGGAAACTAGAAGAGGGAGAGATTGACAGCAGCGATGGTTTTCAGTTTTCCTTTCCTTGGAGCCCAGCACTTGCAGGGGATGGGACACATCCAGACGTGTAGGCAGGAGGTGTGTGTGGATACAGCTCGTGGATCTGAATCTATGGCAGGGTGTGCAGAAGTGCCAGGTGAGATCCATTGCATCCCAAACCACTGTGGCATCAGCAGAAATGCAGAGGCTGGCACCTCGTTTTTAAGGGGTTGGCACTTCTTTTTCTAATGTGTTCTCGAAGGGGGAGAAAGCATTTCAACTCCATATTCAGTAAAACTGCCATGAGAAGCATTTTTTTCCCTTTGCAGTATCACCTAGAAGAGGCACATCCTTACCATGTCCTTTTTGGTGTTTGAAGGAGCTGGGAGCTGACATGCCTGATTTTGGTTTGCAGTGGTACCAAAAGTCCCGGCATCTCCTCTGCCTTTGCTCTGATGTGATGGCTCCTTGGGTTTCCCCAGGGCTCAGAATTCTAACAAGCCCACTGGCTTAATTTTGTGCTTATACCCCTCTTCAAGTGCCAGTCAACCAAGCAGATTTCTCCAGTCATTCTGACCATGTTGTAAATTCACCTGTGACTCTGAAAAGGCCCCAAAACCAGGTATACTCAATTCAGTGGAAATACTTGGATTGTCTTCCACTGACTTGGACAGCCCCTGCAAGATGATCAGTAGGTGCATTGCAACATGATTAGATGGTTGTAAACCCTTACATGTAGCTTTTCTACTTCGTTCCCCAAAAGAAAAGTCCAGGGTTCCTGATACAATAGTTGTGAAGTCTGTATTGCTCTCTACCTGTCTGGTAGAGCTGTGTGTGACTGGTGAAGGGCTGTTGTGTGTCAGGCAGCACGAGAACATGGTCCTTACATACCACTTCATGGGACCTTGTCAATGAGATGAAGCCTTCCAGGATGGGATTATGGGACATGCTTGTACAAAAACCCTTTTCAGGCTTATCTGTAGGAAGGAGGGGGAAGAGAGCAGCACAACAAATCCTGATAACTGGATCTCAGGCTTTGAGCAGCCTGGCTCCGGCAAAGATGTAAACCTTCTTCCATGAGGCTGAAAACCCAGGTACAAAGAAAATGCCACAAGATTCAAGGCCTTTTCTTGGAAAAGTGAGGAGAGGTCCAAAGTGTTAGGAAATGGCTGTGCTAAACATGCCTGGAGGAGCTGGCATCTAAATTCATGGAGTGGAAAGTCTCCAGGAGTAACAGGTCTCTGTACAGTCAGTTTTATTCATGCAAGATCCACTGGCTCTTGAAATACTCAGGTGCCAAATAGCACTTTAGTCTTGGAAGGCTGCTTGGAAAATGAGCAGCATTTTCACAGCTCCTGGAGGGGTATGAGCCTCAAACCCCAAATATGAGTGAAGCCAGCTGGAAGAATCCCAACTGATCACAGGGAACTGCAGCCTTGAAACTTGGTCTGAGACATTTCCTGAGCTGCGTGACATGAAAACTAGTTAGCCTTGTCAGTGTGGCAGCAGAACAGAAAAGTGAGGAAAACTGGTTCTTATTGATTGACAGAACAAACAGGTGAAGAAAAAGTGTCAGTCAGATGTCATCTTCAGGGTTTTTAGTTTGTCTTAGGTAAATCCCTCCCTTTCCCCCTCTCCAGAGCTGTTTGTGTAGAAGCAGCTCAGAGTGACGGACAAGCAGACATACAGACAGAGAAATCCTGATTGCAGGCAGGCAGGAGGAGGGCTGCAAAAGGATGTTTTATAGATACAGATATACTTCCTCCATTCTCTCAGGGAGAATATTCACCACTCTGTGATGAGCGTTTGCAGGGCAATGTACATGTTACAGGAAAGCCTTTCACATGTTCAGGGCAGCAGAGAGGTGGCTTAGGTGCTGTAGTTGTGGGCAAGGCATGAGCTAAGGGAGAAATATGAAGATGAGGTTCAGTAAGTACTTGCAACAAGAGAATTCCTATGACTAAATGAGATGACTGAGGTGCTTCTTGCAGAAGCTTCTTGCAAGATCTTGCCAAAAATCTTGAAGTTTTGTGTGTCAGTTATTAGTGTGATTGTACCAGCTGCCTTGGTCTAAAAACGTTTGATTCAGATCTCTTCTGCTGTAGAAAAGCATAAAAGAGTAGATTTAAACGTTGAGTTCTATATCCAGATTTTAATTTTCTTTTCTCCACCCTTCCCTCAGGTTTGGGGATAATCAGGTTTGTAGGCCATTTCCTCAAGAATTGTTAGGTCAAGTGATCTCTCTGGCTGTCCACCAGTCCTTTTAGAGGACTTGAGGGCCTGCTCACAAAATAGACCTCTCAGAGGTATGAAATTTCTGTGGGTTTCTGGAACCTTGTAGCTGACTAAAGAAGGACCCACTTGGTGCCCAACCCTGTAAGAGAGGAGTAGCTTATCACTGAGAGGAGTAGCTGCATGATGTTAGCAGTCATAGTTCCTATGTGTGCTGGCATTTGCTTCCAAAAAGAGGGTGAAAGCAGTGCGGAGCTGGTGTGTATGGGTGTGAGGGTGAAGATTAGGAGGTAGGGCACCCATATCCTGTTCGGCTTCCCGATTTCCCCTGCCCAGGGTGTACCTTGTTTTTCATTCCATTTCCTTTGCTGCCTTTTTCATGTGTTTGTTTATATCATCTGTCAAGTTTATCATTATGTGCTCACACACATAAAATCTTTATTAGCCATGTGTATTTTCTATTCTCTGTTCTAATTTTCCTTCCTTCTTTCTTTGTTAGCAAACTCTGCTGATGGCAGATGTTTCCCATTTGACAGCACCTGCGACTCAGGTTTTCCAGCCGCACAGCAGAACGAGTGCTAGCTCCCTCCTCTGGCCATCCCGAGCTGTGTGATGGGGCCATCCCACACAGGAGCAGGGGCTCGCAGTCCTCCTTGAGATCAGTAGAACAGAAGAGAACTAGAGATTGGGCTGTGATCTCAGGGGTGGTTATGAATGGGTTGTGCTGCTCCGGTCTCTTTGAACTGACTGGCTGAAGGAGAGGGGCATCAGGGTCAGTGCTGAGACTGAGAAGGTCCTTTGTGCTCTGTGTCCCATTTCAGCTGCTGTTAAAAGCCCTTGAGTGGTGGATAGATGTTGGCCACATCTGCTTCCCACCAGCTTGGCTTGACTTGGCCACTATGCTGACAACAACATCCAAGAACATATTACCCCACTGGCTCTTAGGGTCAGCGCTCTCAGCCCCTTTAGAAGTGGAGATGGGGCAAAAAGAGTTTCAGTGCTTTGCACTGGTTTGGCCAAGTCAAACTGCTCTGCTGACTGATACCTTCTGCAGAAGTTTGCTCCTGATAGAGCCATTTCTGGAATCATACCTTGAGCAGTACAGGACTATGGAATGGTGCAGACGTGTATCCGTGTTGTGGCTGGGCATCGTGGGCACCCTTTTCTTTTGGGCAAGGGTCAGAAGAATGTTTCTTCACCAACAGCTCTTGAAATCCTGGCTAATAAATCCTTCCCTAGAGAGTTTTCTAAGAGATTATTCTGCCTTGGACAGGGGAGTAAATAAATTACCACCTTTTGTGATCCTTTAATCTTAGCACTGTTTCTAGAACATCAGTTTAAGAGACACGAATAAAGCATTTGCACTGTCCATACAGGATGGTGTCCTCTCTCCTTCCTGCTCCAGAAAACCTGCTGTATTTTTTCAGTATTCTCCTTCAATAGGGATGAGAGTTCCTTTTCTGGAACTGTTGTTTGAACTTCAGTGGCTATGAAAGTGTAAACCACCCCTCTTTCATGGGGGATAAATCTTTAAATCAGGAAACAGGAGACAAAACTTCAGGACATCTTCTGCTGGTTCCCTGTTTTTCATTGGTTCCCAATTTGTCATTTTGCTGCTTGGTCTTCTTGCTGCCTGTACCAATAGATAGAGGACTTTTTGGCCAGTGTCCCATAGCTTTTCCACAAGAAGGGTAGCACCAGGGAAAGTAATAGCTTGGATGCAGAGCCTGCAGACCACAGTTTCAAAATGCTCAATCAGTGTGCTTGGGGCAGAGTCCTTTCTGAATGGGCAGGGATTTGCAGCTCGCATCCCAAAGCACATCCCATGGAAGAAAGTGCCAAGACACTCATAAACCAAGTGGACAGGAGGGCTGGAGTCCCCCATGGTAAGCGGCACTGATGAGTGAGCTGAGTGGTCAGATAGAGGAAGATCCTGATGGCAAGACCAAGTGGCTTGACCTTGATACAGCGGGGAGGAGGAGGTGGCAGAGAAAGGTCTGGCTCGTGCCAAAGCAGCCTTTTCATTGGTGGCTGCTCACTCCGTGTTCTGCCAGGGTGTGCTTTCCATCTCTGATTGCGTGCAGCTCTTCCTTCTTGGAAAGCTGCTCCCAGCGTCAGGCAACATCCTGGTTTATTACAGTGTCATTTTCAGGCTACAGCACCAACGCTGAGGCAGAAGATGTGTGTGTCATGTCTCATTCGCTCAGTCGCAGAGTCATTCAGGGGCAGCTCTGCTTGTACTGATCCTCTTTGAGCTGTAGATTGGGCTGCAGCCCTGGAAAAGCATCACCTATTTCTTAGCATTGCAGCCACTGGAGTAGTGAGGATGGGTGCAAGCCCTGGAGGAGACATCAGTGAAAGCTTCCACAAATCACAAGATCTAGTTCTGCTGCTCATATAATTAGTGATTAAAATGAGTAAAAACAAAGCAGCAATTTTCTTATTGATCCCTCAGCAAATATCTCTATTTTCTTTTGTATTGCTTCTTCTTATTAAATAGCCTTGAATAAGAAATGTCAGTCAAATTTAGATTTAGATTCCTGGTGCTTCAGACAGAAATCAAAGCAGAATTGAAAGAGGAACGATAATTAGAGAGAGGAATTCCACCTCCACACACTTCTTCCCTTGCTCAAGGAGTGCTGATTTTATCTAAATTGCCAAAGCCGTGAGCAAATGAGAGGTGATGGGAATTACAGACTGCAGATGCTGAGACAAAGCAAGGGAAGGTTTAATTAGTGCATTTTAAGGTAGAAACGAATTTCCTGGGAATAAATTATTAGACTCAAGACACACAGAGCTTCTTGGAGGTGAACTGAAAAGCTTTTTACACACCAGAACCAGGGCTCGCAGGTTGTATCTGTCTTGTAGAAATGAGTGACCTATCACTGGGGTCTGAAACACATCAGGATGAATCCTTCTTTCTTTGCATCCCACTTAATTCTTTAATATTGAGGAATTCCCACAGCTGCAGGTTCACATAAACCAAAATTTTTTTTCCAATACCCACATTTACTCATTGAAATGTTAGTGATGGATGCTGAGAAATTGGGAGTTACATATCCAACCTGCTGGTACTGAAAGGAAGTTTCTTTCCTTTCAATTCTCCTCTTATTCTGCTTTCTTAGCTCTGTTGCCATGCTTTCATGACGCTTGCACACTCATAAGTCACTGGGAGCCTTAAAACACTGACCTTTCTGTTTTCAACAGATTTTTGCAGCTTTTTAAAGGTTGAGACAGTAACAACTGTGCAATTTGGAGGTGGATAGAGATTCCTGGCTGAATTGATGGTGCTGAAACAAAACCATTTAGCTGGGTGCTTTAATCCAGAATTCCCTTACTCAGCAGAATTACTCAGTCTCTTAATTATTTACGTATTTTATGTGAGCCTGCTGCTCACAAGCCTTGTTGAAGCAAGCACAAGAGGGGCCAGGTTGAGATCTCATGGTTGTGTTATGGGAGTGTTCACAGACCCCTGATGCAGGTGCTGCACAAACACAGAAGAAAATGGGTTTGCCCCTCCAAGACCAACACTATTCCCCTCTGCCCTGAAGAGTGGGAATGAAAATACCCCAAGAGGCCGGGGGATGGACAGGCCATCCCAGCAGCACCTTTCTTGGTGCTTGGGGGTGGCTCGCAGTGGTGGTCTGCGTGAGAGATGGGTATGGCCTGGAAAATCAGCCTGTCCTTCCTTCCTGGAATGAACCACCACTCGTGACCTTCCACGAATCCTGCTCTTCTTCTGGCCAGATGTGTAACATAAAACAGATGGGTAGAGAAAGGTACAACCTAGTGACTGCAGCTCAGCTTTTTTGGCAAAGGGACCTAAGGCCCTAAAGGACCCCTCACTCTGTGTGGGAAAACAAGGCTGACGCTCGCTGGTTTTTGTGATGTTGTGGTTGCATATTTCAGCTGGTGCTCTCTGGTGCCAGAGGTTAACTTGTATCACCCATGATGAATGACTCCGTCAGGGGGTATTGAACGCTGATGTGTTTATCTTGTGGCAAGATGGGAATGTTGCAAACTTGTGAGCTGCGGGAGGCAATGGGCTAATTTGAGATTTGTTCCTAGCCCTCGCCATGCGAATGGTGTCGCTGCGAGCCCAGCAATGAAGTTCACTGTGTTGTAGCAGACTGCGCAGTCCCCGAGTGTGTCAACCCAGTCTATGAACCAGAGCAGTGTTGTCCTGTCTGCAAAAATGGTAAGAAAGAACTGTGTTGGCTTTAACAGAGATATAAAGGAAACATTTTATTGAAATGCTGTTACTGAGGTTTGGTTCCATCGGCACAGGCTGGTGTTGGGGCTGGTCCTTCTCTGGTGCTTCAGTTATGGGGTAAAAATTAAAGCTGCCCTTCCTGGCCTGTGTCTTCTACTTGAAGCAGATGGAATGGCTGACTTGACAAAGGTTTTATAGGATTGAGTCCTGATATCAGTGATTGTTGTTTCATGTCTCTGCTTTTTTCTCCAAATTAGTCTAACAGAGACTCAAATACATGAGAAAAGAGAGGGTCATTGTCCCTACAGCAAGAAACCAATGGTTATTATCTAAGACCAAGGGAAAACTCACCAAAATCAATAGCAGAACTTTTTCTGTGGCCAGTAAGGTGCCCACCAAGCCCAGAACATCATTAGCTGTGTACTGGAGTCAGTGTGTAGCGCTGGCCCTCATTGTCCTGCTGAGGTGATTTCATGAATTAGAGTCTGAATTAGTAGATTCATCAATACTTTCAAGAAATGTTTTGGAATGACCAAAAGTACCTCTTTGGAAAATAAATCTGTTTCTGAAAAGATCTCCCTGGTCTGGTACCACAGCCTGTACTCACATATGTCTCTGATGTGAAGACAGATTAAAAGGTAAGGCAGCTGCACATAAACCTCTTCACAGCTTTCTGAACATGTAAGAAATGGCTACTTGGATTCATCTCCTTGTGTTTAGAATTCACTATCCGTGTATATTTGCTCTCACATGCATCACCGCTGCTGGATAAGAGTAATGGTTGCTTTTGTACCTAAATGAAAATGTTGGTAAAGAAATAACATTTTCAAGACATTTTCTGCTCTTTAAGACGGAGTAAAGGCACAGAGTTGGAAACATAAAATATTTTTACTGAAGGAACTCGAAAAATTAAAAAATGTTTGGAAAATTATGCCATCAATATTACTTGAAATCCTGTATCTGTATTTTGGTTCAAAAATACTTTGTCAGATTCTCACTGAGTTTTGTGTTTCTGTTGTAAAGCAGAAAATGTAAGTAGGAAATCTCACTGGTTTGTTTTTATTGACAAAGTTCAGAGGAGAGGTGTGTTACCAGCTCTGCGCATCACCTTTGTGGACAGCCCGCTGTGCTTGGGTGTGAGGTTTCCCATCACACTCACCAAGATCGGTGTCCTGGGTTGGTGACTCGGGGGTACCACTGGCTGTCACCGGGCCTGTCACCAAGCTCAGACTCATTCACACCCCAGCAAACACCTCTGGAGCGTGTGTGGCCTCTGTGTTCCCATCGCGTGTAGGGCACCATCCCACATCCCCTCATTTACAAGTGGCAGCACATCCCATCCGGTTTGCATCACATGAATCCAACCCATGAGCATCCCTCAGGCTTCCCAGGAGTTCAGGCTCGGAGGAGCCTTCACACAGGTCCAGGAGCTGCTGGATTTTTCTCCCAACCCTTCACCACCATGAACAATTTCCCCAAGAACCACATTCCCACTTTGGGGCTTGGTGACTTTCTGTGTTGCAGTCTCCGACATCCCTGGTGACCAGGGCTGAGAAGCATCTTTGTTCCCACAACTGAGTGCCCAAAACACGAGGGGGAAAGGGAAAGAGCAGCTCCTGCTGGTGGAGACAAGGACAGGACGACAGAAGGAAGGCTGCATGGAACACAGTGAAGTGATTGGAACCCTCATGGAGAAGCCAGGAGGCTTCATCCATGGTTGTACCAAATCTCTCCCCTCCTCTCTTCACTCATCTGTTGGGGATACACATAAAGCTCTGCAGCTGAAACCCATTTTAGGCAGGGGTGTATTTCTCACCATCCCCTTCAGAGCAGGGAGTGCTTTGGGGATCCTGGTCTCTGCAGCTCGCAGCACAGCTCAGCCAGTGGAGGGCTGTGGCTGTTCCCTTGGGATTGAGGAGCACATCTGCATGGGGGTGCTGCAGGGGGAGCTGAACCCCTCCTGGTGTCCCAGCCTGGCTGTAGGGATGGAGACCCCTCAGCTGGAAGGGCTTTCTGCTCCTCCTGCTGCAGCTGGAGCTGGCCGGCTTATAGTTGGCCCAAGCTTGCAGTTTTGGCTGCGTCCTTCACAAATGTAATGAAGTAATTCCCACAGTGATAGGAATTAGTAGGCACCAGGGCAGTCTCCTGTGTTGTGGGGAATCTGATGATCAGGGTTTGTCACTGCACTTGGACATGCTGAGTGTGGCACACACCGTTCACCTTTCTCTTACAGTTTGGGAGATTCAAGTGAAAGTAGCAGCCATTCCTGTGTCTCTTCCCATCTGAATCTCTCTGACACATCCTAATGAATAAGGAGCACTGTGTTTTCAGCTCTGTGTTTGTCTTGAGACCAAAGTTTTATCTTTCAGCTCTCCATTTCAGCCAGTCATTTAAAGCTCAGTTTCACAAATGCATGAAGATAACACAAGCTGACAGACCCACTTAAATGACTGAAACACCCCTTTTTTAATTTATTTTGTTTTTTCCTTCCATTCAGTAGCTTTTGTTTTCTGTCAAAGTGGTGAAGACACAGTGCCATGTTCTGGTGTGATGAAAAGATTTTAGTCCCTGTGGTCATAATTTCAGATTGACAAACTGAAGAGCTCAAGGGATACATTGTTGGGGGGGAAGTTAATCTCTGTGGTGCAAATCCTCAACTCAAAAGCTACACCTTAAAATTTTGGTACGGAAAATCCTCATTTCAGGTAAAACACAGCCCTGCATCATTTGCTGTACTCTGCTAGGAGCATGGCTTGCCTGCTTGTTTAGCTGTTGCTGCTATTAATGAGAAAATAATTTTCTTTCCATACAGTCAGGTAGATTTTCATAACTTTATTAATTACATTTTGCCAAGAACAGAAGTGCTGGGTTTTGGTGAGCACTGGAACAGACTGCACAGAGAAGCTGTGGCTGCCCCATCCCTGGAAGTGTCCAAGGCCAGGTTGGATGGGACTTGGAGCAGCCTGGGAGAGTGGAAGGTGTCCCTGCCCATGGCAGGGGGTGGAAAGGGATGAGCTTTAAGATCCCTTCCAACCCAAACCAGTCTGGAATTCTGTGATTCTGTGATAATGCAAAAATCCATTGATTTTAACATTCCTGACCTGAAGATTCATAGAAAGCCAATACCGATTTCCCTCCCATCATTTAAGAGCAGTGTGAACAAATGGCTTTGGAGATTTGTTCCTTCTTGGCTATAGAAATGAAATTGTTATCTCGTGCTTCACTAAACACAGCAGCTCATGCAAGGCTGGCTGTTCCTGGCAAGGGATACCACATTCCACACGGAGCATGCGGACTTCACTGGGAGGCTCAGATTTGGGGCTGAGGGAGGGAGAGGACGTTTTCTCCTTCGTGTCCTATCATCCAGTTTGTCAGAGTGGATTTTAAGGGCGATGGCCCCAGGTGCTGTGCAGCATTTCTGTCACAGAAATGAAAGGTCACTGGATTTCACGTTTCCTGGTAGTGACAGACCACAGAATTATGGCCCCGAGTTGTTATTTCCACTCACTGTGACTTCTCCAGACACACAAAAGTGTGTCACTGTTGTTAACTCTCTCCTCTGCGGGATCCCAAAGTTGCCTGTCACTGGTAGAGTCCAGCTCGTGGTGCCACCATTGTGTCCCTCCTGCCTCAGGTTCTGCTGCAGCTCAGTGACAACATCCACCCACTCCACCTGTGCCAGAGCCTTTCCGGGCAAATATTCCCAGCGAGGTCCACATGCTCCTGTGGCCAGGGCTGTCGAGGTGCCTGTGTGGTGTTACTGGGCCCTTCTCTCCTGACCCTGCACTCTTCATTCCCAGACCTCTGCTTGTCCCTCCCCATAAACCCATCCACTGCTGTGGGGTGAGCCCTGCTATTGGTGGGATGTGTGTGTTTTAGCTCCCTTTCTATGCATCACTTGGAGGTTGCTCTTCCCATTTCCTTCAACCCTTTGGATGTGGTCTGGGAACAGTGCGGGATGCTGGGATGGGGGGCATCCCCAGTGTATCATCCCTCACATGGCTTAATCTGGTTTAATCTGTGATCCAGATTAAATGGGTTCCTCTGCTTTGCCAGCTCCAAGCAACTCTCACCTACTGCAGTGCACAAAGGGAGAAATTCCCTGTGTTTCATTTTCTTGAGGTATGAACTAAACAAATACTACAAATTTTTGGGTTGGGGTCTGGTTTTGACTCTAATTTAATTTTTGTTGTCACCAATCCTCAACAAAAGAATTTGTTACCCAGTGAGCCAGATAAAAGCTAACATGTCCACAGTGAAATATCTCCTGGCGAGTGTGCTTACTCAGCCTGGGCTTCTGGAGACATTCGTGATGGAATACTGGGCAGCAGGAAGACATTTCGTAGATAGTCTGTCACTGAGTCTTTAATTAAAGTTTTAAATTATCACAGTTGATACAGATTTCCAAGTAAAGAGGCTGATCCTGCCATCCACACACAAGTAAAAGATCCCTTTGACCTTCAGCAGATTTTACATTGGTAAAATAGCATGTCTTCAGGCAAAGCTCTTGTGGGTATTTATTATAATGTGCTATAAATATTAATAAATCCCTACAAATGTCTTCATATTTGAGGGCATGAGCACAAAAGTCAGTAAATAATAATTTATTTCTGTGCGTATAAACCCACATTTTCCCTAAGCTTCTCTCTTAATTTACTGAAATATAAACTCGTTGCTCATTACTTCTCTGTTGGAGTTAATTTGAAATAAGCGTTCTGCACCCCAGCCTGATCCTGCTGTAACACTCCGTGCTCAGGAAACCCCCAAGGATTTTCCCAGCCTCTTGAAACCTTTCCTTTGGCAAACAAATCGGTGTTGCACATGTCCCTGAGTGAGTTTTCCATGTCTCTGTGTAGAACAACACCCGGGGGCAGACCTTTGAGGCTGCCTTTTCTTAGCAAGTGCTGTGAAGAAATGCATTTTTTTCTAAGTGGGAGACTTTTGGGAGTCCCCAGGGGGTGTCCCTTTGGAAAAGCTGTGCCGTGGGCAGTGGGGCAGTTGGTGTCTGGACATGGGCCAGGCTATTCCTGTCCTGGCCAGCCAGTTCAGAGTTGGTCCCTGAACTTCATTTCCATTCCCAAAGTAAGCAGGGCAGGAAGTGTGGATGCCACCGAAGGAGGCACTGGTGATGCAGTCATGGAGCAGGGAGCTCTTCCTTCCCAACCAGGGACGCAGCCAAGCCACTGCCCAAGTACTGTCCTGGGAGGGCAGTGGGAGCTGCTCATTTTGCAAAACCCTTTGGGATTTTGCAGGACAAAAGGCTCCATCTCAATGTAAATTCTTTTAGGTGAAGGTAGTGGATTAACAGTGCATGTTGGTAACCAATACTGACAAAAACCCTTCCCCACATGGTCTCTGTTGTTCCAAATTACCGCTGTCTTGAAAAGTGCCAAGATTTTAATATGGAATAATCCAGTGCCAGTGCTTTATTGCATAAATGTAGCTTGTTATTTATCTGCAAGATGTGGATCGCTGAAGCTCCAGGTCATTGTTTTGGAAAGCTTCTGCTTCCAACTTGATCAGTGACAAAAAAGACAAGGAAGCATGGAAAAAAATTACTAAAAGTGTGAGGAAAAAAAGAGGGAAGGATTTGGGGACAGGAAGTTTTGTCTGCCATTTGATTATATACAACTGTTGGAGGATAAAGGTGACACAGAAAATGTGGCAAGAGGATGAGAGAAGACTTCATATTCATTTACTTTGTGGAAAACAGTGATTTGGAGCCATGGAGAGATCCCTTTAGAAAAAGTAAAAACCCAAACCAACGACTAAATAAAATTCCATTTCTAATTTATTTCAGAAATTCCTGAAATGGCCAGATTTTAAGATTGCACTTAAACCCCCTTCAGTCACAGTCTATGCAATGTGCTGGTTGGTTGTGCAGATGCAAGGGAATGTGCCCAGCCAAGGAGAAGAAGTGTTGCCCAAGCCGGATTTTGCTGGACTCCACCATCCTCTCCCCAGGTCCTGGCAGCTGAAGGCAGTAGCATAGTGTAGCCACCTCACCCTCCATGGCTGTGAATTACTGATGGCAGCCAACTTTTGGGGCACCTGGTCACCCCCACGGCCATCATTCCCTTCAGGTGTCAGCCTGAGAGGCCACGGGAAGGACTGGATAATGTTCTCTGTGATGACCAGCAGGAGTGTGAACTGTGGTGCCCTATTAGCTCAATTAAAGCAGTGATGTGATTACCAGCAGAGGAAAGAAAGGATTGATTTGAAAGCTGGTAGAAGATCAAGACTGAAAACAAGGCGTATTTGGGCCAGGCAGACACCAAGCTGACAAAATACTCCAGTACTTGCTTTACTGTTCCTTGAGAAGCCATTTCCCTGAAACTGATTTTCAGTGGAGCTCGTCCCTCTGATCGCTTCAGGCCAAGGGGTTAAAGGCACATAGATGCTGAACTTGCCGGTGAGAATTATTAGACATGCAAGCATCTGTCAAGAGCTAGATCCTCCATTGCTTTGGAAATCTCCAGCACTTGGATTATCCAGATGCTTAAGTGCCCTGCTGAGTCAAGATTGATCTGCTCCCCATGGTCAGAGCTGTTGGAAGAGGCCTCTATAACAGTGAAAAGCTTTGGAAAAGTTAAAACTTGCAAAATCAGCCGTGCTGGTGCTGGACAGCATCGAGGAGAGCTGAGCTGAATCTGTCACCTCCTAACGTTTCGGACGAAGTGAGACTGAGAGCAACAAGGGGGAGAACAAAAAACCCCTGAACTGAGCAGCACTTAATGTGATCAGCTCCATCCCACAGCTCAGTGCCCACACAAAACCGGGGTGCTGGGCTGTGCAGTGACAGGGAAGAGCTGGAAGAGCTCCGTTCCCAGGGAGCTGCAGCCTGGATCCAGTGGGACAGCAGCCCCTGAACCCAGCGTGTTCACCTGCACAGGTCACCTGCTGCTTCCCAAGCCTCTGTGCGCTCTGCCCCTGCCCAGCAAGCAAGAAAGGGATAATTCACAAATTAAACACGACAGGAAAAGGCTCTGCCCGACTGCTGAAGGCCAGGCAGGAGCTGAAAACTGCTACCCTGAATTTGTACCCCAGGTCCTAACCATGCTTCCGTGCTTCAAATGAAGTGGAGTTCAAGTGAATGTAACAGGCACTCTGAAGAGAAGGGTCAGGGAGGATCATGAGAAGCCATTTGTGGGATGGGACCAGCTCCAAAGCTCTCTTTCAGCAGACACGGCTCTCAGAGATGTGGGAAACACATTTCCTTCATTACTCTTCAAACTCAGAAATATTTATCAAGAAGCTTTTGCTCATAGTGATTGTTTTCCCTTGGGGAAATGTTGCTGAAGTTTGTGTGCACTGGCATGTGAGAGTGGTAGTTCAAGATTCACTATCATCATGGTAGTATCTTGCAGAGAAGGGGTGGGTTAGGGGTTTTTTGGAGGGGAAGAGTTCCTAGATTCAGGTTGGGAAGCCAGGTTCCTTTGCAGAACACAAGGAGCCAGGGCAGTACTGCAGTTAAAGCAGGCATCGTGTTGCTGTTCCCCACCTGATTCTTGGTGTGACTTTAAAATACCAAAAGTGACATTATGATCCAGTGACATTGCTGTAAACCACTTTGCTGCAACAGAAGCCTAAAGCCAAATCCTGTGTCGGTGTCACTTGGTGTAACACACAGCATTTTTTTACTCTGATTTACTCCAGCTGAGGATCTGACCTGCTGATGCCTCTGGGTGGCTCAGTGGCACATTGCAGGAGTCTGGGGTGTTTTGCATGGTCAGGGTTTCTGAAAGGATTAGAGAGGTTTTGCTTTGGCTGCTCTAGGAGGTTGGGATTACGAAGCGTATCTGTATGAGAAGAGGGGCAGACACTGTCTTCATGTATTTCTAATTTAATGAATGTTTAATGCTTCTTTATTGGAGCCTACACGTATGTAGAGCAGAGGATTTTAACAAGGGGTTGACTTATGTCAAATAATTTATGTTTGAGCTGCTCCTTTTACATGAAATGCAGACTTTATAGAGCAAAGAGACTCTAATGAAAATATGAATTAAAGATTAGAGCTAAGCAAGTCTGAGAAGACTTAGAATTAAGAAAGGCGCTTAGAAGTTTTCTTCTCCTGCTTCCTTTCCTTCCCTCCACCTTTCCTACATCTCCATCCCCTCTCCTTTGGCAGGGTGCTGCATTTCAGGGCAGCCTTCTGTCCCTCCCACACGGGCACAGCTCTGTGAAGGACAGCGGGGCAGGAACCTCAGCCTGGGTGTTACTGTGTGGCCATACACAACCCCAGCCCGTCACTTGCCAACTCAGCCATCACTTTGGCTGGAGAGACTAGAAAGTGGATTGAAGGTGTGTTTTCTTCATCTCTCTCCCTGATTTGCTGGTGAAGTGCATCACCTGGGCAGAACAAAAATAAATGCAGTTCTGATGGAGCCATTTGCCAGAGGGAGCCATAATTTGGTGCAGTACAACCAGGTGAGGGTGCAAGGACATGGTTCATGGGTGGCAGTGGTGCTGCTGTGTGACAGTGGTGGAGCTGTGCTGCCTGTGGGAGGTTTCTGTAGGACGGGGAGAGGCTGGGACAGTGCCAGCCATCCCATAACTCCCTGTTGTGTAAGGTGCTCTTCTGTCCACAAACATCAGCATCCATTTCCTTCCACCCCCTTGGCCCACTCCCTCACTCTCAGCTGCCTCTCTTCACACGCTGGCTTTGCACAGGCGCTTTCAGCTCTCAGTGCAGGTCACCAAGCCCAGCACCAGGGCACTGCTCCTGCAGCATGAGCCTTGCCTTGGCTCCATCCCTGCAGCACAGGCTGCAAAGAGCTTGGCTGCTGCAGGGGTTCCTTTCTTGCTCCCCTTGTTCGTGTTTCAAAAACCCTTCTGCAGTGTTGATCTGAATTACTACCCAAGGCGGAAGAGCTTAGGCTTGGTCATGAGGAAATAAAAGCCTGGTGGGAACGAGGAGAGGATGTTGCTTTCTTTGCTGTGGCTGGTGGGGTTGGCCTCAGTCAGTTCCTTGCAGCTCTGGCCGTGTTGATGCTGCTCAAGGAAAGAGGCTGGGCAGAGGAGTCGCCCATGGGACCCTATCAGCACTTTGTAATTGGAGGTGAACTCCAGGATGTCCATTTTCCACTTGTACCTGCTTCTGAAATCCTAATCCCCTCAAGGAATTCACTGAGGAATTCAAAGAAAAAGGAGTAGTTATGGACTGGTACCACAATGGATGCAAACTGGTGTAACTCATTTTACATCAAGTAAAACACAATTTGTCCCAGTTACAAATGTTTTGTGCCAGGTAGTGCTGGTAGGGAAGCAGTTTGTTAGAATAAATGGAGCAGGACCTGATGTACGAAAAAGAGAAGTGCTGATGTCCTGCCTGGGGATCTGTTGAAAGCAGTGGATCTGTGTGAAGATGAGCACACAATGTTCTCCCCAGCCTGACAAAGCTCAGACTTTTTCACTGCAGCCGCCTGAGAGTATTTGAAGAAGATGGAAATATGTTGGTCAGAAAATGCTGACTCACTGAAACCTCCGTGGGAAAAAGGCCAGTTAAAGCAAACTCACTGTTTGTATGTTAAAAAGGGTTGGGAAAAAGCTGGAAGTGATGAGATGCCCTATTTAATGCTTTCAGAACAAACTCCCTCAAATCTATGAGGGTAGAAGGCGTGACATGGTTTTAGATGTAGACCTTTATTTCATACTTTGGAATATTTCAGTGGAGAAGACAGAAACTAAGGGGCTTTTTGCCCTGTTAATTATTTCAGACAGCCTGCTCTGATTTTTACTAAAACCAGAAAGTGTTCACACCTTTGACTTTCCCTCCGCGTGTGAGTGGGAGAGGAATAGGAGAAATAGCTCCGACTGTGATGGGAAATGTCCTTCCTGCTTGGCTCTCCCTCTCACCTGGGTAAGTAACCAAGTCCAGGATTGACGGAAGCTGACAAGAAGAATGGAAAGGGACTATTAACAAGGGGCTGGAGTGACAGGGCAAGGGGGAATGGCTTTCCACTGACAGAGAGCAGGTTTAGACATTCGGAAGAAATTCTTCCCTGTGAGGGTGGGGAGGCCCTGGCACAGATCGCCCGGAGAAGCTGCAGCTGCCGCATCCCTGGAAGCTCTCGCCGCGTACAGGAAGGGCTACAACACCCAGGCAGTGACCGATCCCCGTCAGCCGCTCGGGCGCAGCGCGTCCGTGCCGAGCCAGCCCGGTTTGCCAAAGGCTCCGATTTTCTGAGGCTGAGCCACCGCTGAGTTTCCTCCCAGCACAGCCTCGCTCGCTGGTCTGTGACTCATCCCCCCCGCTGACGTCCGAGGGGCTCCTCCCGCATGAGGATTATCGCTTGCCCGGGCTGCGTCATCCCCGATCCCGCCGGGAGCGGCGGCCGCGCTGTGCTCGCGGACCCTTCCCGGGGCGCGTCCCTCGCAGCCCTTCCCGCGGGTCACGGACCGGGGCAGCGGCTGCCGGCTGCTGAGGAGGGCATTTAGCTCGCTTTTCTTCACTTGGTGCCCGCCAGGCTCCGGGACCCTCTCTGTGCTACAAGGAACGCGGCAAGAGGGAATTTCTGGTTACTTCTCAAGCTGTGCCAAACAAAAAAGAAATTTATTACAGGCAACGTCAAACTGTAATTGTTAAATCGGAAATTAAGTGGGAAACTCTGATAAAAATGAAAACCTGCCCACGATAGTAACAATTAGATATATTTGCTGTGTTTTGTACAGAAACCGCTTTTTGTCTGGGCTACATCATACCCTCCCAGAGAGTGAATACGCTGTGATCCAGTTCCTGAGGCTGGTGTTAACTGGCCTGACTGCCTTGCTCCAAGGGAAACATCCATGCTTGGTGTGCAGCTGAGGATCTGCCCACTCTCTCATTCATCCTAAGAGCTCGACAGTGAAGGTTTCACATGCAGAAGAGTCAGGGCCAGTTCCTGTGCCCGTATAAGCCCCTTCTTGGACAGTTTCACCCAGACTGGAGAGACACACCTGCCCAAATGCTTATTTGGGTTTCCCAGTTGGGTCAACCCCGGAAATAAAGGTGGCTACTTTTCTTTGCAGATTTAGCCTAACTTGCATCTATGGATCTAAAGGCTGGAGGAGAGCTGCTGAAAGTGGGATGGCCTCCACGGAAGGCATTTCAAGCCCCCAGCAAAAAACAACCAGGGCCTTCCTTGCTCCTGTGTTGTGTGCATAGTGTTTTTGCAGTGTGCCCTGCCCCTTCTCCTCTGCTCGTTTTCTCCATCTCAGGGAAGGGCTGCCTGCGCTCTCCCTCTTGGGTTCATGTGCCCAAGCTCCTCTTCTAACCTAGGGTTAAAGTAGCCAGAGATGAGAGGAAAGGAGAGCATCAGCTAATTAAGAGCAGTGGCAGTGTTGGTGCTTGACAGGTTCACGTGGGATGCTGAAGGCACTGTCAGACTGCCTGGGACAGCCTGTGCCAAGCAGGCTGGGCTCTTCCACCCATGGACGCACCAGCGTTCCAAAGCTCTGTGTGAAAGCTTTTCCTTGCTGCAATAGGATTTGCCAGATGTGGAGGTGAGGCTCAAAGTGCAAGGAAATGTGTCTGTTTTGCTCCTGACTGAGGTCTGGGCTTTCTAGACACAACGTGCTCTGGTACAGAAGTGTTGGCACAGGGAAGGCTGCAGTAACCCAGGGATCGCATGGGCTCGTTGAATGTTGGCTCCGAGGTGGGGCCAGCCCAATGGTTCTCATCACTGTGCATTAATGGCTCACGGCAGTGGGGGTCAGCAAAACATCATTGACTTTTTGTTTTCCACTAATTATTTGGGGGAAAAAAATTAAATAAAATCCCCCACGTAAGCTCATCGTGTCACAAACTTCCCCAGCTGGTGAGGTGGAAGCAGCAGAGGGTCTGTGAGGGGCTTTGCACCCAGCGTGCCAACAAAGAGGAGCCCGGAGGTCTAGACTGTCCCTCTGGAAGGTGGCACACACAAAGGAGGGGAAGAGCTCCTCACCCGAGGGAGCAGTCTTCTCTGAGGCAGCTGTGAGGGCACGCAGGCGGAGGCAAAGAAGAAGAGAGGGGACTCTCCATACGGATTCCACGCGGAGGTTTATTCCGGTGAAGGGACAGGGACAAAGAGCCAAATTTTTGACAGGGTCCAGGGGATTCTATAGTGGGGCTAGGGAAGGCGGGGGAAGGGATTCCAGCCAATGAGATAAGGACAAGTAGGCGGTGTAGCAGTGAAGGAGCCAATGGGAATAACACATAGGAGGGACTTGGGGAAGGAACCAATGGGGTGTCGAGTACACAGCATTTTGTAGAACTAATACATCTTAACTAGGGAAGATGAATATACACGTACATAGAACTGGGAGGGGGAAACATGAGCTAATCATAGGGAAACATGTAAATCATAGATGTGGGGGATGGTGGGTTCTCACCCTCACCACGGAGGGAGCTGCTTTAGACCTCGGTGCCTGACGACTGCAGTTTGGTGTCGGTGAGATCTTCGGTAGTTACAGGGCTGGAGCCGCCTACACTGGTACAGGTCTGCCACTGCTGGCAGCCCTGGCACCTGCCAGCACCAGGTAGGACTCCTGACAAATGCCATGAGCACCACATCCCAGCAACGTGTCCCGTGTGCTGCAGTGTCTCCTTGTGCATTTCACTGCACGTCAGCAGAGTTTCTGCATTTCTCTGCTGAAATCAGTTGCTATGTCGAGGATTTTGGCAGTGCACCCTAGGAGGGGATCTCTGGGGCAGGGCACCATCCCACACCTGGACAGCAGTACCCACAAATCATCACAGAATGGTTTGGGTTGGAAGGGACCTTAAAGATCATCCAGTTCCAGCCCCTGCCATGGGCAGGGATGCAGTAGCAACATGCCACGTTGCTGCTTTGATTTAAGGCAGGCAGGCAGCCCACGTGTTAGGGGTGACATTTTCCTTCTTTTAGTGTCTCCAATCCGTGCCAGACATACATTTGTCCCCCTCATGTCGTCCTGCCCCTAACGTTTCACAAGACCTGTCCTAATTTTTCTCCCAAAATTTGGCAGCTGAGAAATAAATAAAGACAAGAGAGTTTATTGCCTGAGTCTGGCAATCACTTCATGGCCCAGGGAGGAAGGACACAAAGTAAGAGTCAGGGAGGGGATCTGTCTCAGAGGCACTGGGGCAATGCTGTCTTCAAAACAAGCATTTCCCAGGCTTTCCCCTGGGGCTAAAACTCTGAGACAGAAAAAACCCAGTAGCGTAACTTGTGCCATTGGCAAGTTTTCCTCTTCCAGGGTCAGCTGTGATTACGTTTGGAGAGTGCTTTGGTCTTTTTGGCAGTTTTGGCCATTGCTGCCATACGTACAAGGGCATCTGGAAATCTGTTCCCAGTTTCAGCAAGTGTTAACAGGGAGTTCTGTTCGCTGGGCCCATGTTTGCTTGCTGGCTGCAGCAGCTCCGCGTTGAGCACACGTGGGCCCCCCTCATATCCCCAACAGGGCAGGGTCTGGGTCCAACCCTGTATCAGGGCATGCACAAAGCCTTTGAGCCTCCCCAGGAATTCCCACTCTCTCTTAGTTGCAGGGTTTGGGGTGGTTCTGGCTTTTGGGGTGTTTGTTTTCCCATTTTTTTTTTACTTCCTGTGGCTGTTGAGCTCAGCTTTTGTTTTATGTGTTCAGGAGTACAGGAGTGTGTTTCATTTTCCAGATTAGAAAATGCTCAGAGGTATAATCAGGGCCTTCCACAGTATTTAATTATCCATAATTAAAGGCATCTACACAAAGCAGCAGATTTTCAAAGACTATTCTTGTGTTACATTGCTAATGAATTAAGTAATTAATTGGCATTGAAAAAATACAATAAGAAACATCAATCTTTTAAAGTAAAGCATTTTTTAGGGGTTTTATAAAATCATTAACTCGTATCAGGTCAGTAGCTTGTTCTAATGTCTAAATCTCCCTTCTGGCTTTAAAAAAGATTTCTAAAGCACAAAATGAATGCAGGAAAAACAAGGCAGGGAATACTAGCTGAAGAGTGTGGGAACACTCAGAAATGGGGAACTTTTGGAAGTCATTGTCCATCACTTTGCCATTCTTTCCCACAGATCCTTCCCTCTGCCAATAAGGTGTGAACCAATTCCCATCATACTTGAGGAGGCAGTTTGCAGCCTCAAACCTTCCTGTTGCTGCAAGTTGAATAGTTTTCTGCTGGGTTTAGTTTGAATAACCTGCATCCCCTCAGGAGTCCCCACTGCCTCTGTGCCTCAGTTTCCCCAGCACACTTCCATGTCCCAGGAGGACTATGTGAGGATAACAGGTTGTGAGCCCTTCAGATCCTGTGGTGCCACTGAGACCAGAGGGTGAGCAAGAGTTTCATCCAGGAATTAAGTAATAAAACCAGATGCAGAGTGAGGGATAAGGAAGCATTTGGGAAGTTTGGGCAGGAAGGATGCAGAACCATGTATATCCACCGTAATTTTTCTCCAGCCTTTCATCATTCCCAGCTGTTACCTCACAGAATAACTGTCCTGTCCCAGCACATCAGCACAATACCACATCTGCCAGAGTGTAAAGCCCACGTGTACTGTGGTTATGGTTTTTGTGGTGACACCCAGAATCCCTGGCACAGGAAAGGACCATCCTTTTTCCAGTGGATGATTTCATTAAATGCTACTGTTCCCATGCAAAATCTGCACTGCTCATCTTACTTCTCACAGCACCATCTGAAAGCATCCTGGAAATGCCATGGATACCGTTAAATTCAGGTAGTGGAATAGGAAGAGCAAAACCTGGGACAAAACATGGATTGCAGCTGCTTCTGCAGCTGCTGAAATCTCCTGATTTCCTGGAGAAATCAGGACAGGTCCCAGCAGAAGTGTTCAGGAGCCTCTTTATTCCAGAAGCACCAACCTCTGCTTGGCTCTTGTGTCCAAGGTGTGCCCATCCTTGCAGTGCTTTGCTCTGCCCCATGTGTGTCCTCAAGATCCATTCACCCATCCTGCCCTGCCCGTTCCATCCCCTCCTCTCCTCTTTTCTCAGGAGATGCAGATGTTGGCACAACAGTGCCACATCCTGTCTCTCTAACATCAGGCTTAAACGTTGGGGTGGGGTCAGAAAAGATGTTTTCCTGATTTTCCTTTTCTGTGCCACAGGCAGGTAATTAAACTCCCCACATAAACGCAAGAAGTTGTGTTTCTGCCATTGCAGTTATTCCCTTTCTACAGGTAATCAATCATTTGTATGGATTTGCATAGAAATGGGAGCTTTGCCACTGCAGCCTTACCTAAATTTGTAGGGATGAAAACAGGAAAATCCAGAGGCTGATACTGTTAAATACCCTCCAGAAGATCCATCCTTTGAATGGAAGGGAAACCTTTGCTGACTGACTTAGATTTTTAACATTAAATTCCCCTTTCACTTGGGTGTTACCTGCCCATGGCCATCATTTCTGTGTCCATCATCACGGAGGCCAGGAGGATGGGAATAGTGGTGGAGACTGTGGAGGCCAGGGAGATGGGAATGGTGGTAAAGGCAGCAGGAGATGGGTTCTGCTCAAAGTCAACAGCAGAAAACCAACAAAAACACAAGCCAAGAGCAGAGTAGAAAGAACTGGTTTCCAGAGCAGCTCCTTCCTTACAGGGAAAGTTTTATCTTTGCTTTGAAATCCCACTTCTAGCACAATCCCACATTCAAAGCTGTGATCAGAAAAATCTGTCACCAGGTGGGAAACACAACTGGGACTGTGCTGCTGCCCCCAAAGCATCACCTTCATGCCACAATGGCACAAAGGCATGAGGGCATTTTTCCATCAATTGACCCCATCCCACAGGGATCTGGTCTGCAGTGAAGCTGTTTTCCAGACAGGAGCTGGAAGTTGATCCCGAGCATGTGGTTCCCACAGCTCAGGAGAACCCCATTCCCGTGGTGGGGGCTGTGTGCCAACAGGCACCCATCGCCGCTGCGGCATCGTCCGGCGCTGCGTTGGGTCTGCAGCACACTGCACCTCTATAAAGGAACAACTCAGACAAATGTGTAGCAATCCTGGTTCTTCCCTACATTTTTTTGTTCCTGTTTGATACAAAATGAGCCCAGTCACAGTTTCCATTTCATTTATGACTGATCTGAAAAAATCCCCTCACCCCATAAAACATCCCACAGCTGTAGTGACCAAGTTAGATTCAATTCTGGCTTTATATTGAGTTGACATGCAGCCAGCTCTCTTCCATACATCATCTGTGATTGCAGTTAAGCATGAAATACTGTTTTAATTCTTACACCAAATGTGGGGTTTTTTCTCTGAAGAAAAAAAGACATAAAAATGTTAAAGTGGGCCATAAAAATCATTATATTTTCACATGAAGCGCAACCAATAGGCGAATAAGTTGGCTAAAGGCTCACAAGACCCAGAGAAAAAGTCCTGCTTGTTATTCTTTTGTTGTTAACCTTTGAATGGGGCTATCTGGGCAGGGACCACAGGCCTGGTGCTTTGGCATCCAGGGGCTGTTTGGGCCCGTACTTCCCTAGATTAGGGTGTCCTCCCATGCCTGCATGGATCAGGAGCTGTAGCTGCCTGTGGGAGTGTCCCTGGGAGGTGCCCAGACCGCTGCGGGGTGAACACCCAGCTAAGTCCCTGGATGAGTTTGCTGCTCTGCATCCCAGTTCCTTTTTTGGGAAATACTGGCGGCAAGGGCACAGTCACTGGGGCCGAGCCTGTCCCGTGGCATGCGTTGTTCCCAGCGAGGTGAAGGCAGCACAAACACAACAGCCCATTATACAGGCATTTAATTTTTTTTTCTTCACTTAAAGGTTTAGTCTCTGGAAGGTCCAACTTTTCCTCCCTTTGGCTGTTGATTTTACTGGTAACATTGTTAGCTGATGCAGTAGTTTAATGGTAGTTTTATTAACTGACTTATTTTAAATTAATCAATTTGATACCAGCTCAAAAAGAAACACCTCACCTTATTTGCCATGTTTGAAACATTAAAAAAATGAATGTGCCTTCAGCGCTGTTGGAATTCATATTGGGAAATACCTATTTAGACAACTTTCTGAAAGCCTTTTACTTACCTGAAAGGTTAAAATTACCTCTGAGTAGCTTTCATTGCCCACAATTACAATCTACATGTATTTAAGAAAAAAAATCTATGGTGTGCTCCCAGAGCTTTATGCTGTCTGCAAAAAGACTTTTAAGAGCAAATTCTGTTTGTTTGCTCAGGTAAATGTTGAAAGACACATTTCTCCCTTAATAGATGGTTACTGCTGGCTTTGAGGTGTTCCTCTTTTTCTTCTCCAGCCCAGAGTGTGCACAGTAAGATCTGATTCAGAAAACCTGCTTTGGATGCACAGTTCCTGCCTGTGCAATGCTGGGCCCTTTGCCTTTGCAAAACTTGCTAAACTTTCCAGTGCTGATCAAGGTATTTGCACACATAGATCCTTTTAAAATGAAGAGGAATTTGGTATGTAAATCCCATAGGTGACGTTGAAAATGCCAACCTGCATTTTACACCAAAAGGAGGGGGGAAAGCCCTGAATTTTCAGCTGAGTCTGAAGCCCTGGGAGATGCTCTTCTGCTGTCTGGGAGCTGATCCATGTGCTGGCTCCTCCAGCTAGGTAAAACCTCCTTGGTTTCACTTCCAGGCTGCCCCCATTTGGGTGTTTGAGTCAGCAGAGTGAATAAAGGGTTATGAATTCGATATCTATTAATTTGCCATGCAGCAATGCCTAACCCTGTGGGCCAACAGTCCATAAGCCACAAATGGGTTAGAAACCTGGTAAAATGGGCAAACTGGGGCTGGAGGTTTTGCAGGGAGCTCAGAGTGCACTGAGATATGCTCCCAGTTTTGATTTTGGTGCACTTGGGATCAGAAACAGAGGGGCTGGGTGCACAGGACTGGGGAGAATGTCCATGTGGGGAGGCAGATACCGTCGTCTAAAGCAGTGGGAACCGTACATGTTTCTGTAGTGTGCCCAGATCATGAGCTTTGCTCCACCATTTCCATGCTGCCTTCCCTGAGTGAGCTGTGCCGAAGGTCCGATCCAGAGCTCTGCTGCCCTGGCACAGGCAGTGCCCAGGGAAGGGCGGGTCAGACATGACCATCCAGAAGCCATCAGAGATTGGAAGCTGTGGCTGCTCCATCCCTGGAATTGTCCAAGGCCAGGTTGGATGGAGCTTGGAGCAACCTGGTCCAGCAGCAGGTGTCCCTGTCCATGGCAGAGGGTGGAGCTGGATGAGCTTTAAAGTCCCTTCCAACCCAGACCATTCTGGGACTCTCTGCTCTACCTTGGGCTTGGTCCCCTGTTGTCCTGCTCATCCCACAAGCACAGAGGATGACGAGTGGAGTGGGGCTGTAATTTTCAGCTGGTACATTGTAGCTGTGGAAGGGCCCCTGTCGTCATTTGTCTTGGTGAGGGATGGTGTCCGGCCTGTCTGCGGAGCTCGGATCGGTATCGGCGCCCATGGACGTCACTGCTCCCAAACAGACGGCTTTTAAATTGCACCCATAGATCTTCCCTGCACCAAACCGTCCCTGCTCCAGTATTTAGTGATGCCTGAAGTTATGTCTCCACATCAAATTAAGTAACTGTGCTATCAATAAGGAGGAGTAATGCGGTGTGTTCCCTTCTGGATGTCTCCCTGTCCCTCATTTGTTTGCTGCTGCTGATTAAGACGGATAACGAGCCATCAGTATTTTTCTAACTGTGGTGCAAAACAGTGAGGCCTAAATCAGTCTCTGTCACTGGGTGCCAGCTCATAATTTAGGGAACTCAAGTGGAGCCCCTGCATTCATTAGACTCCAAGACAGCAGATACTTGGGATTGCCTGAGCAAAGCCTGGATGATGTGACCATCTCGGTGTGAGGAGAGCCAGGAGGGGATGTGGGGCCACCAGGAGATCCCTGTCCCACTGGGCTGGGTGGGAGCTGCTGGTGTGTTGTAATTCCTTTATTGTGCGGCTGCATCGCTGGCAGAAATCAGTGGAACAGCTCCCATTGCCCTGAATTGAGCTTTTCACCTCCCCCTCACCTTTTTAATGCATTCCTTCTAATGATGGAGGGCTGGCTTGGAGTGAGCAACTTGGATTTAATTTGGACAAGGATACTGCAGATACATATCTGTTTTCTAATGCAGAGATTAAATAACTTTTAGGCATCTTCAGGCACCCAATAATGTGAATTATGGCTGGAAAAATCTCTCCCGTAAATAGGCAGTACTTGAGAAGGGCCGTTAACATTGTCTTGTGAGCAGTGAAAAATGCAGGAAGGGTGGAAAAGAGCTGCAGATCAGCTTCAGAGGAGAGTAGTTCTTTGGGGCAGTGGTGCACATAATTGAAAGCTGATGGATGTCTAGAAGGTACCACCAGATGACTCCAGGAGTTGTTAGCCAGAGCCAGCAGGGTTTGTCCACAAATTAGAAGAGGCTCTAATTTTACAACATTTTGCAGAAGAAACTGACGGCATTTATTAGAGGTGCCATCTCTCCGTGGGTGGCTAGACAAGGTGGCAAAGGAAGAGTTAACCTTCCATCTTGGGGTCACCTTGAGGAGGAGACACTTGTTACCACAGCTGGGAGCCACAGACTGAAAGGACAAGGGGAAATGGTGTTAAACTGACAGACGACTAAGATTTCCTTTTGGTTTTTTAAAATACCAACAGCAGTCCAAAAAGGGGGAGAGAGCAATTCCGGAGCTTTTAAATGGCAGGGGGTTGGAAGGCTGCTGGAGCCACCACTGGCCCTCTAGAGGGAGGTTTAATTTGTGGCACTTGGGCTGGTGTGGGTTGGTAGATTCGGTTCCTAGTTCCTCCTGAAAATGGAGCAGCATCCAGATGTCATTGAGGGGGCAGATGATGCATTGATGCAGCCTCTGCATCACAAGAGAGCTCTCTGCTGCCTGAGGGAGTGAGCAGGCTGAGAAGGGGCTTCCAGACTGGGGATGGGGACACTGACCTGAAGCAGTCCCATTTGCAGCCCTGCAGGAGTCTCTGTGCAGGCTGGGTGTTTGGGTGGACTTTGGAGTCCAGGGGGTTCTTTTCCCCTGGTGTTTGTACTGGGAGGAGCTTTGTCCACCAGCAGCTGGAGGACATGGACATCACCTGCAGGAGCAGGGAGCAGCAGAGCCACAGCACAGTGCTGTCCCCCCTGCCACCACTGAGAAGTGGCAGACAGGGACCAGAGCTGGGCGAGTTCACAGGGTGTGAACTCACTGCTCCACATCGCGGGGTCATGGCAGCCCCGTTTCCAGTGCACCCTCAGGCTTCAGCCGTGCTCCGAGCCAGGATCTCCAGCTCTGGCCTCTTTGTAACACAATAAAGCTCAAGGGTTGTTTTCTTTGGGGGGGGTTTTCAGCTGCCCCTGCAGAGCGTTGCCAAATTTAATTTTCAGCAAGGCAAAGTTCAGCATCTCCACCTGATTTCTTTATGTCTCACCTCTGGTTTCACCCACTGCCTCCTCCTTCCCCCAGAGAGGGGGGCTGGCACTCTCCATACCAGGCAGTGAAAATAAAACTTCTTCCCTCCCCAACTCGTTAATTAAAGCCACAAATTGAGCTCTTTTCTTGCAATCTGAAGTGATCACATAAACAGCATTGGCAGAGCTAAATGAACATTTGAAAACATCCTGCAGGATCAGCAGAGAGGAATGGTGTTAACCTCCAGAAACAGAGGCCATCATTAAAAACAAGATGCTGGGTTTCCTTCCCTTCTGAGCACAGAGTTCAGCCTGGACATGGAAAAACTCCCAAGATGCAGGCAACAGGCAATTTTTTGCCTCTGTGACAGAGCCTGGGGATTCTGCTGTGTTTTTCCTCTTTCTCTGTTGGGGATCCACGAGCATCCTTGTGTGGATTCCAAGTGTCATCCTCATTTGGTTGCTGCTTTGCAAGGGGTTGTTTCAGCACCAGACACCAGTGCTGGAGACTGCATGGCTTGTGGTGTGGGATGGTCATGTGAAGCCTGGGAGAGGCCTGTTTTGTGGAGACATGCAGAGGAAGATTTGCCTTCCCACTGGGAAGACACTTGGCCATGCTTGGTAGAAATACCTCCCCCAGGCCAACACACACTGCCAGCAGAAAATCCCCACGCCCAGTTGTGTTCATGGTCAAGCTCCAAAAGCAAAGTCATTGAGCCTCATTCAGCTGAGTGAGTGTCCAGGGGGATGTTTCAGGATGTATCCATTCCTAAATACTGTCAGGGAACACCACCGTTTTCCACTTAGCCTTTGCAACTTTAATTGTGGGGCACACCATTTGGGAGCCTGAAGGATGGCTGCTGAATTGAGCTGCTGTTTAGCAGCTGTCTTAACTAGGCAGATAAGCGTAGCCATCAGCACCTCTCTCCTTGATGGAATCCATTGACTGATAAGCTAAATTCTCCTGGAGTCAGCTTTAATATTTCCTAAAGGGATGGGGAGGCTCTCAAAGAAGTGGCAGGAGACATATTTAACTGAGGGGAAACTACCACTCTTGCTGAAATCAGAGGTTGCACAATGAGAAGTTCTGGTGGAGATGATGAGCTTTGTCTGGGGCAAGATGCTATTCAGGGCACATCTGAATATCACAGTTGGCCTGAAGTGATCTGTGCTTGCTGTTTGATTAACATTTGATTTCCTTTTATTGCTTCTCTGCACACACAAAGCTAAATTCAGAGCTGCTGAAAGCCACGGGCAGAGCTGCTGAGTTCAGTAAAACCCATCTGAGCAGTCACAAGGAGCTGGGGGGACGCTGCTGTTCGGCACTGAGTGGCTCCAAGGCATCAGCTCATGGTGTTGGAGAGAGCCTGAGCCCCGAATTCCCTCCAGAACAGGGGTGCAGTGGAGCAGGGGCATCATGCAAGTACCTGATCTTCAGCAGATGGTTGCAGAATTTTCTGTCATTCTCCCCAAACAACAAACGAAATATGATTTTTTTACATCTCTCCCATCAAACCAGCATCTGAATGTCCCTAATATATCTCCATAAAAATCTTCACAGCTGTTCTAGCAAACAGCCTGGAGTGCTGTGGGTTTTATGAGTATTAACTATGTTAAGCAAAGCAAATCTCACAATTACACTGTCTGTGGGAGCAGCAAACTTCTCCCATCAGTCTCCCTGAGCAGGGAAAAAGGGTGATTAGTGTCCTGTTATCATCACAGTCGTGGTTTAAGATGCTTTTACCAAGAGCAGGATGACAGCCCTTGCCCAAAGCAGCTTCTTGTTCCTGCTGCTATTATCATAAGTAACCTGATGTGCTTGACATGTCATCAAATGTTTCTGAGCAGCATCTTCCTTAGAATAACAATTTAAAAACCCCACACTGCTGTTCTGTGTCATTCTTTGGGGGCTTGTTTTGCCATTGATTTGGCTGGTCTCATCCAGTTCCTCCAAGCAGCTGCAGTGGGAAAAGCTCAGGCCAGTCCTCAGTAGCACTGGGGTGGGGCCCTGAGCTCTTGAAATGTTGGGAGGGAAAAAGAATATTAGAGAATTTAAAAGAGTCTGTTTAGCTCTGCTGCAGAGAAAAAAAAATAGGACTTGGGTTTCTTGCTGTGGGCTCTGGTTGTGACTTTAGGGGCTGCAGCCCCTCCAAGGCACATGGCACAGCCATGCAGATCCCCTGGTGATGGAGGTTATCTCCACCAGGAGCTGCCAGCTCTATAAATCCCAAAGTTTCTGGAAAACTCCCTGGTGACTGGTGCCATGGCACAGAAAATGCCACTTGGCTGGAGCATATTTTCACCTCAATTCCAGCAGTGCAGGGTCCCTCTCTGAGTGCCTCTCTCGTGCCTCTGCCACGGGTGCAATGCTCGCTGCATCCCAGTTTGGACAAACAGGATCCACTTTTCCAGTGTGAAGGCGGGAGAAGTTTAAATGAGGAAAAAAAAGGGGTGGGGGGAGGGGCTGGTTGATAGTGATTGTGCTGGAAAACTGGATTTCAAGCAATGGGAATTTAAGTTGAATTATCACAAATGCAGTGTGGAAATTTTGCCTTCCGTTAGAAATCCATGTTTCTATAGGGATGGGGATAGCAGTGAGAGAGAGAGGATGCAGTAAAGCTCCATCCAGCTCACTGTGGTGAGCAAGAGAAACATTTCACTCAGGCAGTGCAGAGAGGGCTATTTTGAGAGAGTGCTGGGAAAGAAAAGGTCCAGAGCAGTGACAGTGTTGGCCCAAATTAAAAGTACTGAAGTCTGACAGGAGAGAGGCAGAACATCCCACAGGAGGGCAGATGTCAGTAGAGCCTCAAGCCATGTTTTCCTCCATTTTGCTAAAAGCCAAGAACAAAGAAAACAAACCCAATTGCTGTGATTTTTCCCTCAGTTCAGCCTCTGACTACAGCTCCTTCCTTGGGTGTGCCCAGGTGATCCTGGCCAGCCCAGGGACGCTCGGTGCTGCTCCAGTGAGGGCTGGTTTGGCAGTCCCTGGGATTTATCCCAAATAGCTGTCATTTTCCCCCTTTCCCTTGCCCAGCCCCTTTGGGGTGGTGGCAGTACCCCAAGGATTTTCTGTTAGACACAGAAGTGCTTGCCAGGTCCTTCCAGGCTCAGCAGGAATCAGGGGTGCAGATCATTAGTGTTTAATTACAGAGGGGCAGATCATTAGTGTTTAATTACAGATTTGCAGAGTTGGCCCATGTCCTTGGCCGGGGCAGGGACGTTGCTGTGCTGCTGTCCCCAGAATAAGGGATCCCCTCTCCAACAGGGACCTCAGAGGCACAGGTGATGTTTTCAGCACATGCCCCTCATCTGTCTCCTCTTTTCATCACAGTGTCTGCTTTCTGTTCCTCCCTGTCCTGGGACAGGGACATTAATGGAGGGTATTTACTGATTTTTTTTTTTCCATATGACCCCCTGGGGAAGCTCAGGAGGGGGGAGAAGAGACCTGGGGTTGCTGGGAGGAGGAAGGGCAGCCAAGGAATGGACAGATAAGCAGGAAGAAGGAAAAAGAAGCTTTTGCCCAGTTGGCAGCACCCCATCAGCCAGTCCCAACGCCACCACCTGTGGTTGATCATGATCCCTGCACCACTGGGGTGCCAAAATCCCATGAGGGAGGTGTTGGGTCCCCAAACCCTGTCTGGAAGGCAAAGGTGACTCACCTGTGAATGAGCAAATCTGCTGGCTCCGCTCACTGCCAGCCTCCCACCTGTTCTCAGCCCCCGGAATGGGCTGGCAGTGCTGTAAATCTGGAGAAAGCTGTGTCTGGAGACATGTGTGGGTGTTGAAGCAGCACTGGCCTGTCAAATGAGGTGCTTAACGGGCAGGACAACAAAAGGGAAGATTATCATCCCTTTTCCTTGCCACCCTCATCTCCAGAGGAAGCTTCTTGTTTATATTACATTGAAAAGGGTTTTGTTTGCTCTGGGAGCACAGAGCAGGCTGTTGTGTGGAGGCTGCCCACCCTGGGCATCCCTGACATCAGCAGGCAGTCAGAGCATCCCATTAACGTTCCATCCCAGGTATTTATTTCAACTTCCAATACAGCTAACTGCAGTTACGGGAATTTCCATGGCATTTGAACCCTGGGCATTTAACAGCAGCAGATGACCTGACAGCAACGCCCATGCTGGCTCATAACACACCCCCACCCTCCGGGCTCCAGGAAACAGAGAATTAAACCAGCGGCGAAGAGCACAGGCAGCACAGGGACTCAAAGACTCTGGAAAAGTGTGACAACTTCAGTGGGTTGCCAGAGACATACCACAGTTGGGATGACAGCCTTTCCAACCAGGAAGGTGTATTCCAGACAGACGTCAACTTGGGAAGTCTTCAGCCCATGACCAAAACAGGCTCATGCCTGCAAGGAAAACCACAGACACCACGTGTGCTTATGTGGGGTTTGGCTGTTCATACTCTTGGCTGGTAGCTCCTGGCTTTAAAGTTCTTTGCAGTTTGGAATGGCTGAGGTTGGAGGGGCTCTTTGGAGCTTGTCCAGCTCGAAGCCCAGCCTCAAAACATCCCCACTCCCAAGGCTCCTCCACTGCCAGCAGCCCTGTGTCACCTGTGCTCTGGCTCAACAAGTGCAGTTGAATCTCCTTGTCTGCAGTAAAAGCCTGCTTCTTCCTGGTATCCTGGAATTCACGTGCTGGCTAGGCCAAGGAGGAGGCAGCATGGAGCGGCACAGACCTTCCCAGTGCTGCAGCCTGCCTTCCCAGGTGCTGCCCATGGAAGGAAGCAGCAGCCCTGGGGTACACCCTGTCACCCCAAATTCTGTACAGGAGCCGTCCAAGGCATCTTTCTCAGGCCCTTCTGTTGTGGCCTCATGAAGATGGATGTGGAATGTTGCTGTAGAGCCACGTTTGAAGTGGCCCTTAATGAAGGTGGGAGGGTGTTGAAACACAAGTCACACTCAGGCACCCTGAATTGTCTGGGTAAGCCCAGCCCTGCCAAACTTGTGGCCTGTTCAACAAAGGGTCCTGAGGAGCATCTTACTGAAGCCAGGGCACTCATAAATAGCTCTCTGAGACTATAAAACATGGCAGCCTGGCACTGGGCTGGCTACAGCTCAGCCTTTTCCAGCCTCATAGAGACTTAAGGAACAACTTGCCCATAATTCCATGTCTGTACACGCTCTCGCCTTTGGAATGCACCTCGTGCACTGGAGGCATAGATTAAAACCAGTGGCCAGCATTTCGGAGCAGCACTCGAGCCATTAAACACTTCTCAAATGTCTTTATGCTTCCCCAATGCCACCAATGCAAGTGCCTTGAATTTTTTGTGTGTGCTGCTGGCTCTGACATTAATTCCTGGCACTAAGCGGTGAAGGAGTAGGAGGGAAAGAGGAGAGAGCTTGCAGAGGGACAGATGGGCAGTGGATATTTGTGGGGCTTTTATGAGGAGGAGGAAAGGGCTTTAAGATCCCTTCCAACCCAACCATTCTGTGCCTGGGAAATAAGATCCTTACTGACTTGCTGCTCAGCTTTGATATTGTGTAATAAAGCCAAAAAAAAAAAGGACCCAAAGCAATAATAAGCAGATTAAAGGAATTATCTTTGAGGAAAAAACCCCAGCTTTTATCAGAAAACTTATTTGAGAGGTGATGCAATAAATCATTTATGGTTAATAGCTCCAAGCTGGTGGAGGTCCTTGGGGTTACGTGGTGTTGGAGCATGACTGCCAATGGCCCTAGGGGATGAACTGGCTCCGGCCCCTGCAGCTCCCTGCAGGCTCACCAGGCTGGAGCAGTGAAGGCTGGGCTGTGTCCTCATGCTTGTCCTCATGGTCTTGTCCATCTTGCAGCCAAAATTTAAGGAGAAAGAGGTACTAAATTAGTGGTCAACCTAGTAGAAAAAGCTGAGTGCAAATGCCATTTGTTCTAGGGGCTGGGTGCAGAAAGAGAGAGGAAAGTTTCAAGGCCTTTTTTTTCCCTTTAGTGCCTGAGGGCAACCAAAATATGAGAGAAGGGATTGCTGTGGGTCCAAGGCTCAGCACTGAGCAAGGCAGGAGCATCGCTGCAGATTTCGGCAGCAGTGGTGGCGTGGCCAGAGCGCAGCAAGGGGCTGGCCTACCTGTCCCAGGCTTAGAGCAGAGCTGCTGCCCCCAGTCCAAACACAGAGTACTTATCCTGTCACCCCCGTGTGTTTCCACAGGTCCCAACTGCTTTGCGGGCACCACGATAATTCCCGCGGGCATCGAGGTGAAGGTGGACGACTGCAACATCTGCCACTGCCACAACGGGGACTGGTGGAAGCCGGCGCAGTGCTCCAAGCGCGAGTGCCAGGGCAAGCAGGCTCTGTAGCAGCACCCCCGGCCAACAACCCGCTCGTGGTGATGGTGACAAAGGAACGGCTTCAGTGCTGCCCACGCGTCCAACCTCCCGCCAGCTGCAGCAGGGCCACCAGCAAGCCCTGCGAGGGTGCCACACGAGCAGAGATCAGTACCTGCGGGGAAGGGTCTCCCTGTGCCCCCTGCAGCTCCTGTCCCGCTTTAGTTACTCTGTACCGGGTGTGCAGGTGCCTGCTGTGCTGTTGTAATCACCAGGGCTTGGTGGGGACGCGCTGCTCGGACTGGGGGAGGACAGCGGGAAAACGGCCCGCGCACGCTCTTGGCCTGGCGATGCCTCCGAGGCACCGATCGATTCACTGCTCTCACTTTCTACAGTGTGGATCATGGGGTTTTTCACATTTATTTATTTGAGGGTTTTTTGCTATTGTGATTTTTTTTTTTTTTTAAGCCTCTTCCTAAGCTGGGATCATCGGGACAATACAGCTATGAGTGGAGCAATAGATGGAGCATTTTTATTGTGTCTGTAAGCGCAGGTGGCACTAAGGACAGGAGGGAGGTAGAAATTGAAAGGGATGGGGGGCTAAAAAAAAACCCAACTGGAATGTAACCTGCAGCAGGACTGAGGTAGATGCACAGGTATAGACTGGACAGCCAAGACACAAAGCTGTATCTGTGTTACACTTTCTCCACTGAGTGGGGACAATAAAGTTGAAGACACCTACACAGTGACCGTGACCTTGATGGGAGCAGAGCCCACGGCAGGTGCATGGGCAGGCTGGGGCAGCCAACCAGAAGGTGCTCCATGAAAGCAACATCTGACCTGGCTTGTCTGTGTGTGATTCCTGGCTGGGGCAGCAGTGGTGGAGCAGAGGGAAGAGGGCCCCACCTGCTCCTGTTTCTTGGGCTGAGCATGTGTGCTCACCTGCCTTGTCCCATCCCGAGGCTGCTCTCGCTGGAGCCAAGGGCAGTGTTCCATTGCCTTCAGCAACAGCAGGTCACGGTTAAAATATGGGATCACCCCACTCTGGAGGTTTCCAGGAATGTCCCACATCTGTGGCAGCACTAAACTGGCTCAGCTGGCAGGTAAGACCCTTTGCTACAGCGGGAGGGAGCTGCCCTGGCTCTCCCTGGGAGCATCCACAGTGCTGGGGATAAAGCAAGCCACGGTGCAGCAGGGCTGGGCTGCACCCAGCAGAAAGCAGCTGCTCTCTGTGCCTGCCTGTCAGAGCAGAGGTCCCCATGGATCCCAGCAGCTAAGGGTCCCCATTTGGCTTTCCAGCACTGGCACCTCCTGCTTTCTCAGGCTGCAGTTTCCAAGCGATACTGTGAAAGAAAAGCCACCAACGTCATCTCCCTGCCCTGCCTGCGCAGGCGAGGGCAGGGGCCTTTCCCATCACTGTCCACGCTTGGTTCCCTGCATTTTGGTCAAGGCCATGAGGGTGGTGGTGCTTCTTTTGTTCAGAGTTCAGACTCCAGTCCAGCACCTGCTCTCGACAGCAACAGCAGCAGATCCTCCCCACAGCATCCTCACCGAAGCAGATCAGCACATCAGGCTCAGTTTATACACACTGTTGCCTTTATACTTTTATTTCTTCCCCGTTTTGGTGTTTTCCTGGAGGGCAGGGGTGGGAGGAGCACTTAGCACAGCAACTGCTGTCCTGTGGCTGAGCATTGGCTCCCTGCAGGCCGAGCTGGTACCATTAGAGACGTCATCGCCACATTTCTTCGTAAGCTGTTGCCTGTCAATGACTATCCAGTTTCAAAACTTTCAAACAATAGTGTGCCTGAAACTAGTGAGAAAAAAAGAAAATCTGTAAAAATGGGAGGGAGGGGTCCTAGAAACAATATTTGATGTGTAAAAGACTATATTATTAAAAAATTATTTTGTTAAATATAAAGTGTGTGAACCAGCAAAAAAAACCCCAAAATTATATATTTGTGGTGTATTTTACTCTGCTGATCATCAGCCCCTCAAGCTCCCAGTTCCCCATCTCCTCCCTTGCTCCAGTCCCTGTCTCTTCACAGCATTGGTGAGTGCAGCTGGGGTGGGAAGAGCAGGCTTGGAGCCTGGAAGTGGCCATGAGAATCCCATGGATGGGATGGGTTGCTCATGGAGTGTCTCAGCAGTAACTCAGTACACCAGCTTTGCTGTGCCAAACCAGGATTCCCGTTTGGGGAGCTGCCATGGACTCTCACTTTAACCTCCATCTGCTTTTGCCTTTTACTGGTGCCATTTTATATTTGATGCCATTTCCTGAACATGGAAATTTGCTTTCAGTTCACAAACCCCATTTGGTACCTCCAGATGCATCATTATTTACACTGATTAGTAGTTACTCTAATTAATTACAGCTTAATTACTGTAGTTAATGTTTGTACAGTGCTTGGAACAAGTACAGCACTATACGTGCCACATATTATTATTTTCTTCATTATTAATTAAGCACCATCTCCATTCCATGCTGTGCTACTTCATTATTTCCCAAGGAGTCACAGTAGCGCCCTTATTCCCACCCAGGAGTACTTTTCTCCCAGCTGCCACTGGGATGCTGTGATGCTGGATTGGCATGGGAAGAGCAGTGGGATTGCTGAGGAACATGGGAATGCTCGGGGTTTTGCCCTTCACTCTTTCAGGGCACTGTGTCTAAAACCAAATGGGGAAAAGGCTGATGGAGGGGGACCCCTTGACCCCGCACAGGGAGCTGGAGCAAGCTCTGGGTCACATGAGGGAAAGCCCTGCAGATCCCATCACGGATGTGTCTGCAAGGTGTCCATGGCTCAGACTGTAGAAGGGGTCTGATTCCCCCAAATCCAGCAGTGTGAGACACAGTCCCACTGAGGGATCCCACAGCTCTCCCCAGGCACCAAGGCATCAGTCTGGGACCACAGGGAGAAGCGAAGGGCACAGATCATTTTCTAAGAAAACTTGCACTGCTGATGTGGAAGAGTTGCCAGTCATAGGTGGGCAGTGTTTCCACCCCAAAAATCATTGCCACCAGCTCCACTTCCCATCAGCCTCTGTCAGGCCAGGGTGGATCCAGAACTGAAATCCCATCAGGCGCTCTCCAAATACCCTACAGAATTTCATCTTCATCCCAATCTTCTTTTTTTTTTTTTTTTTTTTTTTAAATGTTGTAGTTAATTTCTGCTTTTAATTAATCACAGCTCTGGGCCAGCCAGACCCATTAACTACTCTTCTCATTTAGACCTCTCAGAGATGCAGTTGCAGATGCAATTTAATTTGTTGACCCGTGATCGATAGCAATTAATACCATCTCTTTAATCTTGTTGAAAGGTTCATCTTGGGCTTCCAGAGGCTGCTAGCTAAAGGGAAAGGTGCCTGATACATATGTTATCAGATGGGGGAGCACAACCTCCTCCGTGGGCACCATCCTCCCCGTGCCCCCAGGCTAGCACTCCTGAAAATACAACAGGTATTTGTGGGAGATGGAGAAGGTGGATAAAGGTGAGGGAAGATGCTGAGGGGTAGAGAAGAGCAGGGGGCTTGGTAGGGCAGAAAGTAGGGGAAGGTAGAGTTATGGGTTGGAAAAATGAGGGGAGATAGAAATGGGACAGCCTAGGAAATGTGGCTAGAAAATCAAAAGGAGCCAAAAGGACTCGAACTGGAGCAAAAGAGCAGGTCAGAGAGGGGACAGCTCAGAGGCAACACCTTCAGCAGGAGCAACAGTGAATTTTGCAGAAGAAACAGACCCAGAGTCCGAAAAAGCCCTTCCTCTTGGGGTTCGTACACCCACGCCTCCCTGATGTGATGCCATCTTTTGCCCCCCAAATGCAGCAGCTGTGTACAGCTCCCTCCTCCTCCTAGCAGTGGGGAAGCCCATCCCAGGAGCATCACCTTTCCCTGTCCTCATTAATATGCCATTAGTCAAGATTGTTTTATAATTACAGAATTATTTCCTGCACACCCCAGGGGGACTGACTCAGCTCCGGAGCACAGCAGGGCAATGTCTTTCTCCCCCAGGAAGCTGCAAAGCACACTCCAAACCAGGCTAAGACTGGGAAAATCCTGAATTTTGGGCACTCTCCATCCTACCAGTGCTCCTGAGGCAGCAGCAGATAACAGCTTCAGTGGCAATAGTGAGCTGAGTGCCCTGGTGACCACCCCCTGGATGCCAAATCCACTGCAGCAACCCCTATCCAGCCACAGCTCTGCTAGAGGTGAAAGCAAAGAGCAAATCCCAGGATTCCAGCACAGCAAGAGCAATAAAGTGTTTCTCTTTGGTGGTTGTTAAAGGGGAAAGAGGGCCCATGTGGATATATGGCAAATGAATGCCCTTTACATAGCAAATGGACATGGGTTTGCAATAGCAAGTCAATAGAGAAAATGAAAAATTTATCAAGAATCCACCTTCCTCGCGGTGTGGAAGCTTAGCTTTTAAAACACAGGGGATGGAAGGCATGGAAGGGAAGTGCCTGTATTTATATATTTAGGATGTTAGAATGGTTTGGGTTGGAACCTTTAAATGACCATCTAATATACCATATGGATTTATTTGTATTTGCAGATAGAGTTCCTTTTTTTTTAAGAGAAAGAATCTTTATACCATTACTAACTCCATTACCTAAAGGAACTCTGCTCTCAGAAGATGCCAGTTCATGCCCCCACTCAGCCCCACACAGACAAAGGGATAATTATGCTCTAGGAAATCAGAAGGAACGAGAAAATCCAACCAGAAAGCTAAGCCAGGCTCCTTTGGGATGGCACAGAAGGAAATTGTGTCCCTGCCAGAACTGACTGGTCTCGCCCCTGGGGACAGGACAGGTGATGGTTGCACCCATCTGCAGAGGTGACCTCATCTTTTGGGCAGGCAGCTGGGTCTTAACCATGGCTGCTCAAGAGACAGATGAAGCCTCTCCTTTCTCAGGAGTTCCTGTCCTCTGGCTGTGCTGGCTCCCCTGGAGCCACTATTTCATAGAATCAGGGAATGGCGTGGGTTGGAAGGACCTTAGAAATTATCCCATCCCACCCCCTTCCATGGGCAGGGACACCTTCCACCAGACCAGGTTGCTCCAAGCCCCAGTGTCCAGCCTGGCCTTGGGCACTTCCAGGGATCCAAGGGCAGCCACAGCTTCTCTGGGCACCCTGTGCCAGGGCCTGCCCACCCTCACAGGGAAGAGATGTCTGCATTTAATTAATTAATTATTTCAGTTAGTTATCTGCATCCCTGGGAGCTGGGAGCTGATATTCTCTTGGCACTGGGCTTCCCACAAAAGAAGGCAAGAGCATGGGTATGGTAGCACCAAGTGACACCCTCTGACAGTTTCAGGGCATCCTTCCCAATGCAGCCTTCCTGATCCTCAGCTCATGGAGCAGCCCTGGCGCTGGGACCTGTGCCTGACCTTTTGTGCACATCACCCCGTGCTGGTGCCCCAAGCAGTCAGGTGAAAGGAGCTTTTCTGATGCTGGCATCAGATACAGCAGACAGTGATCTGGGGAAAGGACGGGGAGAGAGGAAGAACGAGTGTGAGCTATTAGACTTGTTTCAGTGGGACAAAGCAGGAATTCAGTAATAATTAATGCCACTATTAAAGATCCTCATTTAGACTGTAAGGCATCTGGCACCAGGAAGGACACAGTGAAGGTACTTTTGGTCATTAAACACACAATGTTCCATGCTGCTGTTCTCCTGACAGTGATAACCCATGAAAGCTTGAAGAGAAACCACCAGCCCACTCTCCCTCCTGGTTGTGCATAGGGATTATCCTGTTGCCCATAGGGATTGTCTTTTCGGCTATTCCAGCAGTGGCTTGGCTCTGTATTTGGAGAAACAGCCAAACCCAAGCCTAGGGGAGTCTGGGAAAAAAAGTCTTGTGAATCTGGAAGGCAAAACTCCAAGGAAGCAGATGAAAAAGGGGGCTCACCAGGCTTTATATTGTCTTTCCAAATGGTGTTGTGATGGTCATGGACTCACAGAATAGTGTGGGTTGGAAGGGACCTTTAAAGTCCATCTAATCCAACCCCTCTGCAATGCACAGGGACACTTTCCATTAGACCAAGCTCCTCAGAGCTCCATCCAACCTGGCCTTGAATGTTTCCAGGGATGGGGCAGCCACTCCCTCTCTGGTCAACCTGTGCCAGGGTCTCACCACCCTCATTGCAAAAACCATCTTCCTTATATCCAGCATAACCTGACCCTCCTCAGTGTAAAACCACCACCCCTGGTGCAACAGGGTGAGATGATGAGTGGAGAGTGCAGACAGGAGCATCCCACCACCAGCAGGCTCTGTCTCTTGCAGCCTCAGGTCCTACCCTGGAGGACTTCGGGAAAGGCTGCAATAAAGCCAGCGGGAGGAGTTCAGCTGGCATGCTGAAAAGTGTGGCCTGGAGTGTTTGTACCATCCCCAACACTGCCACCAAGAACTTGGCTAATGAACATCAGTTTGGTTTAAGAGACTGGGAGCAGTGGTCATTGCTCTTTTCATTACTTACCTGACCAGAGGGATGCACCCTCTGCCTTGCCCAAACAGTTTTCCGGACTTTCTAGGGCCCGACTCTCTTCCTATAATTTGGCTGTATTTGCCTTTTCTCTTTTTTTTTTCCAAAGGACAAAAGCTTTGGGAAAGGGAAGAGATAAAAATGTGAGGAAGTTACTCTCCTGCAAATAATCCACTCCCATACATGCTGAAAGGCTCATTTTGCAGTCCATTAAGCTCAACTTAATGCAGGTAGAGCATGTCTGGCATCGAGAGGATGGTAAAGGTTTCGGGGTTTAATTTTACTCAGATGGAAAATCCTATACGTTCCTGGCTGGTGTCGGCACTTCTGCAGCACAGCAAACAGGCCCCGCAGGAAGCTTGAGGCCAAGGTTAAAGCACTTCTAAGTCAAGATACTGTGATACCCAAAGAAGCAATTTCCCATTGTATCGCGGATCTTCTCGCACTTTATTGGCACGAATAGAAGCTGCGAGCCAAAGGGGTGTGTGGGGACCCATTGGAGCTGCAGATGGCTTTAAATTTCCCCTCACTTTGCCCGGATTCAAGGTTATCCTCCCGGCTGGCCGCGGGCCTGCGAACTTGGGCTAATTGCATTTCCAAACAAACAGCAGCACTGCCCCTCCCTGCCCTGCCAGGGTCAAAGGAAAGCAAATGGACACGTGCCTGGATAATAAAGTGTGTTTGCTATCATGCTCTGAAGCTCCATGGGATATTTAAGCCCTCCTAAAAAACATCCTAAATCCCACTGCTTTTGTCAGCAGTGTGAAAAATAATAAATGGAAGGAAGCACAAGTGCCTCAGGCAAGGGAGCAGGAGGCACTTAGGGAAGGACAATCCTTAAAATCATGGCACAAATGCCATGAGACCATGGAGTTCCCCTGCCTGCTCCTCTTGGGTGCTTCTGAGAAGATCCAAGGCTGGTCTCGCGTGGGGACCAAAGCACCATTTGCAGTCCCACCTCTCTGCATCCTTCTGGATTTGAGAAAGTGGATCACAAACCAAAGCCATCATTTCCTAGGCCAAAACTCCCCCCACTCCCCCAGTGTTTGTCTGCTACCTGTGAGTGTGTGATGCCTTGGAGCAGAAATACAGGAATTTTTTTCTGTGAAATCATGTTAAGAGCAGAAATAAGAAATTCCCAAATGGAAGACAAGATCCTGCAGGTTAGGTCCACATAGAAATAGAAGTTTAGGTGGATGCACACCTGAATTCCTGACCACTGAAGCATCCTCTGAAGGAGTTGCCCCAGCAAGGGAAGTGCCACTGCCCAGGCTTGGCCCGTTGCAGCTCTAACCTTGAGCAGGGCACAGAGAGGCTTTGAGAAATCCACCCACATCACAGACTGGTTCTGTCATTTTGTCAGACACACTCTTCAAGTAGTGTTACCCAATGAGGGCATTTGGCTTTAGCTTTTGAGACTAAAAACACTCTTTTGAGAATAGAAACACCTGTAGAACATAACACATAGCAAAGATTCTGCAGCCTCCGTGTGCAGGGGCCACCAGTGGGCAACAGCGCAGGAGGGAAGCCTTGAGGCATCATAGCCTTTCTGTTACCTCTGAGAAGAGAAACCAAGCAGACTAGAAAATGTGAAAAGAAAGAAACATGAGAACAACTGAGCCACGTTCCCTTCAAACAAACAGAAATTTGGACCAGAACCTACTCCTGGGAGAGGATGCAGGGGTAAAAACTGTCCTCATGAGAAGATGCTACATTCAGCACCAACAACACCAGGAATCTCTCCCCATTCCCAAGACATGATCTTAAAAGCTCCATTCTCCACAGGAAATTATTCCCATGGCAAGAGGCCGCTCCATCCGATTTTCTCATATCTATTTGGTGATAAATGTATCTTAATCCACTGCCAGGTAATCTGCACCACCTCTAAGACCCTGGAAGCCTGTGCTTTTTGCAAGTAGAAGTGACCTTGGTACTTTCCCAGGTGTTATTTGGATGCACTGAGTAATACCAAAGTGACAACGGCTGGAAATGCAATATCGGGACAGATCACGCCAAATACCAGGGCAATTTAGTGATATTAAATTAGTGCACAGCCTCAGATTCCTGAAGAGAAGCAGCCAGTATTAAAGCAATGCAACTACCAATGCAACCTATTATGAGTTTTATTCTTGCTATTTTTTATTAACCAATTTTTCATCCTTGCCCTGCTGTGGAAATGCTGCGTGATAAAGGGCAAGGGCTCGCTCACCTGCAAGACAAGAGCTTTATGGCCTGGCCTGAAATAGATCATTTGCAATGACAACAAGTGCTGTTAATAAAGCTGGGGGCTAGGAAATCACAGGAAGCTGTGTTTCCTATCACTGCAAGAGAGCTAACTTCGGGGAGGAAAATGAAATGTTAACCAAAAAGCCATTTCCAAGAGAAATAGTCCCTCTGTACATCATCAAACTAATAAAAGTTACATGAAGTCGTGTAACAGAAGGAAATTCTTCCTTCTTCTGGTCACAAATCATTTAAACCCCATTTCTTCGTGTTTTCAGGCTCAGAACACAATTGCAGGCTTCAGCTTTGTTGGTGAATTTATGCAGCTCTTTACTGCTCACCTATTTCTCATTTCCGTCTTTTCCATTAGTGAATCATGGAAGCATTAATTAACTTTTAAGAGGCAGATAGCAGGTTTGTTTCTTCTTCTGTGGATCACTGAATCAAAGGTGGGCCTGAGTTGTTCACTTATAAGTGGAAATCCAGAAATGGAGAACAGCTACATTTCCAGGTTGTGCTTTACATGCCCAGCAGGAAACATTTTAATATAAAATTTTACATGAAAAGAAGGGACCTAAAGAAGCATCCATTTCCAAACAGGCGCAGCCTTTACCAGCTCTCCTGCAAATGCTTTACAAGTGGAAAATAAAACCTACTGCAGTGAGCAAAGAGGCCAGAGTGCTTTGGAAAACCTGGCTCAAGGCATCAGGTTGCTGGGAGTCTTGGCAGCAAATGGAAAGAGAAGTCTGGAGATGTGGGCTGCTCTTTGGTCTTGGTGACTGAGTGGAAGAGCTCTGGGCTGGACAGCTGTGGTCCTGCACAGCTTCGGACTCTGGGAAATGGAATGGCCTGGCTTGGAAGGGACCTTAAAGCCAATCTTGTTCCACCCCCTGCCATGGGCAGGGACACCTTCCACTATCCCAGGTTGCTCCAAGCCCCAGTGTCCAACCTGGCCTTGGACACTCCCAGGGATGGGGCAGCCACAGCTTCTCTGGGCATCCTGTGCCAGGGTCTCACCAGAAAAGAATTTCTTCCTGACTCTAATCTAAACCTGCCTTCTGTCAGTTTGAAGCCACCGCCCCTTGTCCTATCACCTCATGCCAGTAAATGGCTTCTGCAGAAGTAGTTTGAATGTTCAGGGTGAACAACTATATTTTATGGGTTCATATTAAAATTCCACTCATTATTATTGAAACAATGGACACTGTAGGCTCAGCACTTCTGAACAGTTTGTGGTGTTTTCAAGACTGACATCCTGAACTGAGATGGAGGAAAACAAAGCAGCCAAAGTACTTCAATGTGATTAACTCTAGGGCTCTGGCATGGGCTGCAGGCTGGGTGCCTCAGGGTCCTGGCCAGCCACCAGGATGTCAGAAAATGCACAATATTAACAGGATCACAGAATCATTTTGGTTGGAAAGGACCTCTGAGACCATTGAGTCCAACCTATGACCGATCCTTAAAAACAGTGGAGAGCTCCCTAAGGTGGAACAGACCTTCTCACCAGGCAAACCCTTTGATGGGCCCTGCCAAGACACAAATCCCTGCTTGTGTGCCACCTTTCTAAATGAAATGTTACTGCAGTCACAGATCTCAACTGTCCCTGAAGGCACGCAGTTGGATATTTATAATCACTTAATAAACACATGAGAAATGGCACAGTACAGCCCTACATAATCTGTGTGCAATGATCCTTGGTGACAAAGTTTAAGTGACCAAATCCTTTTCCAGGTCTAATGATATTTTGCTCTAGTAAGCCAGTGATAGATCTCATATGGCAAAAATAAAGCACTCATGCATAAAATTAATACAGTAAGCTCTGAAGTCATAAAGCTTTCAGTCTGTGATATATGAGATGAGAAAATGACCAACATGTAATTCAAGTTCTCCCAGCACCTTATTCCCAACAGGTTGTAGGGTCACCTGGGCATTGCATGATCAATCCAGGCTGCTCCAGAAGTATGTGAATTATTAACCAGGTTCAGGGACCCATCTGGGTCATGTGCATAAAATGCCCTGAGAGGACACAGGTGGCAGGTTCTCCTCTTGGAGGCCAAATGTTTCTGTTCTTTTCAAACCTGCATGCGAAAACTTCCAGCAAATTGCTTCCATGTATTTTGTTCCCCTCATTCCTTTCAGAAGGGCTCACGATGTGACTAAAGGCATTTGGTCCAAATCTACCTGCTGAATTAGCTGGGCCTCTTTCTAGGCAAGCTTCCCCATCCAACAGCAGAAACACAGTTCCCACACTGGCTTCCAATAAAATTTGAAACAATCTCAAGAAGTCCTCAAAAAGCATGACAGCAACGTGCACAAGCAGCCTATGCCACACACTGCTCCCAGAAACACAGCCTTATTTGTACAGTGGCAGATTGGCTGCTGGTTGTCTCTGAGGGGCTGGACCACGGTCCTGGGCTTGTGTGCTCGGGCAGACTCCCCCCTCACAAATTGCACAGCCCTCCAGGAGCTCCTGCAGTGTCCTGGTCTTCTGTCCCAGTGTGAACTGCTGTCCAGGGAAACTTCCCCAGTCATCTTGAAAGAGTAAGGAACCATCCAGAAAGTGAGAGCAGCGGGGAGAGAATGACCCAGCAGTGCCATGAGTCTGCGGCATGAGCGAGGGCTACCAAAATGCATTGTCACTGCAAAACCTGCTCCACGCAGCACCTGAGGCCCAGGAGAGCAGGGCATACAGGTGCAAACACAAAACCCTCCATAAAGATATCAAAGAATCACCATAGAATTGTTTGGGTTGAAAGGGAACTGAAAGCCCATCTTGTTCCACCCTCTGCCATGGGCAGGGACACCTTCCCCTAGACCAGGTTGCTCCAAGCCTCATGCAAGCTGGCCTTGGACACTTCCAGGCGTGGGGAATGCACAGCTCTCTGGGCAGCATAATTACACTCAGCAGTGACAAATATTGCAATTACCTCTCTGCAGGTGTGTTGCACACCTGATTGCAGTAACTCAGAAATCCAGCCCTCTATAAGAGCACAGACATTGCTTGTTCTGACTGTGGGTACAGCAGGGATCCCACACAAGGACGTGCTGCAGACTCCATCATTCTGCAATCCAGCCTATGTTTCATCCAGAAAAATAATTATCCTTTGCATGTGAGATGATCAAAGTGCTTAAAAAAAATCTAACTCCAGCTCCTCAATCAGGAATGCTGCCAAGCTATCGAATCAATAGGTTGTTAGATACTTGAAGTATGGGATCATGTGAAAGCTATCAAATGATTTCTTTGTTAATAAACTGCTACAGTAATTACCATTAGAATAGGAATGGAAAGATATGGATCAGAAATGGAACACTGTGAATGGTTTCTCATTAAGTGAAATTAAAGCCCATGAGATTTTTTTTTTCTTTTCTTTCGGCCATGATTCTGCTAAGTTTGAACTCGCACGCCCAGAGCTGCTCATGCACCCTGCTTTGGATGCCCCCATTTCACCTAAAAATCTTCGTGTCACTGAGCCTTCAGTAGAGATACTTTGTCTACCTCCTCTCCCCCAGTGGTAAAGGGGGCCAGGGAATGGGGGCTGCAATCAGCACATCACACGCTGTCTCTGCTGCTCCTTGCTGGGGGGTGCTTCCAGCAGCTTCTCCTGCTCCCAAAGCCTTGCTATGAAAACCCAATATACACAGAGACAGGGGACATTACAGCATCACAACCCAAATTACTGACTTTCAAAGGTCTGCTGTGCTAAACATAAGGTTTCAGTTAAAGAATGTGGCAAGCTCCTCAAATCATAAACACATTAGGAGGCAAAACAGCCAGTCCCCCTCCAGCCCTCCCACTTGCCGCTTGGGATTGTTAGAGTAATAGATTTTTTTCACTGAAACAGCTTGACCTTGTCTAAAATGCAGGTCAGAGAATGCAATGAGATACTCACAGGGTTCAGCTTCGCCCTAATTAGTGGGACAGAAATTGTAATGCTGGCTTCAGGGGGAGGAGGGAGAAAACCACTTGCTGCAGCTGGAGGAACAGTCTGGCTGTCCAAGCCAGCTCAGCTGCCCACACAACCATCCCAACTTCCCTGACATCCCTCCTCCTTTATCCTGCCCACAGCTGAGAGAGCACACAGAAGGAAGAGATGCCAAGCAAGTAATTGAGAAGGTCTCAAAAACCCCAACTCTTTTTAAGAGGAGAAGAAAGGTTGTGGAGGCTGGAAAACACCTGAAAGGTATCATTCAACATCCGCAAATCCCACTTTACCTGCAGTGCTTAGACAAGACAATATTAATAGCCCCACAGCTCTGCACATACAGAATTTCAAGTGCTTCCAGGCCCTTTCCAGACCTAATGTATTTAATGAAATTGGTTGTCTTCTACTAGCACATAAAGAAGAAGGGGGGAAAGAGGACTAATGGATGTACATTAACCTTTTGGTATACTAGATTTCCTGATACTAGCTACTAATGCAAAATGCATTAGAGGGAAACACTTGGGAACCCAACTGTGGAACTGCTGTAATGTAGGGAATGAGTCTAAAATCCTGAAGTGGGCACAGCAGGGACCCATGCAAAGGTGGTTGCAAGATGATCAAAGAGAGCTCTCCAATCTGCTTTGGGCAGAGAAACCCTGCAAAACAGGGTCTGGAGAGGTAAAGATTCAGAGAGTGAGTTTGCAGCTGCCCCTTAGCAGGGGAATTTTGTTGCTCATCCCAAGAGCAGAGCTGTGAAACCCCTGTATAAAACCTTTTCCATTGCCACACAAATGCTGATGGGCAGTGCAACACATGAGCTCCTTCCCCAGTTCTTGTGCTGACCTAGGCAGCACCAAAACAATGATTTCCCTCCTCCAGCAGGTACAAAATTATCTTTTTTTAAGATCATCTCTTTGAAGACGAAATACCAGGAGCAGCCTGGACACAGCATAGAGCAGGAACAGAGAAGGTGAGGATGACCATGGCAATGGAGAGACAAAACAGCCTCAAATGTCTTTATTTGAGGATTTCTTCACTTGCTGTGTGTTCTGCTTTAGAATTGTCAAGACTCAAGTGTTTTTCCTTCAGTGATGTGAGGGAAAAAGGGAAAGAATGAGACCAGAAGTGAATATTGTCATTTAATACACAAAGACAGTTGAAATAGTTACGTTAATGTGCACTAATTATGTGTGGGACTAGGCAGCACATCCCCAGGCCTGCTTAGAGCCTCTCTCCCTGCTGCACTCAGGTGTGTTTACCTACCGTGGTCAAATGTTACTGCTCATGCCTGTAGTGCAAGTGCCATCCCCAATTTAACAGATCACTGTGGTGCCATCCAGAGACTGATCCAGAGCCAGAACTGCCTTGCCTGGCCTTCAGTAGGAACTGTGGCTCCTTCCAACTTGCGGATCTTAGCGTGCCACAACTGCAGCAGCTCAACCACAGCAGGAGCTGCTGCATCTGGTCACTTACTCATTTACAGGTGAGTTTGGGAGCTACAACTGCATTTTGCATTCACAGCCTGTCTTTCAGTCCAAATCCTCCTTAGAGTACCTGACTGCAGGCTCTCCAAACCAAGGGAAAATATAAGGCTATGTCCAAACCCGGTCCTGATGGATGGCTGACTGCAGCTGAGCTCACTGTGCCCATCCTTTCTGCACCCAGATTCCCTGCACACTAATAAGGCTTTGTGCTGAAACACACGGGCCCTGTAAGGAGGAAAGAAAAGCAAGGTTATGGGCTTTTTCCTGGGATTTGACACATGTAAATGGAATGCAACAAGACCAAATCAAATCCTGACCCTTTCTCCCCCCCCACTTTCTCTGCCTGCTGGTGAGGGTCTCCTCAGTGGCCACAGAGATTGCTAAAAACCTGCGTGTCCCACGCTGCCCCAGGGTGCAGGGTAGGCCCAAACACCCAGCCAGCTCCGTGGGCAAGGCTGGTGTCCTGCTGATGGCTGGGACACCAAATCTGTAGCTTCCAAGACCTGAGCCTAGGTAGGGACAGGCTATTTCTGAGCCCCAGACACTGCAGCAGCTGCTAATTCTGTGTCGGCCAATTCGAACTCCATCTCTCCTTATTGAGTCAAGGTCTCTTTCATCAAGCACTCTTGAAAGAGGCGACAAAAAGCCCTCAGTGGAAAACCCCCCAGTGTTTATTCCAGGCTCTTCCCAGATGTTTTTACCACACCTTGTGCAACAGGTACACAGCGAGAAAAGAACCAGAGACCAGAAACCTTGTACTGTGAGCAGACTGAGCTGGAGAGAACATCTGCCTCCAATTTTGCAGTTAAACAAAACTGTGACTTTAATTTAATAAAAGCCTTCTGCCTACAACCACAGATAAAATTGTTCAAGCTTGGCTGGGTTTAAAACCAGAACCTGGCACCTCTTCAGAAGCACGTTAGTGAGCTTAGGGTAGAAAATCTTCCCATTCTGACAGACACAAGCTGCTGGGACTCAACTGCTGAGAGCAGGAATGAAGCATTGCATCGGGCATGGGCTCCAGAAGCAAAGCACACAGGGGTCAGGGGCAGTATTTGCATGAATAACAATATTGTTTGTGGGAGGGCTTTAAAAATGATGCATGCCACTAAGAGTAGCTGGTTTGAATCCAGCCATGCAGGTGACCCTGGCTTTACACAGCCAATCTGAGGGCACACGAAGCAGTTCAATCCAGAGCACAGCCTGGCTCCCTTGCCCTCTCCCAATCCTGTCATCTCCTGCTCTCCTAGAACAAGCCTGGGGGACACAGCCAGGCAGAGCATATGGCATTCCCTTGCTGCACAAGAGGAGAAAAAAATTCAGCACTGCAGACTTATTGAATTAAACATTATTGTGGCTAATGCAATCAATAAAGCATTGATTGCATTATCCATATTAATATTTAATTCAATTAAAAGGCCCACTTTTTTTTTTTTAAACGTTCCTTCAGATCTTTTATGCTGCAGAATTGAATTTTGCTAGACCATGAATTCCAGCTAGACCCAAGCTATAGCTGATCTGGGTTTCTCCTGGCACCAGCTGTTCAAAGCTGACACTTCCAGCAGAGCAGGAGAAAACCATTTCCCTGGTCAGGGTGCCAGTAGCACTCAGCACAAACCCTGCAGAGACTGGGACCCCCCTCAGGCGATTGGGAAGCACACAGTTGTGCATGGCAATCCAAAAACCTCAGTTCAGGAGCCTTCCTGTTGCAACTGAGCCACCATAAGAGGCAGCCTCACCCCTGCTCCTGCCACCAAAGAGTCTGGCTCTTCTGAGAATTAGCAGTTCGCCAAACTAGCAGGAAATTAACCCAGCCCCACACTAGCTGAAGAAGTAAGTAAATTTTTATCAGTTCAGCAAGCTGAGCAAAACAGCCAGCTTAGCTGCTGCTTCACATTCCATTTCTTAATCCCCGTTTTAACCCTTTTATCACTGTGTACCTGTTTAGCTGCGGGGCCTGTGGAGGGAAGCCCTGCTCTGGTGCAGCCCCCGCGGCAGCACTGCTCTGCTGGCAGAGCCACTACTGCTGCACTGACTGTCACTGGGCAGGCACAGCCCCGAAGGGAGCTCAGAACTCTAGAGCTGTGCTTGCCAGCTGTGCCCAGCAGGGAAGGAGCTTCCCGGCCTCTGGGACACCCTTGGACACCCAGGGCAGGCCCTGTAAGGCAGCCACGGCCGGTGCTGTTCTGTAGCTCCTCCCAGCTGTGGAGCAGAGCTCTTCCCACACCCGCTGGAGCCAGCCATCCCAACTCCTGCTGCACAACAAGCCCTGCGCAGCAGCCGCCCCGCGGCCTCAGCGTCTCAGAGCAGAGCGACAGCAGGGTCTCACACACGCAGCGGGAGCTGACGGCTCTCTGCTACTTCATCAGACCAGACCTCCTGCCAGGAATTAAATTGAAGCACACAAAGTGCATTTTCTCCGTAGGAAAAAAAGGAAAAAAAATAAATAAAGGTGGGGAAGCTTCCTCCCCTTCTTCTATCTGATTACACACAAAATGTTCTTCTGCTTTTAAGGGCAATTTAACACTAGTTAAACTACCATTAATTTAAATCAAACAAGTCTGAAAAGATAGAACATGCTGCACTGCTATTAAAAACAACTGAATCTTCATTTGTTCCACTGAGACACTGCTGCCCAATTCCAAGCCAATACTATCTGGCTGTCCAAAGACCTCTTGCTGTAGTTTTTAAGCTGGTATTTAAGCCTGCTTTGTTGGCTCTCTAAACACAAAGCAGTCCCCGTAGGTATCGAAGATTCAAACCTTTCCATCAAAGTGCTTATGGGAGTAACAGCAGAAAAAGGTCATGGGACCAAACCAATTAATACCAATGAATGTGACATCAAATCCACCCCATTTCCAGGTGATCTTCCAGCACTGAGGTACAAAATAGCCTAAGGAGGAAAAAGGAAAAGCTTTGTTCTACTGTGTTTCACAGACTTGTCCTCAACAAGATGCCAAGATGCTGCTACCCAGACTTTGCTGGTAGTTCACCCAATGGACAGGCCAGGCCAGAACAGTTCCTGCCCAGCAGCTCTGTCAGCACCACAGGGCTGGCAGTGAGGAGCTGATGTTTCCCTTCCCTCTGCCATGCTGGCAGCAAAGCTAGCCCACAGGAGTTGGGAGCAGCACAGCAAGCACAGGCAGGGGGACCAGATGATCCCTGTGTTTATACATTTCCCCCAAATAACCCACACCAATGTGCAGTCTTACCAGGCTGCAGCTTCCATGCAGACAGCTTTGTCCTGAGCAGAATGTGTGCAGGAATTTCATTAGCCAAGACCCAATTCTCCTGGAAGACTGCCACACAAAATAACTGCTCCAGAGTAAGTTTGGTCTTAAGACACTGGACTTCTGGAGGAAATGGAACCAGCTTCAATCCCCTGCCTAGAATTATTGCCTTCCTTGAATTAATTCCCTTCAGTGGCTTGCTCCTTCCATGAGCCTTGCCCAGGCTGATCAGGGATAACCACGTTGGGTCCCAACAGAGCCAGTCAGGTTCAACCTCAGCTCAAGAGCTTATAAGGGACAGCACACAAGAGAGGGGCTTTATCCCCCTAAAGGCTGTGTAGGTGCCAGCTGGGTGAAGCACTTGCTGACATCTCTTTTACCAGAGAGATGCACTTTCGGACACTCCCGTGCTTGTTATCATTACAAGAGGGCTGTGAGACAACAGAGCCACAGCACCTCCCAGCTATGCCATTTCTGATTTGAGAGCAAAAGCAGCTACTGCTGCTTGGTACTACTCAGTTGCCTGTTGTTTCCCTGAACCACTTGCAGAAATATTGAAACATCACTCAAAAAGATCTCACAGTATTTACTAAAAATGTTACCTTATGTTAACTATTAGGGGTGTTAAACTGATGCTGTCACTGAACCCCAGACTTTGCTATTGAAGGTGTTATCAGGTGTTCCAAATGAACTAATTAATTATGAGTAACAGATCATTTTCAAGGGAAGATGCTTGAAAATCATTAACCTGAGGAAGAACTTCTTGCCTGTGAGGGGGATGAAGCCCTGGCACATGTTGTCCGGACAAGCTGTGGCTGCCCCATCCCTGAAGTGTCCAAGGCCAGGCTGGACGGGCCTTGGAGCAGCCTGGGATAGTGGAAGGTGTCCCTGCCCATTGCAGGGGGTGGGATGAGATGAGCTCTAGGGTCCTCCCCAGCCCAAGCCATTCTGTGATTTACAGTATTTTTGATCAATAAAAACGTCTATAATCTGGAATGCAAGTCTTCGAATTCTATCTCTTCACATGAGGTAATGACCACGATATAATCTTTAAAGTCCCTTCCAACCCAAAGTATATTTCTATGAGATGCCCCAATCATCTGTGCACATTAAGTATATGCAGGTTATCAGGAGAATACTACTATAAATACATGTTATAGCTAAGGTTCTTTATTACCTTTTAAAAGAAGATTTTTTTTGATAAATTCATCTACTCACAGCTTCTGACTAAGCCAGACTACTATGGCCATCAGGGCCACAAGTCTCTCACACTTCCTGAAATACCTCTTCCATTTTCAGCCTGCCTCCTAGTACTTTCCTTTAGTGCACCCTAGGTTTTGGACTAGAAGAGACAGTGAAAAATGATCCCTACACACTCCTTACCACATGCCTCAGGAGTTTGGAGCCTTGCCTTCAGAAGCCAAAATCCATCCAGTGGATTAAGGCACTTGATCTATGCTTACTACAAGGCTCTTTTATCAAGTGCTACCCCTCTGCTTTCAACAATGAGCAAGAGCAAATTACGCAGCCTCTGTGTCACTGACCTCTAAGTTTTGCGTACTTGCAGTGCTTCAGTAGTGTTTGGCACCTGCTGTAACTCTGGCATCCAGGTCCACTGTGAGGCTCTTCAAGGCTACATCTACGTAAGCTGATCACACTCTGAGAGACCTGAAGCAGATGGGCCAGAGTTAATCTTGGTTAAGGATCTCTCCTCAGTATGATATGGAGTGATTCTTCATGTGACTGGAGAGAAATGCTGCTTGATAACACAACTGGATTCAAGGGAACAGGGACAAGGTTCAGAGCATAGCTTAAAAAAGAAATTTGCCATGAATGTTTTGGGTTAACTTGAGTTTCTTTGCATCTGCCAAGGAACAATGGCTGAATCTGTAAAAGTGCTGCCTCTACTTTAGGACATGGAGCAGGATTAGTGATGGGTCGAATTTCTTTCTGATACAGGGCAGAAAATCTCCATTCTTACACATTTTGCAGAGATTCACTGCTACTTTTGGAAAGAACACTGCATTAGGTATATTGATGTACTATGAAATGCCAAGTTAAAATGTACCATAACTGCTAAGACAAATGCCCAAGCCCATGCAGTATCGACTTGGTACCTCATTCTCTGCCAGTGTTTATCTGCACAAAACTCCAAACCACATTTATCCCAGGGGCTGTTCCACTAATTAATGAGCCCTGCATTTACTGAAGAGCAATCACTCAGTCTAGCATAAGTGATAGATCAAGATACTCCCGCTACTCAAATCCAGCAGATGCTATTGAAAACTGTACCTGTTCTACCTGCTGTGTACAGTTCTAAGAGTTCTACAGAGCACAGGACCTCCAGCAGCAATGGTTACAGAAAACAGCTCTCTTCCTCTGCAAAAGCAGCTCTTGGGTGTGGTACACCATCTCCACAGCTGTACTGAGCTCACAGAAAAGCACTTCCATTTACCTGTTGAGATATGTACGGGATATGCACTTATTCTGCAGCCAAGCTCATGCAACAGATGCTCCCGACTTAATGCATACAAAACTTTCCTTATTACAAACAATACAAAAACAAACACACACAACTTTTGTTCTATCCCACAACCATCATTCTTATTGTGTATTATTCCAAGACACCATTTTTCAATTACAAATTCACAAACTAAGATACAAAACATTACACAAGAGCACAGAGTGAGGAAGATTCTGACAATAACTTCTGAGCCATTATGAGAAATATTGTAATAAATATGAAATAATCAAATATTGATCCAGTGTAGCCAGCTGTTTAGGTGCAACTGTGCAAAGTGAAGCCTAATTCTTTCGTGATCACTATTTTTTTTCTTTAAAGTAGCCATGAGAGCAACCATCCAAATTTACAAAAATATTTATTATAATAATTTAATAAGTAACCTGATGCTTCAAAGCCTTCAGAAAATAGAACTGAATTCTAGTTACACATTTACAAGCATAAATGAGGACAGAAGTGAGTAAAGCATTCACCTTTTTACAAATAAGTAAATTTTAGACCAAGATTTTTAAATACAGTGTTCTCAAATTGTCTACTTCCAGATGAGTTCAGGCCATTAATTTAACTCTGATTTCTCCAAGACTTATCCCATGCCAAGAATTTCCAGCAAAATTCACTTGTAAGAAGTTATAATAAATGTCACATATCACTTTACATGTCTGCACAGGGTCAAATGCATGGAGTCCATTTTTTAAAAAACACAAATTCTGGCCTGGAAAATCTTGATAAATACAGTAGATCTTTATCAATGGATGTTAAACACAACATAAAAGGGGTCATGCTCAATTGCCTACAAAGGGCTCGTTCAAATCAAGAAAGTAAAAGGTTTCATTTTGCAAAATCCCAGTTACAAAAAGTCAGTGATCTATTAAGTCAGTGATTTATTAAGCATTTATTAAGTTTGGTGTAAAAATAAAACATACTAAATAAGCCAAGGCACACTTTACAATCCTCTCCTCCATTGCACATTCATTTATTCCAGCACATCAGTTATCTTAGTCACTCACTTAAATGCTCAAAGCTCCCCTGAATCCAAATCACAGCTTCAGAGCAGCGTTTGCCAGCGTGTCCCAGCTGCTCAAGATTCAGCCCATTTTAAAGCCTTGCTCTCGAGATGCTGCTATTTGATATTCACTTCACAGGCAGGAGCTGAAATGACATCACACAGTCTATGAGCCAGCTGGAGGGGGCCATCCACACCTTGCCCTGCCGGATCTTCTCCGGCTGGAACTTGGAAGCCACGTCATAGATGACATATTGGGTGCAGAGCCTCTGGTCAGAGGTGGGCTCTGCATGGTAGGCCACTGTGTTGATGGTCTGTGTCACATCACTGTCTGGTTTGGGCTGCCTAACCAGGACCTGGCCTCCTGCTGCTTTCACCAGCTCCAGCAGATCACTCTTCTGGTGATGTTTGAAAGTTCCCAAAAAATAGAAGTAGCATCCATCAAACAACTTAGGCAGCTATGTGGGGGGGGAAAAAAAACCAAGCATAAATACAGGACTTCACAACTGACAGAGAGGAAGAAAGCGGAAAGGAAAAATCAGAGCATACAAAACACCTACAATTTAAAATAAGCACCACTGGACACTAGAACAGTAACATGCAAGGTTCTAAGGGTAAGTATGCAACCAAGAAAAGCTTGTTTATGTGGTAAATCCTTGCTTCTGTTTAAATACTTTCCAGCACAATGGGGTTTGAACTATGAGTTAGGAATATTTACAGCTACTGTTACAATGAAGTTAATAAATTCTCCAGTGTAATCCAGCAAGTAACCAGGAATGATCCCAGTTAAATATAAAAGTGGCCCTAAATGGAAACAAATAGTAATAAAAACATTTTTCTTTCAACTTTCCAAACTGTGTTCTAAAGCTGAGCAGAGAAGGCAGAAGCACATCACTTCCTGGCCCATCAGGTGTAATACAGTGAGTGCAATACAGTGTTCCCCTGACAAGGTTACAGCAACATCTCCACTAATGGAGAAAAATGACAGCTTTATGGGTGTTCACAGCTCTTTGGATCACCTTGCACATAATCAAATTTCTGTACAAGACCACATTAAAATTTTACATCTCCTGCACCTTTGCGTGTGGCAAAGGGCAGAGCTGCCCGAGCCCCAGGTCATTAATCCAGGCTGTCTGGAGCAATAAAACCCACCAGCTGCTCCCGGTTGAGCCGCCCTCGCTGGGGGCCACCTTGGACTTCGTACTTCTCTTCTTGCTCTCGAACACAGCTCTGCAGACAGGCTTGTACCCCTACAAATACCACAATAAGGGAGGCAAAAGTTAGAGACCCCAGGCTTCAAGAGAGGCTTGCATGTCATTTTAGGGAATAAAGAGCTGTGCTAAGACAAAATTATTACAGCGCAAGACATACATCCACACAGCACCAAAGCTTCTGTGCTTTAGCAATTTGCTTTTAAAACCCAAAAAAATTTACAACAGTGCCTGAAGATGCAAAGTGAGATGGAGAGAAGTAATATGGCACTAAAATCAGTGCTATAAACACCAGAAATTATTAGCTCTTCCTCTTACCCTCTAAAGGTCAACCACTTAATGTCAAATGTCAAACTGCTGATCATCGGGAAGCTCAAAGCCAGCATGCAGAGCCAACACGGCAGTTATGAAATGGACACAACTGCCTGATGAAGAGCAATTACAAGGCAAGCACAAAGCTGCTTCTGAGCAGCTACGGCCTCAAATAACAAATCAGATGGGATTTCAAGGTCTCCAGGATCAGCACGAACTGGAGATTTATGCTGGGGTTTAACAGTGGCATTCATTTCTGTTAGCACTGCTGCATAATGAGATTGTCTTTTAGAGTCAACATGTTTTTACCTTGTTTTAAGGCCAGTTATTTTTTCCAATAGAGAATGCACTGATGGTAATGCATTGCTAACGTCCATAAAGCGTACTGCCTGACCTCACTCCGGGGAGAGGAATTGCTGTGGTCACCCATTCAAGGATGGAACATTTTGCCTGCATGTACATTGCAGTCATTAATAAGAATTACCCAGGAAAAAGTTTGCAAAGCTGATTTTGAAAACGGTTGCACAAGGATTTACAACGTGGCCGAGGCCGTAACTTTTATAGCACCTCACTCCTTGTACAGTGTTTCTAATTCAGGCAACTTATTTGCACCGGGAAAATAGGAAACCCACAGTACATAAAAAATATAAACTGAACAAACTCAAAAGAGAAATGTGGAGGATTGACCCTAAAAAGGAAAGAAGTCCAAGGCTATGAAGAGAAATATAACTGACAAAGGTACTTGGATGCCATGGCAGTAAGTAGCCAATGGATAGGAATATCTAATCCAGAGAGATCTTGAAAGAAACTCTCAGTAATTTGCTGTCAGTTCATACAAACTCACAAAATGCAATGGGAATTCACATTTTGGGTAGTAGGTGTCCTTCAAAGTGCTTACATCAAAAAAGATAAACCCCTACAGAAAATTACTACTGGCTGAATATTGCAGCAAATACCTCCCTCCCTGTACAAGTATCAGATTGATTATTTGCACTTGTTCATTCCTTCAAGGAAAATTAACATGAACTAGAAGGGCAAACCTAGTCATGGATTTTCCAGAAAGGCAACTCACATATTCATTATTGATAACAGCTATGAATACTGATAACTTAATTTCAGTACTCATAACTCAAAAATAAATCTAAAAGCTATTTCACATTTTATTTATTTATTTTAAATCACCACAGTTCAACAAGACTTCCTGCGTCCATGTGCCTCTAACTTACACTGCTATCCTTTCCCTCCAAGGAAATACAGATATTAATGGGTGCCACTTACAATAAAGGAAGAAGTCTCATCTAATCTCAAGAACGGAACTGTCCTTTCATTAAGAGCATGCTTTATTTCAATCCACCATCAAAAGCTCGATTTCAAGGACTTTCACTACAGAGATGAGGTTTGATACAGTAAGTACATCACAAATTGAGCATCCAGTGCCAGCATCAGTAAATGAAGCAAATGGGATACAAAAGTAATAAAAGATTGAATGAATACAAAAGACTACAATGTCTTTTTGAACTGCTGCTTGCCTGAAAAAAAAAAAATGAAGTCAGGGAAGTGACTAATGTTAACGGAGTGTTGATGTCATAGAATGCAAAATCAGTGAGGTCTGTTTCACATACATACATCAGTCCATTTCACACTGCCAGGTCCTCCAAGGAGCCTGAAAGCCTCAAAGTTCCTTGTCACACGTAATTACAGTCCTCCAACAGGGCCAGAAGAGAGACTCATCCACCTGTGTCCTGTTTTCACTGTGCCCACAAGAATCACAAGGCAGACATCTGTTTCCTGGAGAAACTGGAAGCATGCAAACAGCCAAGTGTCTGCATGATCAGCATTCTCATTAATTTTAACTTTTCTTTCCCAGCTAGAAACAGGCCAGATCTGTGTCTTAACAGGTTTGTGACACAAAAGCTGTGTTTTCCACATAGCATAAAAAGCCAAGAGTATGCATTCTCAGTGCCCAGGTATTTTCCCTGGACATAAATATTTTAAGAGGCTACACTGTTAGGCCTACACACACACACCCCTTTATGGAGCAACAGACCCTCTGGGGTTTTTTGGTGATGGAAAAATAGTACATTTTCAATTAGTGAACATATTTTTCACACAAGATCTAGAAGGAGAATTTGCTCTGACACATGGGCCAGAAAAACTGATGCAGTAGCAACCAGTGTTTGGGGAAGGTGCTTACAACACTGAGGTGAACAGTCAAGGATTATCTATCCATGGAGGAAGGATTCCTGACTAGAGGAAGGAAAGCAAAATACTCTTAAGTGATGGATACCAGTATGTCCTTTGCAGATTTTGTTCAGACTGATTTGTTGCCAAGTGGCTCCTTTCTGTTCAACTACTCCTGCATGCTACAAAATTTGCATTAAAGAATTAAAGAAGTCAAATATCATAACAAAAAAAGAAACAAAAGGGGAACATGCTCCTGTTCTCATATTTGAGATAAAATGAGAGAGGGCTTAAGCTGTTTTTCTACCTAATTCATTATTCATTTGTTTTAACAAAAGATTATTTTCCTGTTTGTTTTCCCCCCTCTCCACACAAAATGTAGTGTCAAGCCACCACTTGCTTCTATATCTCTAAATCTCCATTATCATTTTCAGGTGCAGTGAATCCTAATGGATGCAATAGCACAAGTGAGGTTCTCAAAGACAGCATAATCAGCTTTGGTTGTGTTATGGTGTCATTTGGAAGCAGCAGGAATGCACAAGTTTTACCATTCTTCCAGGAGATGGTATCGACCACCACAAAATGATCTTGTGCTTAAAACAATAATATCCCAATTTCACACTTGAGAGCAGGGATACAAACAGAAGATTAGAACACACTGCAGGCCCTTCCAACCTGTTTTTTTTTTTTCCACTGCTAGGGATTTTAGTTTCTGTGAAAACTGAGTGCTAAGTTGAGTCCATTCAGTATAGTCCAGGTCACTTCCTTCAGCAGGCATTATTCACTTTAAAGCTGCTAACGTGTGTATAAGTGGCTGGATAACAAGACAGTTCCCTTTTAATGGTCTCTTCACCCAACTGAGTATCATACTGATTAAGATAATGTATAAAAGGAAATAAAACTCCATACTTTACCCACAGGTGTATCAGTCTGCTACTTCTACAGGGACTTTTCCAGAAGCTCTTTTGACATTACATCACTTAAGTCAAAATCTCCCTTTGATTTCAAATAGAAGCCATGTTTAATTGACTCCCAAAAGTCCTGAGATCAGACTCTCATTTCTTTAGCACTATATTGAAAAGCCACCAGTGAGAACTTGATGCCAGGGCACTGGTCAAATGAATGGACTGAAAAAAATAATTGCTATTATCCTAATTTAAAAAATGATCAGGACACCATCTCCCTTCTGAAACGGAGATGGACACCTTAAGTACTTATGCAAAAAAATGTTCAGAACAGGACTGAATCTCAGGACAAGGACCGCCCTAAAGAAGGTCTCTGAAAATGGAAGGGAACCTAACTTACTTTTGAGAAGACACCTGTAGTTTTACAAGGAGGTGGAGATCAGGGTTGTGTTCTTTTCCTCCACACATTTGCAGTCTGTGCATTCTTGACCAGCCAGCCTGACTAAAAATCAAGTCTGTTCTGTTCTAAAATAAGGCCATTCCACTTGCACAGGGTCTCAGCCAATCTTGACTTATTCCCTAATACTACTGCCGATAAGTTTGGACCATCTAAATTTGAGGTTGTTCAGGTTTATCCATGTTCTCTTCCTTAAAGAGAAGAGGGTGATTATTACAACCACGTGTTAATGGCCCTTTAGTTTAATCTCAGTAGTTGGATCAATCACCCATGAAAGGGTACAACTTGTATGAAGGCAAGTGGCATTTCAATTCTCACGGACTAGAGCTGCCTTGCAGTGCCAGCTTCAGTGTGCAAGCACTGATGAATGAAGCTGGCCTGACACAACACCATTGTGGGGCCAGATCCCATGGGCACAGGGGTCATGCAGAGTTCTGCCCTAGAAATACAGGACATCACAAGCCTCAGAGCCTCTTAAAGAGCTGATTTCAAACTTGCAAGTTTTAGGTATAAACAAGGTCATTTGCACCAACTTTTAGCAAAACCCAGGCCTGCATTAAAGTCCCTAGAAAACATGGCAGAAAGAAGTTTTAGCTTAATGCGTCCGCATTTAGCTTGGTGCCACCACACTTGGCAAGCAGAGCACCGCTCATTTTTTCCCCTCATTAACAAGATCAGTAAAGCATCACTACTTACACTGATCCTTATTACCTCACTGAGCAGCTGCCCCTGCCTTCTCACCTTCCAGATCTAAGGAGCAAGCAGGTTAACAGGGTGTCCACTCTAATTGACCTTTGATACAAGTGCAGCTGCTAGTACTGGAAATAAAAGAAATCATTATTTGAAAAATTTAAGATCAGAGCCCTCTAATCCTTATTCATGTAAGTCTTATTGGTTTGTAATGAAACTAACTCCATCAGCAAAAACAATTTGAAGAGAATGAAGTACAAAAAAAACCTGGTTGCCAAGAACAAGTTGTAATCACCCACAGATACTCAGGGGTATCTCTCAGTAACTCAATTAGCCTTAGTGGAGTTTTGTTGGATTTGCATTAATAAAGCAAAGAGCAGAGGTTAGTCCCAAAAATCCCTCAGAATGGCTGAAGGTAATTTAGGAATACATGATAGCAACAAAGAAGATGAAATACTACACGTCCAAGATCTAGTAGAGACTGCAACTGATACTTCCTTAGCTCAATCTGCATTGGGGGTTTTAAAACTTACATGCAGATTGAGTAAAGCTTGGTGGGATTTTTTTTTCCCTAGAAAAGGAAGAAATCTGGACTGAAAGAAAGCTTTAGGGGAATTTGGCATGGCTGGCTTCAATTTGTTTTCATAAACAGCATTATTGGCCTCTACTACAGCACAGGAAAGAATTTTTATACTGTCTCTTACATGCTTATAAAGTGACTTCAGATTCAGAGATTTTCATGGCATGAGGTAAAGATGTCATTGGTGAAACAAGAGCAGTCTGGTTTTTTATCACATGGAAATGACACACGATCTGCAGAAACTGAAGTGAATCTGCTTAAGAATGGTAGTTTACAAGTTAATCCAGGTGATATTTATTGAACACAACGGAACAGATGCTTAGGAAGTCCCGAAACATTCCCAGAAGCTGGGAGCATGTGATATGAAAATCATTCCTTCTCTTGAAGCCTCAGGTGTCTTACTTTCTTTGGAAAGAAACCCTACTGGCCACAGCTGTTTCTAGAGTGATCAAAGTGTCTGAAGGTAGCCCTTCCTAAAGGGCAGGTTAAATTCCACCAGGAGTGCTCATCCTCTGGATCCCATCACAGGCTTTTTAATGAATGAGGTTGTATTTCCCATCCTCTTCCTTACAAAGGGCTTCCATAATGCAATGTTTTCTTCAAACCAGGAGTGAGCTAGAACAAAGGACTGCCACAAATATGAAAAACTGAGTACCTGGATGACACAGAACGGAGGGAGCTTTGGAAACACCAAGGTTTCCTTTTCTTCTAGACCTTATTTCAAACCAACCCACTTCCAATCTCAGCAGACACCACATTTAAGATATTCTCATGCCCATTTTCTCCTCTGCAAACCCCAGCACAGTGTAAAACTGTGAGCTCCTTTCCAGCAGGTGCAGACACTGTGGGAAGTTCAGCCCCTGCTGGTTTGAAGCACTGCCCTCAGCTGCACACCCAATACAACCAGAACCTGCACTTTGGAGAGTTCTAAAGCCTCTCAGAGCTATGAGTCCTTTTGCAGGAGGCAGCTGAAGTAAGTTTCCAAGTGCAAACAGAACATGAAACTCCAGTGATCAAAAATTTGGGGTGTTTTAAGGAGGGAGGGCTTTGCTGAGAATCAGCCAGTTACCTACAAGATCTTTATGCATGAAAGAGAGACAGTCCAGCCTGAGGAGCAGTTAGCTCAAACAGCTTTGCACTCCTCTGCTCTAACAGCCTAAACAAGGATGGGCACAGGAAATTCAAAAAGATGTTTTCACCTTGAAATGTCAGTCATGCAGTCCTCTAGCTCTTCCAGTCAACTCCCTGTTGTTGCGAGTCCTTACAGGAAAAGCAGTTTTTTCTGTCTCCTTATAATGATCAGAGCTGAATCATTGCTGCTCCAGGTAAGCAAAGCAGAGGAAGGAATGAGCAATCAGATGCTTAGAATTCTGCCAGACACTTCACTGCCAGGACTGACACAAGCTTGTTTCAATGCGTATCGTTACTGAGATCATTTTTCATTCCCTGCTTTAACAGATGACAGTAACTTTAAGAAAAAAGCAAGCTGAAAAGCTATTAAAGACTTCTGCTGGTTTTAATTACACTGTTCTATGCTCCACATAAAGCTTAGAGGAAATACAGTGATACTTGAATCTTTGTCTCAGCCCACTCGCAGAAGGATAATGACTCGCCACTTCGTGCCCTATTACCATCCCAGAAATAATAAAGGCAATAAAATAATGAAACCAGTGAAAGATATGGCCAAGGGCAAGGAGCACAGTGACAACACTGCCTCAATTCAATTCTCTGGTGCCTGGGAAGTGCATGCACTGCTGACACCGTGTCATTTACAGAAAAGGTGGAAAAGCAACTGGTAACATGCAATTTTTCTTCTGTGAAGATCTACTATTTCTCAGTGGTGACATCCTTTCATCCTAATCTCCCACCTGAAGACAAAAGGGAACTCCAAAACTGAGGATATGTACTTGAGTCTTGGCTCTCCAAGACTCAGCTCAAACTCTGCTGGGAAATTCCACATTACCTCTCTACCAATACCATTAGGATGCTGGATCTGCATGTACAGACACATGGAAACAGGAGTATCCTAGAATCATCCAAGAGAAGGAAACTGCTTTTTATGAGAGAAACAGATTCACAGCCTGCTGTAACAAAAGAGTTAACATAAGAGACTCTCAAATGAAATACTGTTTTTGCAAGCTTGTGATGTTTCTTTAAGAAGTGGTATAATGTGTAGGCTATAAATACAACTTTAGGGATAACAGTGAAATGCAGCTTACCTTGTAGTAAAAAAAAATTCAAACACTCATTTATGCACAGTCAGCACTTCATTAAGTGCCTCACTGAGCTTTGTTTTTTTCAAATATTTTAGTGAATTTTTTCAACATGAATTCACTTTAAGTGAATGGTTTAGAACAGTGAACCGCAAACAACTTCTTAAATTTATTATATAACCAGAAAATGCACATACTTCTGGAAGTTTATTTGCATCACATTTAAGGAAACTTATCCAAATAGAAGTCAAAAAGCCACGATAAATGGAAATGGGAAAGAAAAGCAAGGACCTCTTTTTCCTAGACAAATGTTCCATCAGCAGGAGTCCCATTATTTGTTATAACAATCTTTAACTTGTAATGACTCTGAAGAAGACTGATAACAGACTGGTGGGAACAGATGGAGTGGTGCTGTTAATTATAGGCACTTAGCTGCATCAGACCCCATGAGTTATTGCTAACATTTCCCACTAGGGAGGAGAATCACTCGCTTTTAAGTAGTATGTTGCTTACTAAGCTGGGAGCATTAGCAGTCAGGATTGTACTAATCAGTACCAACAACATAAAATAAAACACAGCTGCAAAAAAACCCCATAAAAATATTCCCTGAATAACCCCCGGACTATTTCATTAATTTTTTTTTTCTTTTCCAATCACTTCTAAACATAAAAGTTCTTCCATGAAGATTTAAATTCAGGTCTCACTAATGAAATCTCCCTTCCACTCAGAAGTTTTCTAAGCATCTGACTAGCAGGGAGATGAAATGAAATAAAGGCAGCATGTAGGACAGAATGCATGCAAACCTTCTGGGCTGAGTGAAGCCAAGCACCTGCCACGGGATTCACCACAGAAACATGGTGTTCAGTCAAAAAAACCAGCATGGAACAAACTGTCTGGAAGCCAAATGAACACCCTGAGTCCAGTGTTCAACCTGATGCTGTGCTTTAGTTTGCACCTTCTGAGGCTCTTCACAGTGTTTTCATGAACATTAGTGAGCGGAAAATCCAGATCATTAAAGAATCCTTATGTTCTGATGTTTAGCCACACAGTGGAAAACTGGGATGAAATCTGTCTGTGAGTTTTCCACGGGTAATTAACTCATTTGTAGTGTACTTATTAGCTAAAGGGACTTAGCCATAAAGGTCAAGGGGAAGAAGATGGGTTTTGCAACTACTGTGAAAGCACATACTAAGAAATACATCAGAAAGAATAAACTAAAAAATCAAAATTTAGGGTCTAAGTCCACAGAACAGCTGTATAAAAAAGCATGCACTGTTATAAACGTTAATTACAGACTGCATGAAAGATGACTTGCATACTAACTTGGGTTAGAAGTTACAACCTTCAATAGATCTCTGCTTGTATGTAAACATAAGCTTACTTCCTACAGGCCTGGAGCATATATCCCAAACAAGCCAAAGTCTCCTCTCAATTTCAATGCAAACTGCTCATAACAAATCCTAGAATTCAATAAAATCCTTCCTTCTCTCCCAGGATATCTTCCATAATCTTCCAAGTCAGTCTTAATGTAGCAAGGAAGAAATTCACTCCCTACTGACACTTACACTATGACCTATCCAACACACCTAACGATGAAATGCACTAATTTACCAAGGAAGTAGTAGCTACATTTAATTAAATATATTCAATTAAATTTCTGGTCATTCACGAGATTTGAAAACAATCCCTTGCACTTTGTGTTAAGATAGCATTGATATCAGGGCAGTTAAAAAAAAAAAGTTTCCTTGGAATCCCATCTACAATTTCTGGTTAGAAACCCCAAGGAATCCCACATATTTAATACTTACATTCAAACTTGAGGACCCAACATCCAGTCAGAACAGCCATCATGCATTTGACAGTACTTGGCATTGGAACATCGGGGATAACAAGATGAGTTACTAGGAGAAAGATTACATCAGTAAGACTAAAAGCACAGGAAAATCAGAACCGTGCCTGGCTGAAAAGCAATCAATCATTATTTAAAGAATAACCAGACCATAATAATTTATCAGCCACTCTTTCCAGCGCAAGGAGGTGATTTTTGACACTATGATCCGAGTTAGTAGAAGAGCTATTAGAAATTTTGTGGGTTTCAACGTACACTTGCTGTGAAAAAGGGATGGTTTTATAGTTCTACGCTAACACTTAAATCTTCAGATGAGCTAACAGAACTTCACTCAAAATTCTGGAGTAGTAACCCAGAAGTGAAAGATGGTAGGGGGAAATTACCTTAGCATTTTGTTCCCAAGCACTCCAAAGGAAAACTAACCAAGGATTAAGATAATGTTCCCATCCTCAAAGAGGGGAAAAGAACTCAAGCAAACCCCATAGTCTGGCTTCACCAATTTAATGAAGAACAAAGTCTGAAGGAGGGTAGCACGTGAGAAGACATGTCAACTTTTAATCAATGCCATGCTCTTTTCTCAAGGCACCATTTGCCCAAGGCTCACTTCTGGAGAGTAAAACCTTTACAGGATGTCTCATACAGAGCAGAGACCTTAAAGTTGGTAAAAGAGGCATAAAGAAAAGAGGTCTCTGAGGAGGCTTTGGGATTTTAAATAACAGACAATAAACTGCCAAACTGTGGCTCCCCGAGAAACTTCCTGCCTTGGTAGACAGACAAGCTTTATATGTGTTTACATGCAAAACACACCATCACTCCACTACAGCTACAACTCAGGGATTTCAGAAACTGCACTTCCCAGGAGCGATAAAAAACCCTGTTGCAGGTAGTATCTTAACAGATAAAGTGCAGAACTGTAATTACTTATATTTGGACAGAGACATTTCAACAAGACTCCATACCTCTGCTGTTAAATTCAGTGCACCTCTGGGCCTTCAGGACTGTTGCTAATTTGTTCAGCAATTTCTGCTGCTCTGCACTAAGATTGCTCCCCAGTACACCAAGAGGTCCATTTCTTGGCTGGCTGGAGCTCAGTGCCTGCGTGAACAGAAAATTCTGCAATAAGCTGAATGTTTGGGAACATAAGGAAAGCAACTTACTTACTGGACAGCTTTCTTTCTCAAGAATAAGCATTTTGAAACACAATTCATGGCAAGCTTAGTGGACAGGGTCCACGAATAAATCTCCAGGTAACAAATCAGCTCCACAGGAAAAAAGCTTCACATTAGAGGTACTTCATTTAGCTTATGCAAGGTACCAAAACACCTCATGGATCAGTTTTTCCTCCCTTGCCCTTTTTGGTGCTTTCTAAATACACTGGGGTGCACACATAGAGCTGGTTGGATACCGTGTAAACAGCTTGGCAGACTGCAGTGTTGAAGAGAAAAAATTTCCTAATTAAGTAGTAAAACCACCTACTTTTAGCAAAGTATTAACAACAGATATGGTATTGAGCAACCTTTATAATTAATATTTGCATTTCCATTTAGTCAAGATCCCTAATACTTTGCCCTGTAAGCAATGAATGCTGAAGTGGGGTTTTTGATGCGGACAGTACTAATGCAAAGTAAGAGGAGCTTTATGCTCACAAGGGTAGAATACTTTAGCTCCTGGATTTTCCTAAATACTCCAGATTCCATAGCACAGACACATCTTTAAGATCCAGTTACCCCACAGCCTCAGGCTCTGGATCAAATCATCCAAGTGAGCCAGCAGCCATCCCCTGGCACACACTCACCCCAAAGCAAATGCAAATACCAAAATGGTTTGGCACAGAAGAGCCACATCTCACATTTGCTACAGGTAGGAGGAACAGCCACATTAGTCCTGGTTTAGCTGCAACAGTTTACTTTTGGCCACTGGGTATATTGTGCCCTCAATGAGGAGGGATCATAGCAGGCTGCATAGGCTGGAGTAGATTAGGGCTGTTTCTATCAGCCAGGTCAGCTTAATCCTCATTCATTAGGAAGCACAAAGCATTTCATAATGCAGTAACTTGTTAGGTCTGAGTACCTGATTCTGGATACAAGTCCTGACAAGTCTTTGTCCAAAGGAGGAGGGGAAAAAAAAAACCAAACCCAAAACAATCTCCCTAAAGTTATTTTCAACTGCTGAGCTGGTATTTTCATTATTGGACAAAGGACGATGGTGGAACAGCCTTTTAAGGGGACACAAAAAGCACCTGGAACAAAGACTGCTGCTGCTTGCAGACAGTTTGGTAAGTAGAACAAATTTAGCTATGCAGAAAAACAACATCAATAGTAAAGTTCAAGCAGTGATACTTGAGGAATAGCACAGGCTCGTTCTCCTATAATAAAACCACATTACAAGAAACATCCTTTGTTTTCCCAGATAAAGCTCTAACACAGAACTTCATAGCTTGTCAGTGTTCCACATACATCCTAGAAATACTGTCCAAGACAGTTTCCCAGCCTATTTTAAATCTCCCTGTAAAGCAGGTGACGCACTGTACTTACAGCCAAGCCTTCAATACTTCAACGAAGAACACATGGCCGTTTTTTTGTTAAAAAGCAAAACACAAAAACAAACCCACACAGACATTTACCTCAGAGGGCTGGTTAAGTGAAAATGATTCATTCTTCACTGGTAACATTAGCACAGATTTCATCTTTTCACTTTCTGCATAGTCCACAGGCCGCAGACCAAATATATTACTGGCAAAACAAGCACAGATGGGTTTAAGTAAATAAAATGTGACTTGATTCTTAACTAACCATGCATATTAGCTGGGTAGCTTTCCCTCCCACCTTCTTATTAATATGTAATTTCAGCTAAAAGCACAAAGCTTAAAGTAAGAATTGCATCCAAGACAGATGGATACAGAATTACAAGCTGTTGCATTCAGCTGAGGAGTAAGGGATGTTCAGAGCAGAATGTTCAGTTAAATAAACCACATCCTTGTTAAACTGTTTCAAGATGCACTTTGATATCATTTGCAAGACCCAGAAATTTCAGCTTTAATCTTTCATTGCAGTCATGTAACCAAAAAATGTATTTTTGGCTTATCTGTTTGCCATAAAAGACACGTCAGAAGATTCTCCGTAGTGCATTAAACATGGGAGCTTGATGTGGCTGTGCTTTTACAGAAAAAGCTATCTGCTTCCTACTTGGGAACCACGGCTCCCTTGCACTCCCAAAATCTGAGTATGCATCTCATTTTCCCGCAGTGTGCTGTTCCACACAACACATTATAGCCAATTCAGTCAGATTTTAGTCGGTTTGCCAATTTTGTTGAAATCTATTGATTGTATGTGGCACCTCATAGTTATTAGTTGTGCTTCAAGACTGATTTCCTCTTTTAGCACTCCTCAGACAGAGGTGATTTGCTATAAACACATCAAGCTCAGCCATGGCTTCAATTCCTCCTTCACACAACTTTGCTGCTGCAGGACAGTAGTGAGGGGAGGGAAGCCTGAAATTGCAGAACAGGTATAATTGCCACCAGCAAACAGGAGCCTCTACCAGCACTCTGGGGAATATTCTGCTTGCTTTGCCCTTTTTGAGATTAATGGCTGTTGCAGCTGATCCTCTTCTCCCCAACACACTTAGCTCTGGCTCTCCAAAGGCACAATAAGAGCTCGTTATGGAGGGGAAGCTTGTCACCGAGAACAAAGCCCTGACTCAGTGTCTGAAATCTGGCAAGCTTAGTCATCAAACAATGAAACATTTAAAGAGGTCACAAAACCACTGCAGCTTTGAAGAGTGCTCTCTCAGCCACGAATTCCTGTGCAAAGCAGGAATCCAGGAAGCTTTGCAGGTAATTCCACATAAGGCCATAACCCAATCCAGCCCAAAGAGAAGCTCAAATTATTAAGTCTCCACTCTGACTTAACTGGGAGGCTTTGGCCAGCACTAAGCTGAAAGGGATGTCTGACCTCGGCACCCTTCTGTGCCGCTGGCTGAGCACTGCTCACTAGCACAGCCCCTTAGGAAAACAACAATCCACAAAAATCCCCCACAGAAGAGTCCAGGACGGTATTTTACACTATTACCAATCCCAAACTCTTCTATGTTACTAATGAGCATGGTGCAGGAATAAGACAGAAAAACTCTGCAGACTAAAAGATAACTGGTTAAATCTCTGCCCAGTCCTGGGAGTTGCAGCCCATTAAATATTGTCATGCTGTTCCTGCTTTGTCATGCATCATCAGGGTAGCTCTTGCCCTTCCTTGAAACAAGGCCAACATTCGATTCAAACTGCTGCAAGATAAAGTTCCTTTGAACAATGCATCCAGAGAGGGGATATATATATATATATGTATAATCACACACACTAAAAATCACTTTGAGGCTAGTTGGCTGACCTTTCACTGAGAGCTAAGCAGAGGGAGGAAATCACTGCATGTCAGTAGTAGAGATTTGGGTCTGCTTTTCCCTCCAAAGGCACAGTAAGATTCTTGACTGTTGGAAAAAAACCTCATGAATATTTACCATAGATAAATATATAGACCATCCCAGTTAAATATAGAAATTTTTTTGCCAATTAAACTGTACAAATAAGAGCTCCAGCTACTCCTTCTGTATTCACTTACAATTTTTTCCTAGTTTTAAGCTTGTTTCAGTTGCTTCTTACTAGAGCATTGTGATATGCTGTCCCATCATTAGGCAGCATTGAAGAAGGAAGGGCTATTTATAGCATGCTAAGGTGGCACAGTTAAGTTGTGACAAACTTGGGAGCTGAGGTCTGAAAAAGGAACACCAGCACAAGAGATGGTTTAAAAGTTTTGAATATTTGCAACTAAGCAGATTGTCGAGCTTAAGGAGAGTGAGCAAATGTAGCTGAAACAGGGGAAAAGAGGGTATACATAAAAAAAAGAACAGTACAAGGAACACAACCTAACAACAAATTTTCAAGTAGGATAGTGTTGTAATTTACTTTTCAGAGAGAAAGGATGAAAACTATATTTGTAGTTTTTAAGTAAGGCAGAGGAATGGGAAACAGAAGCTTTAGGCAAATGGTGCTCACATCCATCTTTATCCAAACCAGCTGAACAAGGGAAATCATCCACTTTGTTCCGAGTAAAAGATGAATTTTAATCCAATATGCAAAACCAAATTAGACATGCACATTTCGTCCACCCTAACACACAAAGAGTGTTTTCAGAAATGCCAATAACTCTGTGTGCTCCTCCTACAAATCTGGGTTTGTTGGGAAAGGGTCCAGTGCACATGATGAGTTCCACACTCAGCAGGAAGACACAACTGTTTCTGCTAGAGAGAAATCAGTGAGGTGCTTAAGCTGGAATACGAGGTCTCCAAGGCATCCTTCTTTCTACCAGAATGCAAGTGGGCTTTCTGGAAGTTTTTTTAAAACATGCAAGAGTCAGATGTACCCTTGGGTGCAAGCAGCCATCTATTAGCCATCAAGGTACTGAATAGTCAGCAGAGGGCTGTTACAGCTGGAACAAATCCAATCCAAGACTAGGATGGCTGTGCTGAGAACGAAGATGAGCCCAGTGAAGAGCAACTCAACCAAATCTTCTGAGTATGACTTTCCACGAGATAATACTTTGTAATTCTTTGTAATGAGGAGTTTTAAGCTGCTCCATAAACCAAGTTTTGTCTCAGCCCCACAAAAGAGTTCAGTATTGAATGGAAATCCTGCAGCCAGGTCTCAGTGCAGTACCCACTCACTCCCACCTGGAAATCTGAGCAGCGCAGGGCTCTCCAGGCAGCACCTGGATTTTGAGAATGTGCTAAATAGAAACCTTTCCTGAACCTGACAGAGGGAAGAAAACCTAATCTGTGTAGCCAGAAAGACCATCTGAGATATCCAAACAGAGCCAGGGTTTTAATTAACCTGCTGTCAGCAGCAAGTTCAGCATACTGTCTTGCACTCCGACAGCAAAGACCTGCACTATCTTGACTCAGAACAAGCAGACAAAAAGATATCAGACTCATGGGTCTAATGCCTCCTGGAATGACTGCAGGTCATAATCATTTTTGTCCCTGTGCCATTCATAATTGAGGACCATGGTCTACCCACCCCCAAGCATTCCCACAGGTTTGTTCAGTCAGACTCACAACTACTACACCTAAAAAAATAGAGCAAGACGACAGTTTTTACTAATGCTGAACTTACTGTGCATGAAGAACTGGAAAGACAGCCCATTTGAGTGAAAGCATTTAGGAAGTACTGTGAAATTGCAAATGCAGAGATCTAATTTTTCAAATCACTTGGCTTGCTGTGAAGCAAGGAAAAAAGACAGAATTCAAGCACGTTTTAAAAAGCCATAAAAATAAAAATTAGTTATGTGTAGGAGATTAACTTTAAAAAATTAACAGGACCAGTAGGACAATTAATAGGTCCACTGGTCCATATAATATTTTTCGTTTGTAGTTTGTATCTCTCCCAGTCAGTGAAAACTTCAATGAAGTTGTGGACAAATGAAGTGCCACAACTATTAAATCTCACAGATTTCAAAAAAAAAAAAAAATTTGCCAAGGAATTAGGAAATCCCAGGATTACTTTCTGCCAAAAGAGGAAGCCCCTACCTGTTTTTGCTTGGTCCAAAAGATAAGTGGCTGCTTCCTGTTATATAGAGCTATTTCTTAATGCACTATGAGTTAACATGAAAGGACAAAAACATAGCCTGAAAGGTACTTGGAATGAGATGCACTTGATGGGTTTGTGAATATCTGATATCTAAATCCGAAACTGCAAAGTCTCAGCTCTTTGGATAGGGTTGTACCTCACCCACTGAGGTCCCTCAGGAAGCAGCGGTATTTGCTTCCAGATATATCCTACATCCCTCCACAGACCAGTGGGTCTTACCTACCTTTGGACCTGCTGTCAGTCATTACTGCACACCTTTAAAATATATTTCATCTGGCACAATTAAGTATCATGCTAAATTTCGAAACTACTGCTCTAAGCAGGCTGTTCAATGCAAGCTCTGTTTTTATTCCAGTAGATTAACTCTCCAACACACAAGGGATATTAAGACACAAAACTGAGTTAATTCTACTGCTAAGACAGCAGCAAGACATCAGTCACTTCTGTGAGGTTTCATGCTACATATTTCATGGTGTCCCAAGTAACATTTGAACACATTTGTCATGTTCACATTTTACTTAGCTTAGCTAAAGTAAAACACTTAAGCAACCACAGTGAACTAATCAAACTTTCCTCCCTGCTCCGGTAAGATAAAGAAGAATCACTTTATCCCATCACATTAAGGAGGGCCCTCTCCTTGGCTGAAACTTAATTCATTGAGAATAGGTCTGAAGAGCCTACAAAAGGACTAGAAAGGGTTTTAAACACCAAAAAGAAAAAAAAAAAGTGAATTAAAATTAGACCAATTTATCCATTTGACAAAATTGGTTTGGTATAGTCTTAGCTCACATACTGAACACCTCTCAAGTTAAGGCACTCCACGAAAATAAACCTTGGAGAAGAGCTCTAAGTTGTACTCATCACTACTTCAATTTCTACTGTAAAGACCCTAAAATAATAATGTGAAGGTGAGCATTAAGTACAAAGACACCAATTATAATTAGCCATAATGAAATGAACTATAATTGCACCATTTTAAGTGATCAGCCTGTTCTCATCTCCTGTTTTTAAAACTGGTCTGCTGATTTCAGGGATCTAGGAAAAAATGTCACTGAAGAAAAACAAGCTTCTTGTCAGATGGGACTCCATTATAAGGGTACCTACATCCACTAGGAAGAAAGAATTAACTAAACCTTCTACAGAAAAGAAGGTTCGAGTCCACTTACCTAGGCAAATCCAACCACTGCTTAATTAGGACCACAGCTACCAGAGGCAGTGGCAGCAAAAACACCCTGTAAGATTTGCAAAGTCATGATCCAGGGAAAGATCACAGCACAATTCACTGCTGGAAGCTATTAGGGCACAGGAGGGAAGGGAGGCACGAGGCATTCTTAGGAGTCCCACACACACTGTTCCTGTTTCCATCGTTTCTTGACAGTGCTTGGAAGAGGTCAGCAGAGTCTTACTATTCAAGCCTGAACACTTTGCTTGTACATCTATTTCTCTGTGGCTCTAATGCTCTCTGTAAAAATGGAGGAGGGGAAACCCCAACCCCTTTCCATCAACACACACAGTGGCATTTCAACCAGAGATAGAGAGCCTACAGAAGATCTGGAAGACTCAGTTATTACAGGAGGGATGGACAGGACTGAATTTGTGCCACAGCACCCATGGTTGCTTTTGTCAGACAAATCACACAAAGATTAATGGCAGCTAAATTTGTTCTCAGAGACTTTTACTAAACATTATCTACAGTCAGTGAAAAGTTAAAGCAGGGCTTAAGGTTTACATAAATCTCTCCTTCCCTGATTAAAAAGCTTCTGTTTCAACAGAGTCATGTTTGCTCATGTAGAATGAGCTGAAAGAGGTTCAGCCTCACCTCTGTTTGTGTGAGCACACGCAGCAGAGACCAAGGCTAACAGGAGACCTGCAGAGTCCACTGCTGACATTTGGAGCCTGAGCTGTGCAAACCCACCAGAGCTGAAACCCTGTCACAACCTTGCAGCAAAGCTGTTGGCTGTGATATGCTTTCAAACACCAGACAAACACATGATAAGTGTGACACCACCGGTTCCTCATACACAAAAGGCTTAAAAATCTCTGAAGCTGTCAGCTTTTCCAGGTGCACGGGTCCCTGTTGCTCAAGAACAAAGTGAAGACAAAATTGATCCTAGTTTTACTTTTTCATGCTGAAGTCTTGAGAGCTTGTTGATTTGTTTTGGCTTTTTCTTGTTGTTTTTTAAACTCTAATATATTCAAGATTAGGACTTTATGAAAACGCTATGCTTTCCCACAAAGCACCTTAATTCTGTATGCTTCCAAGAGTGTGAATATTGAGAGCTGAAGTGATTAAGCTGAACTTGTTTATGCTTCTTCCTGTGGCTGCCAAGGAAACTTGTATCATGCTAGACTTCATCCTGTTGTGTTACTATACACACACACCTACTGACAACTTGAACTGGACTCAAATTTATACACACAGGCCTTGGCACAACAACAATACAACACCTAGAATTACATTTAGTGTCTGAAATACTAATAGGCTGCACGGTTATTCACAGACTGAAAGATTCTTTAGCATCTCCTATACACAAATGCCAAAATCTTCAGGAGACTTAACTGTATAGAAGAGTCAACTGAAAATATTACTTAGCTTTTTTTTTTTTTTTAAATTAAAAGGTGTACCAGGGATTAGTGCTTTGATCCAAAAAGGCAAAAGTGAGAATTCCCAAATCTCCGCCTGTGTCTATGTCATTTGTGAAAAGAGAAGAGACTGGAGCAAAATGCCTTCTGCTAGCAAGTAGTGTAGTAAAAGTAACGAGACAAAAAACAGCTGTAGCAGTTCAAAACTCATCTAGCTCAGCATCTTAGAGCTGACAGCAGCTATAACAAGATGCCAACAGGAAAGTGTAAGATTAGGGTGAGCATATGTTGTTACTTTCCTAGTAGAGTCTCCAGTACTCCAGTTATCTATGACTCAGGTGTCCTGAGAAAAGCTTAGGACAAAGCCAAATGGAAAGGAAACACCTACCTGGAAAAGGAAGATACAAGCACAGCAGAGCACACATTTAACACCCACCCCCTCACTTCATACAAATCACATTTATTACTAGCTCTGCTTCATATTCACTTAACATCTACTCTGGATGTTGTAGCTGTGGTTAATGCCAGCAAGATTCCACATGCACTCACACTGCATCCTGGGAGGCGCCGTGCAGGAGCAGCAGCTCCACGATGGCCACGTGCCCGTTCCTGGCAGCGTCGTGGAGCGGGGAGTCGTTCTGGTAGCCCGTGGTGTTCACCAGCGCCCGGTGCTGCAGCAGCAGCTCCACCACCTCCCTGTGCCCGTGGTTACACGCCTCGTGCTGGGGGGGAAAAGCCACAGCGGGGAAACTCGGGTGAAACAGAATTCACAGAAGGACTCCTCTCACGGCAGTTCCACTTTCCAGCACTCCGCAGATGGCCAGGGAAGATGATGCAAGGCTACCGCATTACACTCCTGACAGGAATTAACCTGGGAACCCAGCACTAACAAAAAGCCCTGAGAAGAACTGAACAAAGGCCAACTGTGTGCAAATTAGACTACAGGGAACAAAACCCCCCACCTTACAGGCTATCAGGAGTATTCTGCAGGAGAGGAAGAAGTCATGGTTGAAAAGAACCTTTTGTTTATTTTCTGTAATTCTAGTAAGCAATTTTTTCACTCCACTACTTGATATATTTCCAAACCACTGAGGACATTAGGAACCCATTAAATACAAACATTGTTTGGAATTCATCATTTTCAAGTTATCGTAGCTGTATTTTCTGCATTTGCAGAGTCACAGGCTGATCGATTTCAGAGCCTGCCCTACACCCCAGCAAAGGAGAATTACACCTGGGCAGGTCAGTGCTTGCTAATGAATTCTTTTAACCTTGTTTATCATCACTTCTTCACTTTGCATAATTCTCTGTCACCTAAATGTGTGTGAAGGGAACTAAAATATGGGAGGGGAAAGGAGGGATGAAGTGAAATCTGATTAGCACACAGATGAGAGAAAGAAGCCTTCAGCACTCACCAGTGGTGTCCAGCCAGCATTATCTTTGACATTGGGATCTGCCCCGTTTTTCAGCAGCTCCTCCACAGCTGCTAAGTCACCCTACACAGGAGAAAGCCATAGTTATGAGAAAGTAATGAAGAAAATACACAGATACAACACAAACTTGAGAGATGCCCAATTATAAATTTAGCTGCAATAAAAATGTAATGATATAAGCCTTTCATGTAGATATTGTCATGATAACAAAAGCTCAACTGATCTGGAGACCACACAATCATTGCTGTTCATTTAGAACCACCCACACATTTTACACAATTACATATTTCTAGACAAAAACAATGCATGTAACAGAGTTAATTCAAAATAAATGGAAAAGTTTGTGCTAATTGCAATCTGTCCACTACAGTCAACTGCAAGGATTAAAGTCAAGAACGTTTATTGAGAATTTCCTCGTCCTTCAGACTGGATTTTTTTCAAGCTCATCTAAATAACTGACTGAAAACATAGGTAAAATAAATTAATAAGCCTGACAAGCTTCTAGGAATTGGTTTTCCATGAAAAGAAAAGAGTTTTATTTAACACTGCAATTACTACTTTATGTTGAATCTCACTGACACTTTCTCTAACAGTTATCTACCAAACAATTTTAATTTGCTTTTTGGAAAAATGCTATATTCAGTTTTTACTGTGAGCAAGTAGGTGTGGAAAGGGTAGAAACTGGTGCAGAGGCTACGGAAAAGAGGCTGAATAGAGATGAGGCAAAGGAAGCAGAAGGGCAGAATTTGCGAATCAGAGGTTCTGACACCCTGAAAAGCAAAGTTGGTAATAAGATTGGAGCATATCCAGATGCAGCTATAAATAGGTAAGGAGCTCAGCTGTGGAAGCTGAGGCAAGGAGATCTCTGCAGTGCAGGCCTCAATTCTTATTATTTTAGGCAAAATCAAGTGTTTCAAGACAACTGCTGACACTTTGCCTAGGCCAGGGTACTGTGATCCCAAATGAAGATACAAATACACAAACTGGTATGTAGCTCTTGCCAAGGCCAAATATACAATACAAAAAAAGATCTGAAGGAGAGAAATTTAATCCATTATATACATCAAGTTCAATGCCTTTAAGTTGTGGAAAGTCAAGGAATTTCTAGGTACTACTCACAGCATGCCTTAGAAAAGGTAAGAGAATATTAAATTAAGCTTTAAATACAATAAAAACAAACTTAATCCATTTTTGTTACCAAGAAGCACTTTGAAAAAACAGAACAGCTTTAATCTTCACTCTTTAAGTTAGAAAAAATGTTAAGACAGACTGCTCTGCAAAAATAAATCCAGCAAGCAACAACCGTAAACTCAAAATTCACAGAAATAATGCTGAAACTCACTGGCTTTACAACCATCAAGGAAATTAACACATCAGAGATAAATTTCATGCATTATATTCACAACCTGGATGTCCCAGCAAAATGTTACCTTTCAAAGCAATTAAGGGATTCTAGCAGCAGCATACTCTTTATGGTTGCAAGGTAACAGACATGCATCAAACCTGAGGAGTTATTCAGAGGCAGCCAAGACAACGCTCAGCATTAAGATCCTTCCCAACAGAGAGAACACACAATTATCTATAATGAGCGAGAGCTGAGCTTATCATTTAAAGTTCAGTTTGCAAACACGTACTGCAAGGGTTTGACATTTCAGGAGTACTGCTTTAAAGCAGGAAGCACAGCTAATAATTTGTGTGGGCATCAGATACTATCACAGCTTTTCAGATCAGTTATGTGAGCATTGATTTGTAAAACATCACTGTGGCTTTATCAAAGGAAACGTTGATGGTGTGGACACCAGGACTGACAACATCCACTGACTTAAATCCAGGCCCACGTCAGAATTGGAAAATTGGTGTTTTGCTGCTTACAGAAGATAAATATTGTCATCATGTCATCTGTAAATGGAACCTGCTCCCTACAACCAGTACTGAGCACTGAGAGTGACAGCAAGGAGGGAAAGCTGTCATGAGCTGCGCAGTGACTGGATGGGCGCTGCCAATCAGGATTACAAGAGAGATTTTAACAAAACAGCCAGGAGAATGTGCCTTTTGTGTCCTCAGAGGCTCTTCAGTCAGTCACCATAACGTGAACATTTAGCTAAAAAAAGCAGAAGACTCAATTTCAAGTCGCAGATCATTAACAGACACATTATCAAGTCCCTCCTGCAAGCAGGACCACAATCACAGAATCATTTTGGTTAGAAAAGACCTGTAAGATCATCAAATCCAACCACAGGTGCCTCTGAGCTTTGATTGGATCTTCCAGAGGCTGATACAGGTTTAGATGACAAGTCAAGCCAAATAACTGCGATCCAAGGGTAAAAAAAAAAGTGTGTTTTCTTTTTTATATTGGCCACTTCTATCAAAGTTGATGGAATTACTAACATTTATAAGCTCATAAATGCTTTGCTAAACTCTAAACAAGAAAGAGTAAGCACCACGTAGGTGCAAGTCCCAGACACAAATATGTCAATTCCATGTCTTTCCTCCACAAGAGAGCAGAACAAACTACACCTGTTAGTATGGAATGACTAATTCCAACATGCTGCATAAACATGTGATTTGACTAATGCCGAAATTAATTTTGTACATTTAGTTCCTTGAGTTTACTTGATGCAGCAAGAAAATCACCAGTCTCCACTAAGAAGCTATAACCAAGTGACACAAGGAGAGACCCTCTTGACTGTCTGCAGCAACAGAGGGGAAACGTTAAGTGGAAACACTTCTTGTTCAGAAAGGGAGAACAAGGCAAACACCAGCTAGAAAAATGCTCCTACCATTAAGAATTCACAGGCAAGTGTTTATTTTGAAATCTAATTATCAATGAAGGATTACATCCAGCTCTTGAAGAGGCAGGAGCTACTGCAGAATAAGAATTATCCATTCGGAACAAACAAAGCTCAGGACATTTCATGCTCATAACAAAGCTCAGCTGTAGTGACAAGACAGTAAAGCCATGGGTCTGCTCTTCCTCGGCAACGCAGCTCACGGGAGCTCGGGAAGCCAGAGAAGCAGGAAAGGCGCTGGGGCCATCTGTTGGCAGACCTGGAGCCGGCAGTAGCTTAGACAGGGAAGAGCATTTACTCGGCTTTACAAGCACTTCCTCCTCCCAATGAGAATTTAGTTCCTGCAGCCACGGCTGGCTCAAGCCCAGAAAACTATCTCTGCTTGGCTTACACAAGGTTGTAGGGTTTTTCTTTTCCTTCTCCCTCAAGTCCCGATTTTATTACATATGGTTAAGAACTGCACGTGTCCTTTCAGTCACATTTTACAGGGGTTTTTTTTCATTTTGCCCTTTACAATTTCCATTAATCAAGGCATTTTTCACCAAAAAGTCAAATTATTAAATAAATGCGAACATATTCTACAAGAAAACCTATTCTACCAGTTAAAGAGAGAGATGCAAAGAATTAGGACAGTACATGAAGATGAAGCTAAAAACCTGTACCCCTTCAACCAAATACTTGCTCCTTCATTTACAAATTTAATCAAGCCACTTCAGTCTTCAGGTCAAGCAAATGAACCAAAAAAGCCACCTTTCAAACACAATGACATCTGCTCATTTAAGCTGGGGGGGGGGGAACTAGATTATTTACAACTCATAAATGGTCAAGGAGGACAAATATGAATTAAAGTGCTTTACAGGGACTGTGAACTCTTTCCAGGAACCTGCAAGTTCCTCACCTCAAAATCCTCCGAATTAATTCCCTACACAGCAGACCGCTCCCTAATAACAAACATACAAGAAACTATGCTTAACCTTCAATAAAGAGAAAACATGCAAGAAGTTAACCTGCCTCAGAAACAAGACAAGTAACAACCAAGCATTATTGAAAAAGCAACGGTAATTTGTTTCCAAGCTTCCAAATCAGCACTTCGGAAGATGGATTGCTTTGACTCATGGCCAGTTTCCATATTCTCAAGTGCTGCATTTGAAACCATTGCACTATTTCATATTTGCCTTGACCTCATTTCTCCAGGAGGGGAGATGCTCTTCTGTGACACAGCTCTCAACCATGGCACACAAGAGATCCAGTACCAAAAGAAAGGAAGTTCCCAGCTGATTAGGTCAGACACCTGAAAACAAGATTTAAAAGCCATCCTGATGCTGGCCATCACATGCTCACAAAACCACAACATCTTCTCTGCTCTCCTTCCTAATGTGTCGTTAACTGGTAATAAAGCAGTAAAAGGAGCACTCTCACGGGCTCAAGGAATTATCTCACAGTTATTTTACTGTGTTAATTATAAAGATCATGAAGAGTCCAGCACAGCAGGCTAGCCATGGGTGAAGCCTTTCTGTGAGCCCTCCCTAGAGTGACAGCAAGGAGGGAAAGCCATCCTGAGCTGTCAAAACTAAAGGGTACCTGGGACAGGAGGTAGCCAAAACTAGTCCCAATACACCATCTCTCTCTTCAAACAAAGGAGATGCTCTGCATAGAGGCAAATTCTTCTTTCCTCAGAGCAGGAGCAATTCCCCATTTCCCTCTAACTTGAAGCATTAACAAGCCTTCTCCCAGCTCTTTCCCATCCACTCCCTGTAACAGTGCAGCTGCTGCCAAGATCCTCTGTCACCCTCCTGTGTTGCAGTTCACAGTCCCTCTCCCTGGAATCCATAGTGGCACAATCCCACTGTGCTCTGCCCCATCACCTCCCTTGGCAAAGCAGGAGAAGCACAGGCACTACCCAGACCTGAAATGCAGTGCCAAGGAACTGGGGGGTTCTTCTCTCCACAGAAGATTTAGGACTCCACACAAACTCGTTAAGTGGCGCTGTGCTGTGATTTAATTGCCATGGAAGAGCTGATCCTGTGAACAATTTGCTCTCTTCCTGTAAAAAACTCCCATGTGGAAGGGCTGTTGATTGGGCAATTTCCCACTAGTCTGGAATACTCAGAGTTGAATAGGTCACATTCTGTATTTTAACTAATTGGGATTTTACCTTTAATGACTCTGAAGATAAACACATCTGCTGTTTGCTACAAGAAGGGTCACATTTATTTTCATTTATTAGTTTAACTCAGCATTAGGTTCATCCACACTAGAACCTTTCTTGAGAACCATTTTGATTTCAGTAAAATAATAACTACTAGGAGTAGTAGTAAATGGGCTCAATCCCTCAGAATCATTAGAAACAGCACAACACTCTAACTTTTCATGCCTGCTAACATTGGGCATAATCTATTTTAAATAAGAAAAAAAGGGAGAATTCAATTAGCTTCAATTAAAATCTGGGTATTAGACCCTAACAGCTAATGAAAATAATACAGATTTATTTTTATAATTCATGAAGTCTCAGAGAATTAGACTTCATTTTACTTTGGGGGAGGGTGGCAGCTACAAGTCTGTTTCCCTTTACACACATGGAAAAACATTACTGGCTGTGAAAATAACAAGAAAAAAAAATTGCCTATAAAACGAAACTGGAAGAGAAATGCTTCTTTCAGAAACAGAAAAAAAACCAGAACTAATTTGGAAAAAAAAAAACCCAAAGAAAAATACCCCACAAAAAAACCCAACCAAACAAATCTAAACCCCACACTGAGAATATACAAAGGGCATAAAGCCTGGTATTTTCAAGAACAGTCTGAGAAAATACTTTTATCAGCTCCATACAGGGTTCCTGCAGGTTAAAAGATCATAACCGAGAGATCACTTCCCTCGTGTTATTTTAGTTCCATTTCAAAGCAAACTTTGGGATCACCCTGAAGCCCTACCTAGCTACACAAGCCTTTGCTAATGAGCACCTCAATGAATATGGAGCTGCTGGATAAAAACCACAGCAGAACTAATGAGGAACAGAAGCCATTTCCCATTTTAGCTCAATAATTATAAACATCAGAAGACAACACCAAAAGGAATTCACACAGAGGACTGAAAAAGCCCATCCCACTGCCCACACTCCAGCTGGAAGTCAGCTTTTTTTTGGCTGTACCAACGGCAGTAAGGAGTGCCAGCAACACCACTGAACTTCGATAATCAAAACATGTTTATCCTTTTTGTCTACAGCATGAACTGTTTAATTTTTCCTCATTTATTTTCAAAATGCTTTGCAATGAAAAACCACCTTATTGGCATATCACCAATATGCCAATACTCCATGTCTCAACAAGCTGCAGGGGTGCTGTTTTCTTAGATGAAATACCTGCCTTCCAAAGAAGCATCAGGCATATTGCTGGAAACCATACCTGTGTGAAAACTTGCCAAGGCAGATCCATTTTTTTCAGAACCAGTCAGTCATGACTGTATTCATTACAAATCCCCAGAAAATCACAGAAGGGTAATTTGTAAACAGTGTTTTAATAAAGAGGAACATGCAGGACTTAGGACGAGAAGTAACAGGAGACCCCTCCTTCAAAGCTCTTGAGTCCTGTGAGGACAACATTTCATTTTCTCCCCCCTAATTCCATATTAATGACATCAAATACGAGATTTGAACTCGACTCAGCTCAGCTGACACTTCCATTTAAAAAGGTCTTGTGCAGCAGGAGTGGCTTATTAGAATGCCTTTGAAAGAGGACACAGTTATTTATCAAGAACAGCCTCTGTCTCACCAGAGAGAAGTGCTGTATAAATGTCAGGTGCTTATGGAGCAATCAATGCTTCCAGTATATGCAGTTTATTAATCACACAGCATTTGTATTTTATGATTTAGCACAAAGTGCATTTAAATTGCCAGACCACAAACTCTTTGAAATGACCTCTCAGAAGGGAGCTGCCATGAGTGCATCTGACGAGTGGGACATGTTTTACCCAGCTTTTACAAAGCAATGGGCAAGGACAGCCCCTGCAAAGAGCAAAGCCATGAAGTTCTACCACACCAGGAACTGGTTAAGATAATAACAACATAATGAGTATTAGGTGTCATTCCATGACTAACACTGACCTTACATAAAACTGAGAACATCCCAGCCCTGTCCCTTTCCTTCAGAGCATAGGGCTCAGCATGGGAATCACAGGGTGCAGCACCTCACTCCCCTTGAGCCAACACTTGCATCAGGTGGTGGATCTCAAAGCTTACATAATAGTTAAATAATGTCTCACAGTTATCGTTATGTAGATAACTCAGATCTTGTCCTGGCTGAGTTACCAGCTCAGACTGAACTGATCAAGATCAGAGATCTGAAACAGTTCCTAAACTCCTTATGACAAATCAGAGACAGCTTTCTGGCACACAAGGCCAAAACATTTAAATGCTTATCACTTCCTAGAACTCACAGGTATAACTGAAACTGTAATGCTTTGAGTTTCCAAGTATAATCATCTTTGATCATTCCAACAGTCATTTCTTTATGAAATCAGAGAATCAGATTGGAAACTTCCCAATAAACCTAGAAGAAAAAGATCACAAAATGAGATTTCCCTCCCCAAAACACAGTGTTCTAAAGTAACTGGTTTCCAGAATATTTTTAAAACAACATTGTCTTTGTAAACTTCTGTTTAAAGCTGAACTAGAAGATGATGGTCCTACCTTGATGGAAGCAACATGGAGCAAAGTCTCTCCCTTGTAATTCCTTCTGGCAATTGTGTTGCCACCAGGGGATTTCAACACAAAAGGACTGAGTGGTGTTGCTACTTGGCTGCAAGTCTTGGAAGTGGATGGGGTAGAAGGAGATTCTGAAAGTGAAGGACTGTTTATCACTTGAAGGGCTGCAGATCTTCTTGTCTTCATTCCAGTGTCAGTGAGATTGGATGCAGAGGAAGAAATCTGAACTGGTGTCTGGTGTTCCGTCGCTGGGGAGATGGGGGAGCCCTGCAGTGACTCCTCTAAGCCATTGGCCTGCCTGCCTGACTTCCCAGGAACGTCCCTCTCACTTCTCCTTGCTCTTTTAGACTGAGGAGTACCCTGAAGTCTGGATTGCTGCCTTCCACGTTTCAAAGGCACAACTGCTTTTTCTATTGAGAGTGTTGTCTCTGCAGCACAATATTTTTCCTTGCTATCTCGTGCAGAGCACACAACCTCACCACTATCTTTCTTCTCTGGGGATTCTGCCTGTGGTAGAACTTCCATATCTTCTGTATTGTTGCTGGAGTCAGCTTCCTTTACAGACTCCTGCTGAGGTCTTTCTTCAGGACTCTCTGGTTCTGGAGTGCACAGCACTACTGGCTGACTGCAGACGGTCACACACTTTTCCTTGGGAATCTTCTCCTCGACTCCTTTCTGCTCAGGTTTCTCTAAGTTCCACTCTTTGTTAATGTCTGCTAGATGTTTCTTTTTCATCTTCTTCCTCTGTCTCTGGGTTGGTCTTTTTGTTGGCTTGGAGGGCTTCTCTTGAGGAGGGGAAGGAAAGAAATCATAAACTGAAGATGTGTCTTGACCAAGGTCATTGCTTTTAGTCTCAGCCTGACTCCTCTTCACAACACATCGAATCTTCCTGCTTCTTGGACTAAACCACATTTTTATCTGTTCCTTCTTGCTCTTTTTTCCCAAGTCTGAGTCAGTCGGTGTGGATGTAACTTCTGCTGAATCTAAGTACATCAGGGAAGAGTAAAAATAATTATGGAGTACTCTTCAGAACCTCACAAAGCAAAAAAAAAAAAAAAATCGTAACAACAACTGCAGTAACTGATGAAGTGTTACTAAATACAATCTATGAGTGCTTTCATTCCTTCTGAGAAGACACATGTAGTGACTTTAAAAGCCCTGGCAAGGTCACATGCCACTCTGGAGCTCAGAGATCCCAGTGCAGCTACAGCTATCCATCAGGCAAGTGAGCATCCTGGCAGAGAAATTCCTCAGCAGCCTGGGTTCACAACACAGCACGTGCACAGAGGAGTTCCGGCCAGGTCAGAAAAGGACAGAAGTTGGTTCTCTCACTGAGTTTTCCTTGGAAATAGGTTTAACAAAGAGGCATGTGCATACACAAAAGAGCACAGAAACAATTTTCTAAAGAGATATTACAGTTCATCTGAAGATGAAAAGGAAGAATAGCTGTAAGCAAGCAAAAATAATATCCTTATAAAAATGTTGAGCATTGCTGAGAAATCTTGACTGATTCCACAGATACGGCAGATGAATCAGAGGAATATATAGGAAATCTGTAAGCAATCATGTCCTGTCATTTGCTCCTTTACCCCTTGGTAGTAAATAATTTCAAGGAAGCTAATCATTTTGATATCTCAAACATTTCTTTAAAAATATGCAGTGGAGCAATTTTATAAATCAATTTGTACAGCACATTACAAATCAATGACCAAGATGACGGAGGAATATCCTGTACTCCCAGCACATGAAATAACAGGTGAGAACAAGGACTATAAATACTGTCCTCAATGGCTTAAGAATAAATTAAGGAGTATAAAGTGACCTCAAAGTTAGACACTAATTTAATTTGACAGGTCTTTTGACACAAAAGAACTATAGCAGATTTTGTACCAATTACTTCATGGGAACCCAAGTTATTTTAGGTTATTTGGACAAGTCCTCCAAAGTAAATGCACTACTCATTCCTTCTGTTGCCTCATACCTCAGGGACTACCACTCACAAAAGTCTTGGTGATTTATAGCAAGCAAACACAAAACCAATATGAATTTTGTTATTTCTATTTTTTTTCTGAAGCAGCACTAAGACCAAGATTAGAAGGGAGGGGAGGGTTTTAAGCATTCTTGGAATAAACTATACGAAGTCTCAATTATTAAAAGTGACAGACACTCACTGCAACAATCTATCACTTTCATTTCAGTGCATTAACTTTCTATGGATAATTTATTTTCTGCATACCTTCTCTTTTATTTTTGGTGTTAGTAACTACAGCCCATTTTTCACAGCAAGCTGGGATAAACTCTCAGCAGCAAACACACTGGTTCCAATCCCTTGGTCATAAAAAAAAGCATTTGAAACTCCACTTAAAAGAGAGCTGTGTAATTCAACAATTAAACAGACATTCACAGATTTCTTTTCAAGCAATATTGCAAAGTTAAATGTTTCCTTAGTCTTGATCCAATTACCCTACTTACCCCTTGAATTAAATCATGTTACATATTAGATTTAGCTAGAGGAATATGTAAGCCATCGGACCAAAAGTGTCATTAAGAATACAGCTTGAGGCTAGTTAATCAATCATTTAGGCATCTAAAGATAATCATCAAGTACAGAACTGCAGCTATTTGGTTTTCCTTTAAGGCTGGGCTTGGTGCAAACAAGAAAAAAAAAAACCACTGAAATTGAGACCGAAATCTCAGAACTAGCTAGCCTTGAGATCATATCCAAACTCATTCTGACAATAACATCTAAAAAAACCAAGAGCTTGATTGCAAACAGATGCAAAATATAAAACACAAGTTACTATTTACTTGTCTTGCCTTCAGTGTTTACACAAACTAGCAGATTTCCCTGTAAAATATTTACCTTGCTAAAACTATCAGTCATCCCCAAGTAAAGAGAAAGAATAAAATCGGCTTGCAGAAGTAATTTGTACAATTTTACGATGGCCAGAATTCTTTTTGATGTGTATAGCACAGCAAGACTTTCAAGTCCAAGTGACAAATTCAATCAAAGGCACTGTCCTTCAGAAGTATGATCTGAAGCAGCATAACACAATGAAGCATTTACACTGGATGTACCACTTCTGGCAGCAGGAAAGCCTGCGAAAAATCCACCACGAGGCTTCCTGAACTGATCTGTTTATAATTGGTTGCTCAGCAGGGACTTACTAGTCAGGTTATTAAAACACTGCTGAAAGTGTAACAACGTGCCAAATAAATACTTTCCCAGGATTATTTTTCCTCACCTGCAACGACTTGAGGTGTAAGAGAGAGCATGTTGCACGTTTTAGAACACGGAGGCACTCGTGGACATGATTAAAAGATCCCCGTATCCTGACAAGGAGACCCACCCCATCCAGAGGCCAGTCCTGCACACCCAGGGCATCTCCACAGCCTGCTGGGGAGGAAACTGCATTTTTATTAATTTTCTGGTTTTTCTTAGACTCTGCTACCCCTTCCTCCATTTCTGAAGTGTACAAGGCAGGGAGCAAAAGTAATCTGGACAAACGGCCAATCCACCTTTCCTGAAAATCGAATCTTTTGATGGACCGAGAGCTGTGAGAGGGAGAAAGAAAGAGGGGAGACCCAGTGCCAAGAAGCTGAAAGGAAGTTCTTATGGTTTAATATGTAAATGTTAATTCATATAAAGAGGCTATTATCTGGTGGCTAAGTTCATTCTGTTAAAGTACCTTCAGAGAAAATTGCTGACAATAAAATCAATCCCAATGAATTCTCTGCTGTCTCCAAGTTTCAAGCCAGAGCTCAGATCTCAACAGGATTGAAAAAAAACCACTATTATGATTTTGATTTAATTATCTTTTTAATACATAAGTATCCTCCCAAAAATTTTTAGAGATGTATTTAGACAAGGTGAATCAGTAGAGCATGCCTTACTAATCCTAGATTTTAAAAATCTGCAATGGCATAAAGAGCATCCACAATAACAGTAATAGAATCAGCCTATAATAAATGCAGTAAATTTAGTCTCCATTACCTATTAAATGTAACATTAAGATACACAATATAGTAACTGAATTATTTCTAAATTAGAGTTATTTGCACATAATAAGCCCAAGTTTCTCGATGCTGACATTTAATAGAGTTGGATTTCTTAAGTGTCAAAAGGGTTGAAAGTACACAAAAACACTAGGAGATAGTCAGTGCCTTGCAACTAGAGCTCCCTCTCCAAATTCTGCTGTAGTGCAATAGCAGGCTAGTGCAGGGGGGAAAAAAGGAGCAATTAGGAAATGTGGTTTAGCTATCATTAATCTGCATCAAAGGAATATAATGATGCACATTGTGTGCCTTTCAAATTATTCTCTATTACGGGTTTCAGAACAGAAGTTGAGAATCTCTTTGACAAACTAGTCCCTTATTAAAAATCAAAGGGAAGCGCTTTGGTACCATCTGTGCAACATTAGTGCCTTCGCTGAAGAATGATTATTTTGCAAGTTAAGTATTCAACACCGAGGGGGAAAGGGAGAAATTCCAGCTATTCAAAACCTCACCTTTAGATATTACGAAAAATGTCATAGCATCCACGAAATGCTGTGTTATCTGTTAAAACAGGAGTGCAACATCTTTTTGTCCAGTAAATGTGAAACAAAGTCATGATACTATAAAGGCTGATTGAAAGTTGATCTCTCTGACTGTCCACCAGCATCAGCACGAGCTTAGGAAGCTTTGACCAACACCTGCAAGGTGTAGCCCTGCATGAGAAGGGAGGAAGACTTTCTGTTTGATGTGTTAAGAGTGAAGCAGATTTCTACAAAGAATAAGGTAAAATTGACCGTAAATGGTTGGTGATGGTTCTGAAAATTTACAGCAATCTCTTCTTTTTAAAGAACATTACACAGGAAAGTCTGCCTAAGTATTTAGAACTTCCTTCAAAATGATCACTGTAAATCAACATCTCTCGTGTTTTATATACACTATGCCCATGATTCAACAAGCTCTCACTAATTACCCACCTGTGAACCCCATCATCAGTTCTCAAGATGTCTTGGACTGCAACATTAGAGCTAAAGAGTTTGAGCTGCAGACATCCCCATCTGTGGTGCCTTCCAGCCAGCTTCCCATTACCCTTCGGAAGGTGCAACACCGGGCAGGAAATGGTCAGGCAGCTCTCCTCACCTTGCCATGGACTAAGGATATAAAATCTCTAACAAGTGAATTAATTTGGAGGCTCAGCATTTCCTACCTATAGCTTGAATTTTCCACCTATAATTTGCATTTTCTAGCCAGTTTCAGGTTTGTTGTCTGTCAATTCATCTTCAGTCACCCCAGGAGTGTCATTTGCTGTGTTTCCCTCTAATTTAAAAGGGAAGTAGTAGCTATTTTGTGCAGTCTTTCCTGAATTATTTGCTGCTGCTTCTTACAATGCACATGCTGTTTGGCAAAAGCTATTCTTATCCCAATGGAATACAAAGTGAGATCCCTCTCACGTCTACTGTGGAACCTCAGGGTACAGAGATTTTGTATTTGAAATAGTCAGTGTGAGCTTAACCCTATCCTTTTCAGTCGCAGCAGTTCTCTGGGGTTTTTTAAAAGAAAAACACACAACTTGCTGCATGCACTAGCTCTGTCAGAGACTAAAACAATGAGTAGTAGGATGCACTTAGAAATTTCAGCGTCAACAAGGATCTCAAACAGAAGACTTAAGAGAAGCCACAACTGTCTCAAAACAAGGCATACACAGCAAATATGCAAAAGGGACATAAAACAAATATATGGAAATATTCTTTTTTTCAACTGCTTCTCTTCCTTTCCTGCACTGAAAGATTGATTTTTCGGTCTATTTCCTTTACTTGAACATAAAGTATTATTTCTGACCTTCTAACACAAAAGAGAAGAAAATATTGTTGACAGAAGTACAGTGCTGTAGGAATATGAAAGAAAGTCCTTAACAAGAGAAAAGAACCCGCGATTCTCCAAACTCAAACATATTTCACTTTGGATACGTTAAGTTCAAGGCAGAACTTAACGTATCCAGACATCCATGGGAGGTGACGGATTTGCCAGAGATGAGGGACAAAACAACCTGAAGAAATTGCTCTCAAAATCTCTAAAACTACAAAATGCTGTGATTTTCAACCATACTTTTTTTTTTTCCTTTTCAACACATTGAAGTTGTTCTTAGAGGTGTGCTCATTTACTTACGAATTCAAGCCATTCCTGAGAGTGAACTGTTACCAGCTCAGGACGTTTTTCTCCTAACCTCAGTATCAAACATCCAAAAGGCCACTGTACTAATCCTTAGCACACTGCAAAGATTACAAGTGACAGAAAGGCACCTCCTGAATCATTCAATATACAACACTCTTGTAAACTTCTATTCTGTGTCTGCTTTTAAGTCAGAACAAGGGATGATAAAAAGAACCTCATTTAGTTCTGCAGCCTAGCCACACCATGAAGACTTTATTTTAGGAGAACTATGGGATTAAATGTATTATTCAATTTTCAGCACAGTTAAACATCAGACCAATTTTTTTAAGAATTAATCCATCTCTAAGAGTTCTCCAAAACATCTAAACAGTATCAATAATGCTCCCATGTTGTATTTTAAATGCTTTATTTATAGCATTACAAATAGTTCCTCTCAGAATGATTCTCTTCCAAGTGTGCTTTTAAAAGCCTTCATCACTTAAAATCTTTCCCTGAAATCCTATTTAAGCCATCGTCTGTTTTCTATGCTCCAGAAGATTTAATCACCATAAGATTTTATATCTATATAAAATGTATTCCTTTACATTTGGACACAGGCTTCCAGCCTCCTCACTTAAAATGCATTTTGGTGTCAATAAAGAACTATTCCATAAGTGAATGAAGGTGCCGATGGGATTAGACATAGAAAAAGAATCTTTAATTTAGACAAACATATTAGGAATCAACAATGAAGGAAAAGTTACCTATTCTGTATCTGACAACTAAATGAATGTTTTCTAAAACTTGGTGTTACATAAATGCTCCTCTCTGAGCTTGCAGAAGAAACACACAATCACCTACGCTTATTTCACTACAGTTTTTCCTACTTTGACAAACAGCCTAAAATTCGACAGAGATGAATTCCCAAAGTACGTTCTCTGCAATCTTCTAGCACAGTCAGCAATGACAAAGCTTCACTGCAGTAGACTAGCTGATTGTTAGGGACCAGAAAATAAATGAATTACGACTTGCTTCCTTCCCTTTTTAGGCAAGGACCATAGATAATTTTTCCCACGTGCAAAAACCCTAAACTGAAAATTACTGGGACAGCAGGCACGACTCAGTGCACAGAAACCCAAGAGGCAGGAGAAGAGCTGCATTAATTCTTTAATAGGGCCCCCCTAACACAATGCAGAACATTACACACTGGGGCTCCCATAGGATATGACAACCTGTGCCCCTGGTTTGTGCCACGTGACTTGGCAATCTCTCCCACTTTCATCTAATTTTGGAAGACGGATTCTAATGAATTATGGACTAACCCGCTCATGCGGATTTCTTAGTAAAACAGACTCAAAGAACGAGCAATCCATACAGACAGTTCTCTTCAAATCAAATTTTCCAAACATGATTTGGAACAGCCTCTCGGAATTTTAAGCAGGGCTGCACTGCTCATTCCCTGTAAAGCCTGGGAGATGGAATGGAGCAGCCTGGACTCTGCAGCCACCAGGGATCCAGGTGAGCCTCACCTGAGGCGTCGGCGCCCAGGAGCTGCCGCAGCTTGCTGCAGAGCTGGATCATGTTATCCAGCTGCCGGTTGATCTGTGCGTCCTGCACCCAGGCTGGCACGTGGCACACGGGGCACTCGGTGCCAACACAGTCACCCACACAGGATCTGAAAGGCAAATGGAAAATCATTATCCCGTGTAAGTTATCTACTGTAGCCGCCCATCAACCGTTTCCCAGCCAAGCGCTCAGCGAGAATCTCTTATTTTAGCACTGACAATCCGCTGTTGTAAAGCCCACACAAGTTAGTCACAAATGCAGGACAGGACATATCTATCATGGCAAGTGACAAGCCGAACATAATTAAGCAACCCACTTCCAGAGCCTCATCAGGACACCGTCATGAAAAACAGGGTGCCTTGTGACTTCCACTCATAAGCCAATCCAAATTTTCAAAAGCTCCACTGCTGTTTGTCTCCAAGTAACAATTAGGCTCAAACAGTTAAAACTACACATTCCTATACATCTGCTATTCTGCAGCCTTCCATTTTTAAACAAGTGCCAGAAAGCCAACCCATAGTAAACCACCATTTCCACTTTCTCCTAGTTAAAATTTGCTTGATGCTGTGAAGAAGTTTCACCTGTGTGAACACGTCTCTCTATGAAGTCCCACGAGGATCTCTAGGTGCTCAGAGTATTTTATCACTGCTGTCTTTCAGAGCATTTATGTCAGATGATCATGGTGGGATGGGTGGGGAAACAGATTTACTCAGTAATACTACTGTCCCCATATCAGCCTGAAAGCTTTTATTCTTTTGATTAGGCCAGTGAGAAGACCTTATGATTTGCCACCTGAACTGCAACATTCAAGGGCCATTGTTATGTCTTGTCTCCAATCTATCCTATTAAATACAGGTTATAGTTTCACATAGCCAAGAGTGAATTAATTTCCAAAGTCTCACTACTCATGTAAAAATTGCTGCCTAGGTGTGTTTTGTGCTTTAAACAGGCAAAGGCCCTCGTGGCTGAGGCACTGCTGTGTTTGGGAGACTGAAGCACAGCTCTTGGCTCCAACATATTCTAGATATTGACAAATCACTTGGAGCAAAGGGAAGGGCCAACCAGGTCTCCTCTAGGGAAGCTGGCCTCAGGTTTCCCACCCCTGTAAATGGCACTGCAAAGGAAATGCAGAATGGCTTTTATACCACAACATGTCTTAATTACATGTAGCTGTTGGGGTTTTGTAGTCAACTGATAATGACTGCAGGTAACCTAGCACAGCTACTCCAATAAAACTGCAGAAACTGATCTTGATAAATATCCCTGTCCATAACAAAACCATGGCGAGGGAGAACCAGTTGTTTCATGTGTGACCTGAGTTCTGCAGTTCATTAGTTTCACACATTTCACTTCATATTTCAGAAGCCAGCTCCGGCCATTTGCCCCAACCCTCCCTGGGCGTGTTAATAAACGTCTGTCTTCAGCAGGGGACCAGAATCACTCCACATCAGAGTACTGCAGACTGGCTCCGTGCCCTACCTAATTTGCTTCTAAACAAATTAATCTGAATTTCCTTAGGTTTATTTTAAAAAATAGCCACTGCCCAAGACTCAGTCATCAAAGGACAGATGAAGTGCTGCTAAAAGGTCAGGCATACAAAGAAGAAAAGATCAAGCACAAACAATAACTCAGATAATAGCAAATAAACTCATTTTTCTGGAGCAAGAAATAGCTGCTAATGAGTGCTCATAACTACTGTTAGCTATTCTTTCCAGCCTCATCAATACAAACTGCATTGTCTTCTTGATGTGTGGAAAATTTTTCTTAAAAACCCCACAAAACTTCAACAAACTGGGTGTTTGAAACCTGCCACCCAGAATACACCAGGGGTTATCCAAAATAAAACCACAAGGCCTTAGATGCCCAACACCCAAACAATTACATTTATTAAGCCACATGTTCATACTTATAAATAACTTGTACAAGCTCCTGGGAGATATTTAACTAAGTAATCTGCAGACAGGTCATATAAATGAAACAAAGAATTTTAAAAATTCCTTTAGACAGCAGAACCATAGAGTGGTTCAGCTTGGAAGGGGGACCTTAAAGCCCATCTCATTCCACCTTCTGCCATGGGCAGGGACACCTTCCACTACCCCAGGTTGCTCCAAGCCCTGTCCAACCTGGCCTTGGACACTTCCAGGGATGGGGCAGCCATTTCTCTGGGCAACCTGTGCCAGGGCCTCATACCCTCTCACAGGGAAGAATTTCTTTCTAATATCCAATGTAAACCTTCTCTCTTTCAATTTGAAGCCATTCCCCCTTGTCTCATCCCTACGTGCCCATGTAAAAGGTCCCTCTTCAAGAATCTTCTACAGCAATTAATAGCCACAGCTAGGAAAGAACACACATGTCTGGAGAGAAATAAATCATTTGTGCATCTTTAAATACATCCATACTAGGGGAAGAGATGCTGAGGGCATCTGTGCCATAATCAGTTACTCCTTAATAAAAAGCAAAGAAATATTCTGCTTGTATTTTACCCTTCAGGCCTTCACCACTGTAAACTCCTATGAGATAAGTGCAGCTGAAGACAGGGAGGGGATACACATCCATGAGGGAGGAGGGGAGGGTTTTCCTCAACTTTCATTGACACACTGACTTGTAGATTAACAGGAAGCAAAGCTGAGTATCTATGCTGGTTTACAAGCAGAGGTTAGAAAGCATCCCTCCTCTCCACCCTAACAAAGGTGGGATTTTATCAGACTGTTTACACCTGTGCTGTGCAGAGAAACTGTTTAAAACACAGAGCGGACCTTTTAACTCCCCCTGTTTGCATGTGCATGCCGTGAAGAGCAGTGACACACAGGGCAGCCACAAGCTTCCACCACCTCACCCAAATGCGATTCTGGGGCACAAACATTTCAGCCTCTGCCTGTATTGACGATGCAGTGAGTTGTCCTACGACAGGCAACGTGACCACCACCCCCTCTGAAATGCCCTGTTGGCCGAATGTTTCTAATTTAAGTCAGTTTTTTGAAGCACTCAGATTATTTGACCACCTCTAAGCAGAGGTAATCCTGCCTATCCCAACGTGTTTGGATGCGCATGAAAACAGGAACAGATGCAGATCTGAAGGAGCAAAGTCTTGGTAGAAGGCCAAACCAACAAGCACCACCCAACCCTCTGGGGCAGAGGAAAAGCCCCTTGGAAACAGGAAACACCTTTGCAAGCTGCTCTTTTTTCTTCATGTGAGGAGAAAGGAGTTGAGGATGATGAGAACTGCAAGTTGTTCTGGAATTCTACTCCACTACAAGCCGACAATTCCCTCCATCAGACTGAGGGTTCCCTTCACACCTGGCCAGCATCCTGACGCCTAAATCAGCATTCCGGGAGGAGACCCACAGGGGAACAGCAGCTCCCGCTTTCCTCTCCTCCTCAGTCCCCCGGAGAGCCAGAAGGCACCACCGGTGCCCACTTTCCCGTCCTTTCTCCACAGCACGGCGGCGAGGGGGGCGGCGGCGGGCGAGCCCCGGTACTTACAGGCAGAAGACGTGCTCGCACTGCCCCAGGGACACGGGCTCCCGCAGGACGCCAGCGCTGTGGGCAGAGGAAGGAGAAACGCGGCACTTTTAACACGCGCGGCCACACGGCAGGAGGCGTGGGGGAAAACGGCGGGGGGAAGGGGGAAGGAGGACATCCATTACCAGCGGGAGCAGCTCAGCGCCCTCTCCAGCCGCCCCAGCGCGGCGCGGGTGTGGGACCAGGGGTGCCCGGGCGGCGCCATGGAGGGGGCGGCGGGGCGTAGGGAGCTGCCCGGGGCCGGCTGGTTGCCCGAGCGTCCGCGCAGCGCCTCCCTCATGGCTTCCCTCAGCAGCTCCTTAGCGCTTCCCGCCGCCGCTCCGAATCCCCCGCCCGCCACCACCGCGCAGGCGCCGGAACCGCGCGCGCGCTCCCCGCCCTCAGCGTTTCCCGCGCTCCGGGAGCGGGGCGGGGCCGCCCGTGAGGGGCGGGCTGGGGAAATGGCGGGCTGGGCGAAATTCGGGGCGGAGATCGCAGAAACACAGGGTCAGTTAGGGTGTGGTAGGAAAAACGGGTGCTAACGTCTTCACGTACGACTCGATGGGTGGGGGTCTTCAGTAATAATGGGAAAAATAGGCTGTTAATGTCTTCAAGAATGACTAAGTCTGAAAAAATGGCTTCAGAGTCTTGAGGAAAAATGGGTCTTTTTGTCTCTAGGAGCATCAAACTGCGCAAGTTTGTTACAGAACCCAGACAGTTTAAACTTCTGAATGTTAGGGTAATAGGAGAAACGGGTCTGCACAAGCCTATTGCAGAACCCAGAGCGTCTGAACTTCCAAACTTTAGGGGCAAATGGCCTACGTGTTCAACGGGGAATATGTAGTAGCCTTTTTGGAAAGGCTGTACCTTCCTCGTACCTCAGCTGACGGGGAAAGGAAAAGGGCAACATATGGCCAGGAGTTTAGGATAAAAGGAGGCTGCGTCCTCTGAAACCCCACGCGGGTATGTGCCAGTGGACTCTCCCCCTTTATTTGAATAAAGTTGCAGGACTCCCTGTCTCCTTCATGCACACTGGCTTTTCACAGTGTGATTTTCCACACAGGTGGAAAAGACCTCTGAGACCATCGAGCTCAACCTGTAACCGATCCCCACTGTGTAAACCAGAGCGGAGCACTGAGTGCCACGTGCAGTCATTCCTTGAACACCCCCAGGGACAGCGACTCCACCATCTCCCTGGGCAGCCCCTCCCAATGTCTAATCACGTGAAGAAATTCTTCTGATGTCCAACCTGAACCTCCCCTGGTGCAGCTTGAAGCCATTTCCTCTTGTCCCTTCCCTTGTTCCCTGGGAGCTGAGCCTGACCCCCCCGGCTGCCCCCTCCTGTCAGGGAGTTGTGCAGAGCCAGAATGTCTCCCCTGAGCCTCCTTTGCTCCAGGCTGAGCGCCCCCAACTCCCTCAGCCATTCCTGGTGCTCCAGACCCTCCCCCAGATCCACTGCCCTTCTTTTGATCTGCTCCAGCCTCTCAATGTCCATGGTGTCCTGAAGTGCCCAGAACCAGACACAAATGCATGAGGTGTGGCCTCACCAGTGCCCAGCATGGGGGAAAAATCACTTCCCTGGTCCTGTGGCCACACTATTCCTGATACAGGCCAGGTGCCATTGGCCTTGCCTACCTGGGCTTATGTTCAGCCACTGCCACTGGCATCCCCAGACCTTTTCCCAGCTTTCCAGCCCCTCTGCCCCAGCCTGGAGCTGCAGGGCACTACTGAGGCCAAAGTGCAGGACCCACTTGGCCTTGTTGAACCTCGTGCTGTTGGTCTCAGCCCATCTTGATACCACAACAGCATCCGAATCGATCACATACCCAAACCTGATGCTCCTACATGCCTCTTTCCAGTGTTTGTGTATCTATAACAAACATGTCTAACACTGCATAAATATCCCCTATGCAAAGAGGGCCTGAGACAGGTGGGTGGACACGGCATCATGGTGCTGAGGGCACCCACCCCTCATGTCTGGCACCCAGCCCAGGCACGGCGCCTGCCCCATGCCAATGCTATTCCACCCTGACTTTAAACATTTCATTTTCTTCCCCCTCTCTTCTGCCCATTCCTCAGCTTCCTCTGACAGAGATACCTAACCAGTCACCATTATTTCGGGTTTCCAGGGTGGATTTTCCCTCAGCCTGTATGTCCTGCAGCACCCCAGGCTTCAGTCCAATCTCCCACTTTTGCAGGCTGATGTTTTTTAGGTGGTACCTCCACAGAGATGCAGCCCCCGCCATCCCTCTATAGCGTAATTACTGGAGCACATAAAGCAGTTATAGCAGGAATTTATCACTTTCAGGTAGAAATACTCCTGGCCAAGTAAAAGATAGAGCAGGAATGCCAGGAGCAATTTATAACAGGCTTACTGACATTTCACGTGGAGAAGCTCCGCCAGTGAATAAGCATCAAGCCATAAATCTCGGACAAAACATGATTAAAGTGAGCAAGTTATTCTTTGAGAGAACTTCATCATAAAACAACATGGCGGTGTGGAGCTGCAAAATTTGGTTGGTGATAGTCATAGGAAACAGACATCAGGGGGGTGTCCCAGCCTTACCGTATCTAGACAGAGGGAGTTCTGCTTAAATGGGTGTTAAATCAGGGCTGGAGGTATTTCTTAATAAGTTATTAATGTCTTCTAAGAGGGTGGTTCTCCAGTTTTCAAGTGTCACACTCCTCTGCTTTCGTAGCTGGTTCCCACCATGGCTCCTGAACGCCAGGGATGGTTTAGATTGGGAATTTTTTTTTCTTTACTTATGGAAGGCTAAATATTTATCTTTTTTACTAATATGAGCCAGAGGTGCAGGGAAGCGAGCTCCACACGGGATGTGGAATTGTGAAATCTCTCAGCTCGCTGGATCTGAGAACATTTGCTGCTGTTGTCTGGGGCAAGCTGACACATCACAAGGTGAAGCAGCATCATGCTCTCTGCATTCATGATAACTCCTAATCCCTGTCCGTGAGAGGGGAATCCATGGAGGGGCTGGAAAGTCAAACAGCAGCCTTTGAAGCTGACACTGTCCTCACAGAACCAGGGCCAGGGCGGGATGGGTGCCGGCCCCCCGATCCTCACACGCCTCATTTCCCCGGCGCAGAGTGGGGCTGTTCGCTGCCATCGACAGCGCAGGAGCTGCATCGGCGCGCCCGGATCCCGCTGTGGAAAGTGTGGCTGTGTCTCTGTAATGGGCTGTTGTTCGCTGGAGCTCAGGGAAGCCCCGCTGCGTTAATAACACGGCGCGGTGTCCCCTCTGCCGACAGCCCGGCACCCCCGGCGGCGCGGATCCGCCAGGGAAGCGGCGCTGGGGAAAGAACAGTAGCCACGGAGGCGAGCGTGGAAGTGCAACAAAAACCCCTTTGTGTTAAAAGCACACCTTGTAAGGGACACGTGGAGGTGTCGGATGCTCGCGGGCAGCAGGCGGGCTCGGATGTGTGTCTGTCAGGGTCTGACTGCAGCGAGCTGCTTCAGGGCACAGCATCCTCCTTGCCTGTCTTGGGGGAGGGAAAGGGGCAGGCACAGGTGCCCTGGGCCTGTGCTGCCCGAGGAGGACCTTGTCCCCAAGCCCTGCAAGCTGGGGGACTGGCATGTCCCACGGTGCCTCTTCCCATCCTGTGTGCATGCACCAGCACACCTGGATGCAGGAGGGGGATGACAGTAAGGGACACACAGCTGGACAAGGCACCCTCACCCCTTTCCTTGGGCTGCAGGGGATGGAGCTGGGGCAGGGACCTGCTCCTCACGTTGCCAGAATCAGGATAAACTCACAAAATAAGCTAAGCCTGCCATTTTTCCCTTAGAAATGAAGAGTTGCCAGGTGCAACCTTAACATCCTACTCCCTCTTACTTGGCTGTTGTGTGCTAATCCTGTGCTCCAAAAACCCAGCTCCCAGCATCTCGCAGTCCACCAGGGATCCTGAAAGATGGCAAAAGGCCTCACTGCTGAGATGAAACTTTAACACAATTTGAAGCACTCAGAGCAAGTTACAAACAACACTTGATCCATAGATCTCTTGAGTCAACCTGGCATTTATGTTCACAAAATATGAGATGCCGATATATACTGTATAGGACAGTAAACCAGATAAGTGCCTCCTCTTCCTTTCCTCCAGCTGAAATATGGTTAGTGTCTCTCTCAATAAATCCACAGATGCTCGCATAGTTTCCATTGTGCTGAGACATTATGTGGGAATTTACAAACATTTACAACTAAGTTAAACTGAGGCAAAGCACTGCCCTGGGCAGCCTGCATCTAACAAATACTTGCGTTCAAGAAAGATGTAAAAGTCACAAATGATTCATTTTCCTTAATTTTATAAAGGTTAAGGAGCTGGCGCTCTTGGAAATCTAAGAAATGTCTTCTTCAGCAGTGAATTACTGCAACCAATTGGACAGTCAGAAGCAAAAAAAGTGATGTGGGGAACAGAGGGAAGCAAGAAATATATCTCTAAATTTGGTTTATGCAGTATTTAAAGTACAAGTAAAGCCATTCCAGGCGGTATAAGGCCCGCACACTTTAAAATAAATTTGTCACATGACAGAGAGCCAGTAAAAGGGTTTCAGCAGTGGTGTGATATAGTGAGGCAGAGGCATTTGGTGCGTGCATGAATCAGCAGCTCCATGCCCCGCTGAGGCAAGGCTCATCCTCACCATGCTGGACTGGAAAAGTGATTTCCAAACAATGCCGAGCTCCGGAGCCAAACCCGTGCTGAAGGATGGCTCGGCTGCCTGGCTGACGAGGAAGGTAAAAAATCCTCGTCGACCTCGTGCTTCGTTTCAAAGAATTGCCCATCTGGTAAAGACTTTTTTATGGAAATACACTGCTACCTGATATTTTATTCATTTAGTGAAGTTCCCCAGCTGTTTCTCAACAAACATACAACTATTACGTGGTTCATTGTGTAACAGGAAGGAGCATGCAGAGGGAAGCAGTTCCATTGAGTTTTGTAAATCAGTTGTTTTCCCAGGGGTTAAAAGAGCCAAAGCTCTGTGAAGAGGGATCCCTCTGCTCTCATCCACCTGAATACAGGGCACATCCTGAAACCACTGCATGCTGCCAGGAAGGGGTGCTCAGCTCGACGTGCTGAGCACCCACAGAAAGCGACAGGATGGATCCTCTTCATCAGAAGACTAAAGAAAAGATTGGAGGAGGTACAGCCTCATCTTTGAATTCCCTCTCTCCCCAAATGTCTGAATCAAAGGCTTTAACTGAGGCTTCATTTGCTCCTCGGGCCACCCCTCTGAAGCCAGTTTTGCTCCACACCCAAAGCCCTGTGAGCTCACCGTGGTCGCAGAAGCATCGTGGGCTGCGGCACTGGTTTGACAGACATGGGGCTGCTGAGATCATTCAGTGCAGTAATTGATTAGGGCTGTTAGACTACCAAGTTTTGAGATTTCAAATACTGAGGGATTTGATCCCCAAAAGGAGATAATAATAATAATAATAATAATAATAATAATAATAATAATAAAGTCTGTTACACTTTCTGACTAAGCAGCACAGTCAGCATTGCATTACATGGCATTAAATTATTCCTCGAGTCTCGACAGCAGGAACATCTGCTGGTGTTAGACATGGCATTTTTAATTAAAGGCAGCAGCAGAGAAGCCTGTGGTTCATTGGTTCTGCTTTCACCGTGAGAATTGCTAAATCCAAAGGGCACTTGTAGAAAAGATTTGGTCAGAGCACAAGCTCTGGACCCAGCGCTGCAGAAGCACAAGCGGAAAAGCAACAGAGGTGACAGGTAATTTCCACCTGCATCTCTGGGCCCAGCGCCCGGCAGGAGATCTCTGTCAATGCCCACATGGGTCAAAACCGTGGGGGATTTTACAAAATTTAAATTACCCTTCTGATTTGACCAGAAAAGGGATTTCCCGCAGAAAGACAAGTAACAGAGAACAGCGAAACATGAGAAAACCCTGTGCCCAGCCAGGGACCATGTTCACACCTTTGCTGCAGTGACTGCTGATGCTCCCCTGCTCCAGTGCTGGGGTGCACAGATGGATGGCACAGACACTCCATACCAAGTGGTGCCCCCCTAGAGCTTTAACTACCAAAGGAAATGAGGTTTGAACAGGGAATAATTTGCATCCCCCATCACCTGCCCTACCAGAACTCTGGCTTTAAGCAGATCAAACAAGACCAAAGATCCCCATCAGTCCTGGGATTTGAGGGATTTCAGCATGGCTGGAAAGTGCCCAAAGCCCTTGGCAGGGTGGATACATCCAAGACAGAGCCAACCAAAAAACAGCCTTCTCGCCTTCTTCCAGCTACAAGGCAGTCCCACTAACCTGGGTCAGGCTAGGCAGTCTGCTTTGATGGGACCCAAGTTTTCTTTAATAAAATCTGAGTTTAAATCTGCTTGCAAAATGCCAGGTCCTGACTCAACTGTGTGGATGGGCAGAGATGAGGAGCAGAGGAAAGTTCTTGTCTCAGGCTGTGGATGTCAGAAGTGTCAGCCCCATGGATATGTGTGGCTGCCTTCCCGTTGGCACTGAGGGGGCCAGGATTTCCCTCGGCAAGCCCCACAGATGGTGTTTGTTTGCTCAGCCACCATAAAAAAGGAAAATATTTGGTGCAATCTGCTAGCAGACAGAGACAGACATATGGTCGGTGTGAGGCAAGCCTGGATGCTCCGGGAAAACACTGTCAGGGCTCTGCAGCGGCTTTTAAATGTTGGGTTGTCTTTGAGTTGAGTGGGATACAAGTCCAAGGAAATGGCTGAAGAACCTGGGTGCAGGTTCTTGAACCCTCTTATTAGCCCTCCTCTAATTAATCTTATTATACTATCCCTATTGTGCTAGAGTTATTATAATAAACCCAGTTTTAATTTATGCAAACCTCAGCTCTGGCTCAGTGCTTGGAGAAATTCACCCTGGTCTGATGTCTGTTCATCTGGCACTCACAAAACACAGGTTAAAAACGACAGAGACCATTAAAGGCAATTACTTGCGGGTTTGGACCCGTTGGAGTCAAAGTGCAGGTGCAACATTGCTTTTGTTCTTTGTACCTGTGAGTGTTTTTAAATGTATCATTGCAGCTTCAAGTCTAAGGGAAATCTTTGGGCCACCCCAAAAAATCAAATCCTTTTTATTTCCCTTCCAGTTACATTTTAAAAATGCAAACCAGAATTGTTTCCCAGATATCAAGGCCTATTTCTTATTCAGGATTAACCTCCAGCTAAAGCAGCACTGGTGACCTCCATGAGGTTGGTCAGGGATCTCCGTGCCCTCAGTCAGCGCTCAGCACCTCCAGTTCCACCAGGATAAAGCAGATAACCAGGATTGTGGACTGACTTTGGGAAGAAATTTGTTGTTGATTTTGATGAAATTGTTGATTTCTTAGCAACTTTAAAAAATTCAAGTTATTTTGAGTGCTAGAGCAGACCCCCCAGCTACACCTGAGTGTTTGAGGGCAGAGACAGATGCTGTGCCCAAGCATCAAGATGCGGATCCCTGGGCAGTGAAGCTGTGTCACCACCAAATTTAGAAATTATCTATGGAGAGGGATGGAGCCAGTATGGCATGAGCTCCACACCCAAAACACCAGGTTGGTGTCCTTCCAGCCTTGCTCTGGTGCATGAATGTCTCAGCCCCACCTTTGAGCCTGAATAAAGTCAAATCAGGGGGAAAACATAATACACCAGCAAGGAGTACAGCTGGCATTTCTGGAGAATATGAAATATGTGGGTAATGCTCCCTTAATTTTAAATAAAATGCTCCTTCCCTGCTAAGCCTTCCTTCCAAAGGCAGGAGCAGCAGGCTCCAGCATCCCACAAAACCCATGCCTGGTGCTTTTTCAATGTGAAAGCCAGAGCTGAGCTGCAGATAAAAAGATAAGGAAACCCGTGGAATTACTGCTGAGATCCATGGATGCAATGCAGTAGGTGGGAAGTGCCAGCACAGGGGCTGGAAGGAGGGCTGGGGGTGGCAAAACAGGTCCAACACCTCCTAGTCTTGCTTCCCCCTCAGTGCTGATTTACTGTGTCATCACAAGAGAGATTTTGTTGGGCTGCAGCTTGGCCTGAACTGTTGGCAATCCCTCACATGCAGAGCTCCCAGAGCGTTTTCCTGACTTGCTTCCTAGCTGGAGGAGACTAAGGAACAAAAGACACAGCACATCTGTATGTGTTTACAAGTAAAGGTATGTATTTTGTAAATAGGTGAGGATATTCTTTTTTCCATACTAATCCATACTAAATCCAAATTAACATGATAGCGGTTCCTGATGATTTATGTTGTTATAATAAATAACAGCAACTGCACGGCACTTAGCTGATGATTAATGGTCCTTATTTGCAGTGTGTTCAGCTCAGGTCTGCAGTTTACACTTGCAAACATCAAAGGAGAGTTCAGCTTTCCTTCTCCCCTGTATTTTGAGGCCACGTCGTAAATCCTGTACGAGCAGCCTCGGCGGCTGCATTTTAATCCACAAATAGGATTGCTATAAACTTCCAGAAGAAACAGTGGTCTGACCCGTGAGCCATGGGGGCTGTTTCCCTTTGGCCTGGGAGCAGTCTGGCTTCTCCAGCCTCTGCAGGGAAGAGAGCCAAACCATTACAGTGGATGACACCATTGCACCCTCCCCTCTGGGTTATCAGGGTCTGTCACTCAAATGTACCATGCTGAAAGCACAACCCCTATTTTTGTGCTCTGGTTTTCCTACAATCTGTCCTCTTGATCCATCTCTGAGGGAAGCAGGATGGTTTGTGAGCTCCCCTGCACTCCCAGAGCCAGCGCACATCCCCAGCCCTGCACCCACACTGCCCCATCCTGCTGCTGGGACCCCCAGCCCTGAGCCATCCAAACCCTTTGGACAGGCTCCTTTTTCCTGCCCCACTCTGCAAACAGGCCCATGGGGATGGGAAAGCCCTGGCACAGACCCTCCTGTTTTCACTAGATGGGTGCTGAGCACCTCTGCATGTCACAGCCTGGGTGGATGGGAAAACAGCTTCCCACATCCTAAGGTGATTTCAAGGACTGATATAGCCACATAGGCCGGAGTGCTCCCTTACACAGCCCAAGCCAGCTCACCCTGCCTTGAGCCAGAGCTCAAAAATGCCAAAGGGGGTGGGAGGGAAGTACAACACAGCAGCTTTGATTTATCAGGATGAGGCTGGTGAGTAATACAGAAACTTCGAAGTCCTGGGGGGACACTTGCCTCTCCCATTTCACTTGACAGGAGAAGCAGTGCTATATTATTCACAGGGGCACTATATTAGTATCATATACGAGCTGATTTCAAGCCCTGAAATCACCCCATGGAGGATATTCACAGTGGAAAAATAACCCCTATAACATCCAGACTCTCCAAGGGAGCTGTGAAGGTTTTTTGCTCTCATGGGTCACTGACACTCACCCAGTAATGACATTTTCCTGTCGGCCAGCACAGTTATGTCGTTCTGGCATATGGGATTTCTGGAATGGTTGAAATATGAACTCGGTCTGAAGCTCCATCCCTCTGCTCTGCTACCCTACTGTCAGGGAAGGCAGGGCAGCAGACACGGAGCAAACCATCCCGTTCCTCCTCAAACACCTCCACCCCTGCAGGCGTCTGGGGGCCCAGCTCTAGCTCTAGGACCTTTAAAGGTTGCACATGCTTGTACACTGCCTGGTCTTCAGCCCAAATCCTCCCAGTGAAGGTCCCCATTGCTGCAATATCATGGTATTCCCTAATCCTGCCCAATTTCACACATCCCAGTTTATGACCTGACCCCGAGGAGCAGGAGGCTCCCTCAAACAGACAGCCAGGGTGGTTTATAACAAACATCCCAGCTTTGCCTTTGCTGCCATCCACTCATGTGTGGCAAAGAGCTGATTATGGGGGGAAAAAGCCACTTGCTGAGTCTGTAATGAGGATGGTCAAATGCTGATGTCGCAGGAAGCAGGTGAAAGGAGAGGCCTCACTGCCCAAGCCCTGGTATATTCAGGAGGGCATTATCGCAGTGCGAGCACCAGCCCAGGAGGAAACGCTCCCTTTGTGGCTCTGCGCTCCTTGGAGAGGCTTTAATAATTTCTGGGGAGGCTCTGAAGGCTCATAAAAACAGTGAATAAAGGAGTCAGGCTGAGCAAGTGCTCTCTTCCTTTTTATGGCAAGCCTGGAGCTGCCCTTGTCTGGCTGATCAGATTCCGCGGGTTCCTGGAGCAGAACGGATTCAGCAGCACCGCAGCTGCTTTGTGGTGATGGATGGGAATGATTATAATTGTTAATGTGATTAAGCCTATGGTCTCAACTTTTGTTCACTTTACTGACGTTGAAGGTACTTAAAGAAACACTGAGGAGGAGCATGTGAAGATGGATGAAGCACCTGCTTCATGCACCTCTCCGAATTGATCCTAGGGTGCAGTGTGGTGCAAGGTGATGCGAGTTTGCATTAAAATGGGGTACCTGGGTTATTGACACACGCCAGCCCTCAGGCTTCAGTGGGCAAAGGAGAGTCTCCTTCAGCTTTATTTTGTCTCTTAGACAGGATTTTAAACAAGAACCTGGGGGAGCAAGGCATGGTTGCACAGCCTGCTGCTGTCCAGAGCAGCCTGACTACAGGCTTTGACAGGGACTTCAACTAAGGCTCCAGACCAAGGACCATGCTCCAGACCAAGGACCATACTCCAGACTCACAGCCACTACATCTGGCTGCTTTGGGACTGGCATTATGCTCAAGGTTAAAGGTGGGGAGGTATTTTGAGTTCTTTTACCTCATGTAACTCTACAGAGATGGCTGAGGGACATCTGGAAGTGCTCTGGTGTTTCTAGCAATTCTTAATGTTTGCATTTTTAATTTTTTAATGAGTTTTCATATCAAAGTCAACTCCAGTGCTTTAACTTTCACAGTTCTTGGAGGCAGGGCACGTTCTGGCACCGCAAGAGGGAAATGTCACGTACAAAAAAAGTGTGAAAAACTCTTACCTTTTAGAAGCACCTGGATCTTAATTGTTTTCCAGCAATTGTCTGTTGGAGAAAACTGCTCTTACACAGCTGAAAAAGGTTTTTTGTGTTTCTCCTCTGCCTTGCTTCCAGGCCAGGCTTGGCCACCCCCAAAGCTCTTCCCCAGGGGAGGAGCAGGCCACTCTTGGTGATGCAAACCCACGTGTAACTCCTCTGGGGCCCCATGGATATGGGTCACCAAGCAGGCTTCAGCTCTGTGCTGATGGCTGTCTCAGCACGTGTCTGTTTGAAACTGCACTGGTGTAATTAAAGGTACGTTACTAATTGGATGTGCAACCCTAAGGAGACTCCTTTAATTGCATTTCAATCTGGTTGGTATCATTTTAACTTAAATTCATTGCTGTCTTGTGCAGGAATAACCCAGCTGGGTCTGGTTATGGAGAGGCAGATCATCCTGCTTCCTTCTCCCTGTCACACGCTGGATGTGCTTCAATTTTTTTGTCTCTGGCTGGGAAACAGGCAGTGCACACTCAAGCAGAGGGCTGGGCAAAAACCCTTCAGCTGGCAGCCAGAACATGGAGAATAGAGGGCTGAGAGTTCACCTTGACCTGCAAATGGAGGTAAGAGCCTCAATTATTACCCTGTCTTCACCTGGATTTCATCTCATGTGCGTCACCATAAATTGTCATGGCCATCCTTTGTTTTTTCTTTGTCAGTGAAGACCTGACCTCTTTCTAAGAGATGCTTCATTTCTACCCAACATGCTGGTCTAGTGAAAGACTCACTGCTTAAAACTGAAGTACCTCCATTACTTTGGAGCCTGAGGAGATGATGGGATTGTTGCTTTGAGCCCTACAGCTCATGGGAATGCTACCATTTACTTGTCTCACCCCCGGCACAGGGCCCTCAGGATTGCTCTCCCTAGTGAAGGCCTTGTTTCCAGAAGTGCCCTCCAGCAGCAGTGAGCAATGAAGTGGGGGCTGCACCCCCCAGGATGAGCACTTGGGAGAGGGGACTGGTTCCAAGTGTTGCTCCATGGGTTGCAGGCCCAAGGATCTGTGTCCTTCATCCCAGGCTCAACCAGTGGGACTCTTCCATTCTGGCATGTGTCAGCATCCAGGTGCCGCAGGTTGTACCATGATGTGGGGCAGCCTCCAGTCCCAGAACTCTGATACTCCCTGGGGTGATCTTGTGCATTCTGCAGATATTTTTAGGAGTCTGGTCTGGCCCAAAAAGGGCTGCACTCCCCTGTCTGCTCCCCATCATGCTCCCTGCTTCCCACTGCTGTGTATGTGAGTAGCATGAGGAGCAGAGCCAACAGCAAGTGCTGGCTGTGTCCCTTACTAATGTTGCTCTTATTATTTTACAGCCATCTTCCTTCTTTCCATCCTCTCCCTGAACAACTAAATTAATTAGAGTGATTTTTTTTTTTATTTAAATACTGCCATGGAATAATAATTCTGGTGAATTCAACTTTTTTGTCATTCCCCACTGCTGCTTTTCTGTGTTGTGCTCAGTTTTAATATGCTGTTGATACTTTGTTAGAGCTATGCAAGATCACAGCTGTTGTCCGCAAAAAAAAAAGAGTAAAATCATACTATGTGCTGTTGCCATCCAAAACCCATTTTTCTTTCTCCACCAGCTCACAAAATAACCCTTCCCCTATTAAGTGAAGAGACAGATATTTTTCTTGGCTTGTAAAAAGCCAAAAACCCTCACAGCAGCTTCAGTGAAGCTGCAGCAATGGAAGAAAGCTGAAGCTCCTGCAACAGCCTAGAGCCCCATACTGAGCCTGTTAGGAGGGTGGATCCTGCAAATTCTGGATCTCAGGAGTGACTCCTCACAAGCTGCAGGTCTGTGGGCATCACCAGCTCCTGAGCTTTACTAGTCACTGAATTTTGTTTACCTGGATGTGTTCATTTGACTGTAAAAATGTTTTCTGAACTGACCCAGTAACAAAACCACTCCTGCAGCTCATGAAAGGACCAAAAAATCCCGTTAGAGACCTTGAATTTATATTTGCAATATTTTACTTAACACTGGCTCCTCTGGACAGTTCCTCAGCCCCTGCCAGACCCTTTCTGATCCTGCAAAGCCAACCCTCAGTGGCTATGTGCACGGAGAGAGAAGCTAAGCAAGGATCAGGCTGGAGCAGCACCGTGCTCTCATCAACAGCACAGAGTGATAAATGAAGGAGAGCCAGGATGGAGATTTGAATCATTGTCGCCAAGTCCACAGCTCCAATTACAAACATGCCTTCAATCAGCCTTGCAATGCACACAACTAATTCTGAAATTCCTCCTTGACTCCCTGTCCCTGTTTAGTGCCTGCACTGCCTCTCCCGTGTGTGTGTGATGTGCCTGAGCATTTTAAATGAAGCCGGGGTGAGCCCGTTCCAATTGACGCACCAGGGCCGTGTGGCCGCGCTGGAAGGGCTCAGCCTGGCACTGCTGCCTCCAGGAGGGCTACTGGGGTGACGGAGGCGAGACTGCATTAAAGGAGGAAGATGAGAAGTTTGTTTCCCCTGGACTGCAGCACTCATCTCTGGCTCCTGGAGAGGTGATGTGCTGTGGTACGCAGTGCTCGAGGGGCAGCAATCTCAGCTCCCTGCTCAGGCCAGAGGAAGGAGGCAGCTTGGTGGCTCATTTTGAAAGCAGAGTCATGTAAAGCCAACATTTCTGAGTGGATTCAGAGAGGGCTGACAGTGGGGGCACCCACTACTACACCCACAGGTGAGGATGGAGGAGTGACCCCATCCTTCTCCTGCCCTGCAGACCCTACTCAAAACCTTTCAGATTCTTATCAGTGGTTTCTCAGTCAGTGCTCCATATTCCTGGCCACCTCTGGAACCTTCTCAGGGAGACCAAGAGGTGATGAGAGGCATGAAGCTGGTGTTCAGAGGCAGGAGAGTACTGGCTTCCAAGATTTTTGCCTTGGAATTGAGCTTGGAGCGTGTCCTACCTCCAAAAGGGACAGGATGAATCTGAGGCTCTGCAGGGAATGGGGATGTTTGTAATGCAGCACGAAAGGTAATTCAGCCCCTGGTGACGTTATATACAACCTCCTTGCCAGATGCTTCAAGCCCCTAAACAGTTGTAACTGCTTCTCCACGGGCCTCAGTTAAATTCCCCCCAGGATATAAACTCTGGCTTGCTTGGACCAATACCCACAGCCTTGATTGCAGGAGCAGATGGTTTATTTTTACCTGCGAGTGAGAGCGGGGAGCATGTATCATGGCCGTGACACATTTCACATGGAGCAGATGTTTCTATTAATGCCAGAATTGGGTGGAAATTCAAAGGATGCTTTTTGCTTTTTTTTCCCCTCAAAACTCTATTTCACACAATTAAATTGCAACTTAATGAAGTATTCCAATGAATCACTTCCTTTTTTTTTTTTTCCTGTTTGATTAGTAGGCTCTAAAGGAACAAAAGAATAGTTTTGTATCAGTCTCCCTCAATTACATGTAAAGTACATCTGGACAGAGTCTGGAGATCCATCTTTCACTGGCAGTTGCAAAGCCATCGACATAATAAAATAATACTCTGATTGGTATTACAAGGCTGCATTTAAATCATTGGCATTCATGCTCCGAGTCCTTTGCAGGGAGCACAAGCCCTCCATTAGAGAAAAGCTTAATTTTATACTGTGATCTGTGTAAGATGTGCAATGAAAATGAGAAAAAAGAGCTTTTGCAGAGCTGGAGACATAATAATAGAAGCTACAATGGCTGTCTGGGCAGCTTTTTCAGTTACTTATAAACTGCAGGTGTCAAATGCATTCTGGAAAGAAGCTGAACCCCAGTTTTAATTACAGTCAGCAGGTTGAGGCATAATTCAAAGCTCAATAATACTTTCAATCCATAATAAAACTCCTCCTGCTATCAGTAAGAAGTTTACACCAACACCGAGGAGAGGATGTGACCTCCTTGCAGCAGCTAAACTTTGAACTTCAGTATCCCACTGAATATCAAGGGTGTTTGGGATTTCACAAAGTACCTATTCCTTGCATGATTTTCTCAGCGAACCTTGGCATCACATAGGAGCTGACCTAGTCAAACTCATGATCCGGGTAAGAAAGATGTGTCGTTGAAGCTTTCATCAAAGGCTCCTTTGACTCAAATTAGTTTTGTGAGAAGGCAAAAAAAAAAGGGAAAAAGAAACCACCTGGCTGGAATTGTGTAGGTGAACCCAGGCACGTTGTATGGGCCACCCCAGGTCTCACAAGGTAAGGCTTTATCTGCAATCTCTTTTACCAGCAACAGCAAGTTTATTGAGCTCAGAGTTTAAGTTCATTTTGTGCTTGAATGTACATCAGTGCCCTGACCCAAACCTGAGTCTTTGGGCCCTTATGCTGATACATATAATAAAGAATCACATTAAACTATTCTATCTATTAATCATTCTGGGGGAGGAGAGCAGGATGTGTGTGGTGGTGTGCTGAACTCAGCTGCTGGGGGCTGCTCTCAGAGGTGGGCAGAGCACTCCTTTAAAGCCAGCAGGCAGAGTCTTTGAAGCAGGAGCTAATGATGCCTTGTTATGTGGGAAAACACAGCTCCGGAGTCACGGGGGCAGCCAGCATGTGGGGTTGAGGAGGAAGGTCACTGCAGAGGACACAAAGAGGCAGAGCTGCTGGAGATGGAGGGTTTATGAGCAAGGGAGATGCTCCTTGCTTCTGAACTGTGCTCAGGGAAATACAATCTTAGGAAGCAAAGAGCTTCTTCTTGTCAGAGCATTCAACCAACAGACCTGCTCTGTACCACTCCTCGGCTATACCCGAGCAGCCCTGAACTCCAGCCAGAAGGAGAAAGGGGCTCGTGGGGGAATCATCTTCCACTGGGTACCAGGAGCCAGGAACTGCCTGGGACCAGAGGACTCACTCGAGGAGTTACACAGAGCTGGAATAAGCTACAGGAACAAACCAAAACCACTGGAAGCACTAACATTTAAAATAGTTATATTTGTCCTGACATAACCAGATAAGCTCTATGTCGTTACCAAAGGTGGCCCCCAGCAGTGGCCTTTGCGACTGTCAGTATGGAACACCTACTCCCTCACAACCCCCTGTGAGGAGGGGCAAGGCCACCAGCCCCATCTCCCCAGGGGGGAGCCTGTCAAAACTGAGCCACTTTCACTCAGTCACCCAGGAAGTCTTGCTGAGCAGGAAGTGGAGCGTGGCTTTTCCTCTGCAGCCGGGGGCTGCTTTGTGGTCAAACACCCTGCACTGCCCACAGCTCCTCTGCTCCAGCACAGCCATATCTGCTGTAAACAAACGGCCACGAGCAGCAGGTGATGTTATCTAAATCCTCACAGCTATTACAGTGATCATAAAACAAGAACTGGGGGGGGAAAAGAACCAGTGGAAAGACCAATCTGATTTGTAACCAAGTGCCAGTCTCAAACACCTACCATGTTCCTAGTGACAAATTAAGTGCATATCAAAAAACAAAACACTTTAAGAAAATGGGACTGCTTATCCCCATCACCCTAAAATCATTGAAAACAGGGTTGGAGGGGCTGTCAGGTCTTTTCCCCAGATTCTATGATCCTGTGTGGGTGGATCCCTTCAATAGATGGAGCTTATGGTGCTAGCTTGGCTGCTTGTGTCAGAGCTGTCCAGCGTCACATCAGGGCCTGCATCCGTGCCATCGGGATCTGCTTGATCTTTAGCAAAGTTGATGAAAACCTAGAAGTTTAAAGGAAACACTCAGTATGTGACAGCATAAATAATTTATGATATGGATGAATATGAAAAAGGCATGGCTGTTCATTTGACTGTGAGTCTGGAGAGCGCACTCAGGGATGGATTCACGCTGAATTTGAGAATTGCAAATTGTTGGGCTTCTATGGGCTAATGTAAATAAATGGATGTGCACTCCTGTCCTGCGGAATCGACACCCGGGACCCGAAGGCAGACATTCCTGCACGGAACCTAATTGTCCTGCAGCTCAGGTTCCCGAGGCACCAGCGAGGCAATGCCCATGCAGTGACTCATTTCGATCCCACTGTAATACAGTCCTGTTATTACTTCATAAACCCATCTGTCTCTGTGTAATTGACATCTGTGCACGCACAACTGCAGAGTGTAGAGAGAGGTGTATAAAATCACATGTAACAGCCTTCCTTTCAACAGCAGCTAATGAATACAGAAAGGATTCTTACCAGAACACTCCCTGCAATCATATTTGCATATTCAAAAATCTGAGCTGTCCTCCCACAAAACCTGAGCTGGGGCTTCTTGAGCTTTGCCCGCCTGTTTCTCTCACAACCACTGGCCCTTATTGAAACAGCACTGAGGAACTCCCCTCCCAGACTGCTGTGTCACAATCCATAGCACTACAGGGCTGCAGCTCTGCTCCTCTCTCTGGGACCAACCTAATATTCCAGGTGCTGATGCTGAACAGGGTGATTTCTTCTGGATAGTCCTTGTGCCAATCCCTTCAGCTGATGTGCTCCCTACAAGATTTTGTTGCCAGTGGGAACATTCTTCCAAGGGAAAATGGAATGAACCCCAAAGCTAAGTTTGGAGTAATGCTAAATGAACTTCCAACCCAAAAAGTGAAATTGAGCATATTTTCAGTACTGGTGGAAATCCTAGCCCTGGACTTGGGGGTGATTCATAGCCCTGCCCTTCACCCACACCCACGAGGCTGCTGAAATCAGCAGTGACAGAGGGAAGAACAGATCCTTTATGCTCCAGGCAGCTTTCTCGGTGTGTTTCCCTAGCACCAGCAGAGGTACCTGGAGGCAGCAGCACTGATAAAGTACCCCCAGGAGGAATATAGATGGAAATCCCTTTCAAACTGTAGTCTATTGTGTGCAGCAGTCCATTATGTGCAACCATCAGTCTGCTCCCGTTAGCAGTTTTAAATGAATGGCCTCACATTTTAATTCCTTACCTCCTCCAACGTTGTCTGACTCACAGAGAAGTGCCTGATGTTGAAGGCTGCTTTGCTGCCTTCCAGGAGATCAAATATATTCGCTACCCCTCCCGCAGAGACCGGGACGTGGTACTCCACCATGTTGAAATGCCGATCCTGTGGGGACAGGAGTGGTGGGGGAAAGCCAAGAGCCAACAGATCCCACAGCTGGACCATGGGAGGATGAAGGAGCAGGGGCTGTGGTGTCTTCTGAATGGTACTGTCTGGTAGTGTTTCCCCACTGGGAGTTCTTGTGGGGGTTTGTGACTGGGTAAGGACAACTAAACTGCAAGGCTGGAAGCTCCAGGGTGGCCATAGCATTTTCCAGCTCCAAGTGTGCAGTTTTGATTCATGCAGAGATTGGGTTACAGACAATGGAGGTGATTTGTGACTCAGTTACTCTGGTTTTACAATTACTCAGTTACTGGAAGCACTGGAAGCATCTCATTCCCACTGAACCTGAAGTGGGTCTCCATGCATTCCAGCCTTCAGTGGGAAGGGCATTCCCAGGGCAGGGGGTCACCTAACAGCTGCCTTGCAGGGCCACTGCAGCTTTTTGGCTGATGTTACTTCAGCCACCAAGGAACGGGAGTGCTCCAGCCCTCGGACAGTGTAGCTGAAGGCAGTGACAAGTGTGACTCTGAGAGCTCAGGTCTGTGGGCACAGCATGTTATAAGATGTCCACCTTGCAGAGATTTTCTTGGTCACTTTGAAGGGATTTTGAAAGCCTCTCCTGAAAGCATTTGCCCTGCTTACCTTCAGGCATGTATTTGGGAAGTGTGACTTCATGAACTCTGTCAGCGTCTCAGTGCAAACCGTGCTGCTGTTTAAGTGCATCTTCACAGTGAATCCTCTTCCAAATCTAGGGGAAAAAGAAAATCACCATTAGCACTGTAGAAAAGAGAAAATCTGATGAAGAAACTCCTTCGCGAGTGCTGCACAGGCTCCTTGGGGAAATCTAATCCAGGCATGGTGCAGCTTGAATGGGGTCAGGGTTGTTAACCTAGAGTGAAACTTAATAAGAAGCCGAGCTATTGTTATAACTAACAGAACCAAAGCTCAACCCTAATATGTATTTCTCATTTGTAGCAGTGAACAGATTACTTTGGGGGACACATTCTGGGAAGACAGGCTGTGAGGGAGTAGAAAGTGCAGTAGTTAACACAGAATTTCAGTGGTGAATAAGGGACATAAACCAGGAAAAGTCATTGTTTTGGTGACACAGGTCTCATGTTCTGAGCACTCAAAGCTGTAGGTCAGTAACTCCAGAGGCTGTTCAGTAAAAGTGAAATAGGTTCATTTTACTGACCTGCTCTTGATGTGCTGCAGAGAGCCAATGCACTGGAAACTCCCGTTCACCATGATGGCCAGCCTGGTACAGAGGGCTTCACACTCCTCCATGCTACAAAACCAACCCAGAAACTCTAATAAGCCATTGAGAAGGTATAAAAAATACTTAAGTAATGGGAGAACATCACTGATCTTCCCTAAAGTGGTGTGGGTCTCTGTGGACACCACATTCAGCCACAACAAACCCCCAAACCTGTCACAGCTCGGTGCCCTGAAACTGTGCAAGGACCAGTGGGGAGTGTGAGGGATGGGCTCTCCCCACCTCTGCTGACCCCAAAATAGGAGGCAGAGCCAGCCCAGCCCTACCTGTGAGACGTGAGTATCACTGAGCATTTGTTCTGCACTTCCTCGCTGATGATTTTCCAAAGGTGGCGTTTGGCATTCGGGTCCATTCCAGAGCTCGGTTCATCCTATTGGGAAAGACAGGACTGATTGGAAATTTGCACTTAAAAAGTAAACAAGCCTGGGCTCAGGCAGCAGTTAGTAGAGAGGGAATTCCCCCACCTCCTCCTCTTTTTATTGAGATTTTTTATCTCACAAAAGCAGCTGGAGCACCAGCAGGTGGTCAGAAATAAAGGCAGCAGTGCTGGGCTTGACACAAGTTGGGACAAGGGATATTTATGTCCACTAGGTATCCAGCTTAATATTGGGAACCCTGCTCACAGAGCTCTGCACACCTTCAATACACAGCTGATGCCTTGAGAGGCCTCCTAAAAACAGAGGCTAGACCAGAGTAAGGGAAAAAAGGCAGGTATTTATTTGAAAGGCCTTCAAAGGTACCCCCTGGGGAGCCAGGGGCTGCTGCCAAGAGGGACCCCAAGATGGACAACAGGTCATGAGTTCTTCACACTTTTGTAAGTTTGGTTCATTTGCATATCAGCATAAATTCTCTAATTAAAGCTTCAGTTTAATGATGTAATTCCCCTCAGCTTGCCCCCCTTTAGTGGCTTTTTGGTTTATACTTTTTGGGCCTAGGATGGTCTGGGTCCTTGAAGAGCAGGCCCAGAGAGGCTTTGTTATTTGAGAGAGCAGAAGTTAACAGGCTACAAGAAACTTCAGAGTTACACACCGGGCAGTACAGGATTTGAAAAATATAAAAGTTAAAACCTAAGGCATCATAGCAAGTGGGAAAACTTCACAAAAAGGTATGTTTTAGCAATGGTGTAAGCCCATGGAAGAACTGGAAATTCAAAGTGAAAGACAAGACAGGAAGCCAAACCTAGAAAAGCAGTTATGTTCTAATCCTGAGGGAAGTGGCCCTTTTGCTCTCCTACAGTTTTGGAGCCTTAGATGCTGCTTTTCTTGCAAGGCTGTGCAGGTTAGTTGATAGAGATAAAAAACAAGAGAGAGCTGGGAACTAGGAGAGTTTAATTGGCAAATAAAGGGTCTATTTTTGACCTCTGGAAGATGCTATCAGAGAAACTGAAAGACTTGCCACTCTCTTATGCCCTTAAAGAAAATATGAGTGTTTGCTGGAACCTAAACTTTCCTGTGATGGTTTCTGTTGTCAGGCCAAGCACGGGCATGTGGGGAGTGTCCTGTAAGCTGTGCCTGAGGAGGTTTTGTGAGACAAGTTCTCCTGCCAGCCCAAAGACCTGCTCCTCTTCCCCCACCAAGGCCCCCATTTCTCACCAGCAGCAGAATGGATGGATTCCCAATGAGAGCCAGAGCAGTTGACAGTTTCCTGTTGGTGCCATAACTGCACATAGAGGTGACTCTGTCCTTGTAGGCCATCAGGTTCAGCCGGTGGAGGAGCTGGAGTACAACCTAGGGAGCAAGAGTTGTGCTTCCACAACATGTCCAGCCATGGATTACCACATATCTATCTATTGAAAGACTCATTTAAAGGCTCCAAATTACAAAAAGGGTGCAAGCCAAGCCCTTGTTACTCACTCCCTTGATGTCCCCCTCTGGGATGCCGTGCAGCCGAGCATAGTAATACATGTGCTCTTCCACTGTCAGCAGGTCATCCAAGGCATCTTCTTGAGGACAGTAGCCAAAGAGTGACCAGTGGGCCTCACTGATGTCATTCAAGGACCTGTGTAAGGAAGTTGGCACATCAGTGTAGAGACACTGAATTGCACCCTGGAATCAACAGGAGGGAGAAAATCCCTTTCTCCTATTTCCTACCCCTTCCCCAACCCTTGAAGGAAAATGCAGTGGATCTGCAGAGCTCCAGCTTTCAGACCCCCAGTTCTGCAGAGGCTGTGTGTCCAGTATGTAGCTCTCCAGTTACTGTCAGCACCTCAGATGGCACAGCTGCCACCAAGCCTACACCTGTTAAAGAAAGCTTTGAGGTGAGCCCTACTGGTCTCCAGGTCTAGCTCAGAAGTGGGATCACACTGCTGAGGATCTGAGCCTGATTCCATTTGCAATGGACTGAAGTGGAAGAAACACCTCTGAGAACAGCAGAGATCCAGGAGCAAAATGCAACCCCCTAGGAAGCAACCATGCCACCTTCAAAGGACGAATTCCCCACCTTGTTTATTTTTGCTCTGGCTTGAATGTTTTATTTCAGACTTTTGCATTTCTTCTCCTTTGCCACCCAGCCTTAAAAACTTTTCTCAGGTTGATTTGCTTCCCTGGAAATCACATCCATCATACCCAGAATGATCCTGCACCCGCAGCCTTCCGCTGGATGCTCCGATGTCCCCTGTCAGCATCTTAAAGATTGTTGTCTTTCCAGCTCCATTCACACCAAGCAAGCCAAAGCACTGGGAAAGAAAAGTCAGAATGAAATGTAATGCAGAAATATTCCTCTGAGATGGGTGCTCAGTGCACCTTGTCCCATCTTTGTCCAGCCCCTTGAGCAAGATGAATTGCCAGAGGAACTCAGCACATCCCAGTGTTATAATGGAGGTTGTTTATGGTGCAATATACTCCAGCTTATATTAGGACCATTTGTTTAATATGGTGAAGAATCAAGGATGTGCCTCCAGTAGAGTCATTCCTTTTACTGTGAGGTACATTCCTGCAGGAGCTCAGGCCAAATCCCCATCGGCTCATTTGTGCAAAGCCTCCCCTTGGCAGGGACAGAGCTGCTCATGGGAATGGGCTGAGTGAGGTTTGGGCTGGCACTGGTAAAGCCTTAATGCAACACAAGGTTTTTGTCCCATAATGTCACTAAAGCACTCCATTAGTAAGAGGAAGAACTGGCTCCCTGTAGTGCAGTTCCAGTATCTCATGGTAAAAATCCACATTTTATTGCTAAGGTTGGAGATAGGCAGTTGTGTGTTGCATCAGCCATCACCATTGTGCTGATAATTTTATATTATTATTTAATTAAAATTGTTATTTTGCTCTCATTAGTACAGATCAGCTGACGTGAGAGTCCTCCTGTGCTGGGCCCACTGCAGATGCACAGAAATCCAAGGCTCTTCCCCACCTTGGTCCATACAGGGACAGAATCTGTGCACAGTCTGCAGATCAGGGCCACAGCTTCTGCTGACAGGTGGGGAATGGTGCCCTAAATCCCACCAGCATCAGGGTGAATTTTGCCAGAAGTCAGAGACCTCAATGCCAGTCCTGGCTTAGAAAAAATCCTCTGTCATAAAGACCAGCACCAGTCTCCACATTAGGATGCTGTCCTGCCCAGCACCCTACATCATTTCATCTCAGTGGGATCCAGGCAATGACAATAAACCAGGTACCAAGGATTAATTCCAAGCTTCCCCACAAGTCAGGTGCACAGCACGAGGTAGAATCTGGTATCCAGTTTCCTCTGGATCTCAGAGGTGCTCTGTTTACTCCTGTCTTTTCACTTCTCAGGGAGACAACTGCACTGACATGACCAAAGAATGTTTTTTTCTTTGGAGTTAATTTTAGGTCCTGATTCATGAAAATGTGTTTTCAGCTGAAGTGACTTGTCTTCCCCGATGGGAAACACAAGCAGATAAGCCTGACTCACCATCTCCCATGCAATTCAGGTGAATAATTTCAGCTGGACACATTCTGCTGTCTTCATTCACCACCTGGTGATCCCCAGTGACCCCCCCTCCCCCAAGACTGCACTGTACAAACAGAGCACGCAGACATTTTGCTCTGAATACAGCTCCATCAATTTCCATCCACCTTCCCTCTTTCTAGGGCCTTCAAACTGTCAGTTGGTGTCCCAAATCTACCAGGAGCCTCTTGTCACTGCTGTAACCACAAGAATGAATAAATGGGACAAAGGAAGGAAGAGGCCAGAGCAGAACAAACCGCTACAGAAGATGACAATGAGACTGGAAGGTGCCCACAGCCTTCTCCCCTGGCTCACCTCCCCAGCAGGGATCCCAAGGCTGATGTTTTTCACTGCTGTGATGCGTTTGTGAGGGAGGTGGTAGATCTTGGTGAGGTTCTGGAGCTGCACCACGTCGAAGTCAGCTTTGCCAGACTCCACCCGGCTCCTCTCTGCCTGGACGTCCCCGTCCTCTGTGGTGGCGGGTGGCAGAAGGGAGGCTTTGCCATGGACTCTGTCAAACAGGAACCTGGGGGAGGGCAGAGAGGGACTTACCCTCCAGCAACAGCCAGCAGCTGGGATAGATCCCAGGGAGCCTTCTGTGAGACCCCAGGGCATGCACAAAATACTCAGATATACAGTTTCTATTCTCTCCTGGTATCTGCTCCACCCAGGGGTCTCTTCCTGCCTATTGTTTTTCCCTCTTTTTCAGCAAATATTCTGGGCTGGAGCAGGTCCTGCCTTGTGGACACGCTCCTAACGCAGGTGACAGGAATGTTCTCACTCCTCTCTGTGTGCAGCCAGGGCAGAGGAGATGGGGAGAGCCAAACAGAGGTTGCCAGTGGAATGACTGCCCCCCACCAACAGCTGAGCACCCGCCCACCAAACCCTGAGCCCCGGGCTGCAGTCCCAGCCAGCACCGACTGCCAGGGGACTCCATAAACTACACCTCTGTTAGTTAATACTCTAATTACTGGGACTCCTGCCAGAGAAAACTCACTCCATATTCACAAATTGTCCTGGAAATTGATGGGCTTCATAATTGACAATGATGGTGCAGGAGCCCGGAATGCAACCACGGAGCTGTGGCTGGGGCTGCTTCCCCTGCGAGGCTCCAGATGTTACTTACTCCAGTACGTTGTTCCAGACTCTCTGAATCATCCTGTCGTGAACTGTGAGACGAATGGCAAAGAACACGGTGCCCTGGATGAACATGGCCAACAGCTTGGACGTGGTCTTGTCCAGCTCAAAGGTTTTGTCAGGGTAATCCACTCCATAGGCTTTTAAGAAGCCCAGCAGTGCCTGATCCTGTGACAGTTCGATCAAGCCATAGCCAAAGCAAAATTGTGGGAACAGAAGGAACACATGCCTTAAATTTTCAGCAAGATCACGCAAACCCTGGAAAAAAACAAAGAGCAGCACAGTCAGTCACTACTTTTATTCACGGAATAAATTCAAAGGTTTTACTGTGGGACTGAAGTGTAACAATTACATTGGGATTTGCCTGTGTCTCAGAGCAGAGATAAATTGAGAGCAAAGAGCTCTGGAGACAGCTCGTTTCACAGGCACAAGGTCATAAAAGTCAACAGGCAGCTCTGAGGTTGTGATCACCCATAGTAAACAGCAGCCAGCTCCCAGGATGCTGCTCCCAGGATGCTGCTCCAGCACCCGGAACCTACCCATGTGCCAGAGCTGAGTTCTGCCACTGTGCCCCCCAAATCTGTCCAGCACAGCCTGCTCCCCTGGAGCACTGTCCTGTCTCTTCTCCTTGGACAAACAACTCCATAAAACACAAGATTTGGCTTTTCTAGACATGGAAGGGCTTTTCCAGCTAGTTCACAGCAGAACAGCCCAGTGCACAGTCTCACAGTAAAGAACTCTGGTGCATTTCTAGCAGAAGAAAGGATTAGTGCACAAAGCAAACTGGAGAGGCACTAAATTAGCATGGAAAGAAACTGACTCCCTGCCACTGGGGCACAGAGGGATGAAAGGTGATCATAATTGCATATCCCTAAAACCCAAGGGGCTGCTGAACAAACTCTGTCCAGATACAGAGAAAAATGCAACCCAGCTATTGTAATTGCCCTCCTTAAAAAAAGAAATCTAAGTGTAAGGCGTGCATTTAATCCCAGCCATTCCCAGGGAGATCTCAGTTTAAGAGAAGGCTTTACTTTAGGGAATCATCACTGTCTCTGGGTTGTCATCCTTGCAGGGAGAAGATGACTGCATTACAGACCTGGATGACAGACAGCTGGTGCTGGGCTTACTGCAGCACATGTCAGACTCAGGGCAGTGACATTCAGCTGTCACTCCCCACAGTTCATGCTGCGAGAACTCAGCAATGGTTTGAAGTGTTCATCAACAACTTTCTATCAAACATCTCGACCCACCTCCTGCCCTTCATCTTCCATCACCAGGGTGGTTATAAAGAGGGTCCTCAGTTTTCTCCCTCTCTTTTCATGGTCTCCCCTCTGCCACCACTGTTTCCTTCTTTGCTGGGGGTGCAGATGTACAGACAAGCAAGCTCCATACGTGACTCATGTCCTGTCTGTAGGGAACCCTGTGAAATCCTGTGACTGTGTCCAGCTGCTATGGACCTGATCAAAGCCACCAAGCCCACAAGAAGCCTCCTGCTGTGTCACCACAGGGTCAGTATTAGTGGGGCTCCTACCTGGTCTGTGGCCTTTTCCTGGGAGAGCAGGAACACAACCGAGTGAGTGATAATGGTGTTGATGCCGAAGAACAAGTTAACACAGACGTAAACAATGAAGGCCATCCCTGTTTCCTTGAAAAATCCAGCCAGCAGGTACATCCAGGAAAATGATGCATATCTATACATACCAACAGTGCAGAGAAAACCATGGTAACTCAAAGGGCTACTTTGAAAACAAACCACTGAAGACATCAGACAACATAGAATCGTTGGATGGTATGAGTTGGAAGAGAGCTTAAAGCCCATCCCATTCCACCCCCTGCCATGGACAGGGACACCTTCCATTAGGTCAGGTTGCTCCAAGCCCTGTCCAACTTGGCTTTGAACACTTCCAGGGTTGGAACATAACATAACATAACAGCTCTGTTTTGGCATGTAACTACATTTCCACATTACAGAGCTTAAAGAAAAGAAAAATGCCTTTGTGTCTGTTAGAATTTGGAGAAAAGGTTTATGATACATACTTTGAACACAGAACCCCACCTGAAAACAAAGAGACTGGGCCTGGAGGATTCAAAGCCGGGGGAGTTTGTTGAAGTTTTCCTGAATTGTGCTACTGCTGTTTATTTTGCTCTCTGATATTAAAATGCTCTTGAACTTTGCAATAGGTCAGGAAGCATTTGCTTACAGCTAGAGCTGTTGCTGGGACCTTGAATACTTCCATATCCTCAAGTAGTGTTTGCTTTGAATAAAGCAGGCACAACAACAGCTCTCTTCCCCAGCTTTGGGATTTACCTCCCTGCCCCTGGAAGGAGCAACTTAGTCCGTGTTTGTGGAGTGCGTGTTGAAGAGAAAAGCCCACATGTCCCCCCTGGATCTCAGTCTCCAGCAGCCTGCAAAATCCAGTGCCTTACCCTGAGCAGTGATATTTAAATAACTAAGCCCCACACTTACCCGAACAGTAACAGCAGAAGAAACACTGCCACTAAGTTACTGTTGTTGCAGAAAGCTGGGATCTGGAAGGCGGAAATAACTCCCACTGAGAGTCCAATAGGGACCATAAAAAGTACCTGCAAAATGATATTAAAAAGATGTTACTAGGACAACAGTTCTGAAACACCTTCCTGCAACGATACAGAAGCACCAACACCAGGACTGAATCTGGTCCCACAAATGCAGCTTGGTTTTTCTAAGGGAAACTAAACACAGGTGGGCTTTCAATCCTCCCCAGGCTTGCAGATGAATTCCCACAAAGCCTCTTTGAGTAGGCAAAGCCTCAGCATTGAGGACTGTGGGCAGAAAGTACCTTAAAAAAAGGTTGTGAATGAAAAATATGCCTTTGGGTTTTCTGTTAGCCTTGCAGTCAGACCACTTCATTGTGCCCTGTAAATCTAGTCTTTATAGTGTTGAGTCAAGCCAGAGACCTACCAAACGTCTGCCTGGAGAGCTCCTCTCTTCCCCAGCGCTGGGATTTAGCAGAATTTACTGGCAGGGATTCACTGAGAAATATCAAGTTGCCGAGAGCTCTGGATTAGTTTCAGCCTGCTGAATACTGACTGTGCAAGGACTCCGGGGATTTTTCCACAGGCTGATACAAATAGGCAGTGCTGGAGTGAGGGCCTGGATCAGGGAGGCAGGCACAGGCCTGCTCTACCCTCCCTGCTGTGCTGCAGCTCAGGGCTGCACTGCTGAGCCAGGCTGGGGCCATGCTGCCTTGGGACCCCTTCCAGCCCTCCTGCAGGGCAGGGGATCCTTGTGCTGCTGCCT
>NW_024581125.1:2353772-2393331 GCF_017639235.1 Corvus kubaryi | reverse complement strand
CCCCTTCCAGCCCTCCTGCAGGGCAGGGGATCCTTGTGCTGCTGCCTGCCCACATCAGCCCCTCCAGGCAGGCACTTCTGGCTCACATTCCCCATGGGATTTCAGCCCTTAGTTCTCCCTGCACCAAAGGGGACTGGTCACCCAAATGAAGATTTCCTGTTTCCAGGAAGTGATAGAATCACTGGGATTTTAGGTTCTTGCAGATCTGCATCAACAGAAATGTGTGGGATAGGTGGAGCTGGTCAGCACTGCAGCCCAGCTGGCAATGCCAGGCTCAGGAGCTGCGCTCGGCTGCACTGCCCATTCCCTGTGGGAGGGTCTGACACCCTGCACACAGGGAATGCAGGAGACACAAAGCACTTCAGCCTGCAGACACTGCAAACATTTGTCCTCTTGGCCCAGCAGTGCTTTCCAACAACCATTTCCATTAACCCTCTGCACCAGGAGGAAACAACTTCAGGAGCAACAAGGACATGCCCATGCCAGGGAATGCAGCACAGTGCTGGGAGCTCAACAAGGTACATCTATACAGCACTGTGAAAAGGAACCTGCTCAGGTCCTGCAGGGCTGCATTTGTAGCTTTCCTTGGCTTAAAAACTTTAGAACATAGAATCTTACAGACAGCATTCAAGCCAGTGATGGGGTTTTGCCCAGCAGGGTTGTGTCAGCTGCGGGATGCCTGCTGCTGTCCCAGCCAGGGTTCCCAAACTGGCTGTAGCCTTGAGCCCCGAAGCCTCACCCCAGATTTGTGGAGCCTGGGTGACAACAGATCCAGCCCTGCAAGCTGTCAGAGGAGCAGCTGGCTGCTGGAATGGAAATCAAGCTGCAGCCTGCTCCCATATAAATGTGCCGGGTGCTTTGCATACACTCCAGAGAGCAGGAATGCCTTTGCTTAGCAGAATCCAGTGTTGCAGTTCACGTTTAATCGTCCCCAATGCCTTGGAGAACAATTACTACAGAACACTCTTGATAGCAATAAGAAGTCTAGGCAACCAACTCTAAATAAAGAATGTCTTTTCCCCCCGTGCTGTGTGATGCTCCTCCTGGTGCATTTAGGAATGTGAATTATTTACCAGATCATAAACGAAGTTGGTCACCCAGTAGGTTGTCATCCCAATGCCTGAAATGTGCTGCAGCTGCTTGGCTTTGGTTTGGTGCTCCTTGACCATGTAGAGCACAAAGCTGGCTGTGGTGATGGAGTAGCCAACCAAAACAGACATTGACACTATGATGTCCAGTAAGCTGTTGAGCCTGGGAGAAAAGGGGAGAAAGATGCATTTGGTGAGTGGGAGTGGCAGATTTCCCTCACTGGGAGGATTAGTCAGAGCTTAGAAGCAACAAGGTCCTGATTCTGGGCCAGCATCTTTATAATCCTGAAATGGTTTGAGGCTGGAAGGGACCTCAAAGCCCATCCCCTTCCACCCCCTGCCATGAGCACAGACATCTTCCACTATCCCAAGCTGCTCCAAGCCTCATCCAGCCTGGCCTTGGACACTTCCAGGGATGGCCTCACCACCCTCACAGAGGAGGATTTCTTCCTTTCTTTGCTGCCTTTGCTGATGGCAGTGATGCCCAGCAAAAGGGACTCACAGCACTGAGCTGTAGTGCTGGACCCCGGCATGGAGTGGAAGGGCCAAAAGGAAAATGATGTCATTATTATTATTATTATTATGCCCAAGCACACTAATGTGTGAGGCTGTAACTGTGACCTCCAGATCTCCAAGGGATCCTGCAAAAAAACCCTCACAGGAATCCCCAGCTCTGGTGGCAAGCAGGACCCTATTCATGCATAGAGGGAACAAAGACAAGTGAGAACAGTTTCATCACTTAGAGAAAGATATCCAGTAATTTAGACTGGTTTATGGTTTCCAAGAAGCTGCCTTGCTCCTTTTAAAGCTAAAAAATTCAGGCATCAGTCAGAGGAATCCTCTTACATTACTTGTTCTTGACTCTGTCCTCCAGGATATGGGTGAGCTGATAAGGAAATACCTACAGGGAAAAGAAAAAAAAAAAAATTGAAAATGTGTCCAAATTAAAGCTTTCTTCACCAGCTCCTGATATTGACAATAATATAGAAAAGTGAGAGAGAAGAGCAGAAAAGCAGATGAGAAGTGTGTTTCTGCTCTGTCATCTCTGTGCGATCTTGGGCAGAATTTTGAGCATCCTCATTTTTCCTGTGACTTCACTTGGCTGCACAGCAGATCTGAAATTCAAACCGTACGCCTTGTTCCTACATCTGTCTGGCTGACAGCACCATTCCCTTCCCACACCTCACATCAGGCACGTGCCTGTGGGCCTGTGTATTCCAGCTCAGATTCCTCAGCACTGACACCTTCAAAACTGATGAATATGTTCTGTTTCAAAGCTGCTGTCTGATGATCCCACCTCATTCCATTTGTTCTTTTATCACCAGGAACAAGTCTTTCCCTGCTGCCCTTCTCCACAACTGCTACCTGCCTGTGATAGATGTCTTTCTCCATAAGGGATCTGTGGAGGTGAGAGCAGAAACCCAGGTAAGCTACAGACACTTCTGCCCCCAGAGTGGCAGTGAATTAATGCTGAACTATTCTGTCTTAAGAAACTATAAAAAAAAAAACAAAAAAAGAGAGTATTTTGTTCAAAGTTACTAGCAAAAATCTAATTGCCACACTGGTACGTCCCCTGCGATGTTTTCCAAAAAAATCCATTAAAAAATGGGTTTGTATCAGGCCCAAACTGCAGCAGAGAAACTCCCTGCTCATGAGCAGGTATCTTCACATGTGGTTTAAGTACTTCTTTTGCAAGGAGAACACCTAGCCCAATATACACTGGTATTGTTCACCACAGTGCTTTTGCCATGTCTGGAGGCAATCTGTGCCCACAAAAGCAAAAGGAAGAACACGGGGGGCCAGTTCCAACCTCCAGGGCAGGTCTCTGCCTTGGCCCCCCCAGGATGACAGCCCAGTCTCTAAGACTCCAGCGCCTGAGAAAGGGTTCCCATGTTTATGTGCCTAAAAATGAGGTTCCCAATTCATATTCTGACACCTCAGTAAATGCCTCAGGGAGTGCTGGGGGACCTCCAGCTGCCGTTAAATGCAGAGATTTTCTAGAACATGCCACCTCTGAAATTTAAACTCCTCATAGCCAGGTGCCAGATTTTAGGAATGATGTGATGAAGAACTATTCTGAGTAATTTTCCCTAAGAATGGGCACTCTGACAGGGGAATCAGAAGGGAGAAGCCTGTGGGTTTAGCTGACCAAATGCTAGGATTTCAGGAAGGATTTCAATGGAAATTAATTTTGGAGAAAAAAACCCCAACCAAACCTCAGTCTTGTCATCAGTGAGAGAAATGGGATTAAAATCTTGGACTGCTGATAAAGCCATACAAACAGCCAGGAAATGTTTCCCTTCTCCAAAAGGGAGAGAGAGAAAGAAAGATACCGACTGTCTAATCTGTTAATACTTCACTATAAAGCCATTTTCCTTTACTGGAGCTTAGGCTAGAAGTCAAAATTTCCATTTCAATGCTTTTTCCTTTTTTGTTAGCTGGGATTAAGAGAAGAAAAAGCACAATATACATAAGTCAAAAGCTATTATGACTCGCTTAGTGGCGGGGTAAAAAGCTTTTTATGTATTTTTTTCAAAATATACCCTAAGTCAAACCTCTAAAGCAGAACTGGCACCTCTTTCTGACTGCTGAAGTGACAACACACTTTTATCTGGCCACTTCAATGGTTCTTAAACCGTCATTTATTTGTCACAGCAACAACTCGATTGAGCTGCTGGGAGCACATCCCACGGAACGTCCCTTCAGTTGTATTTCAGACTGGATTTACTCTGCCTCAGGGGAACCAGCCTCATCCATTCATTCTATTTCTCCCCTTCTCTGGCTTGGATGATTAGTGGGAAGGAGAGAATTATCTGTCTGGTCATTTACTACTAAGCATTTCTTTCCAAAAACACATAAGCAGGGGGACAGACAGAACAAAAACTGCTGCTATTCTTTCCCTCTGAAAATTGCTGTTTTGCTGGTATAAAACTTTCCCTGTGAAAACTTTCTGGCTGTTCACACGAACTTCCTGCCTTTGCTCTTGCTACAGCATGTGTTGGGAATACAGAGACAGAGCAAGGAGCTTCACTGCTGAATAATTCAGCTGCTCTGGGATGTTCCTGCTGCTGGAAGTGCCTGGCTGGGGTCTCTTATCTTGGCAGCCGGGCTGCAGCTCTGTGATGTGTGAGCTGAGGGCACACTGCAAACCCCAGAGGGGACAGCCAGGGCCTGTTTGAGGGGGTGGCCAGGACAAGGCTCTGGTGTGACTCTCTGTGAGCTGAGCTGGCTGGGAGGGGAGTCTTGATGCAGTGGTGTGAGGCAGGAAGAGACACACCGGGGCCACTTGTGATCAGCATCTGCTGCTGCTTGAATTCAGGGTGTCACACTCAAAGCTTCAGGTCACATGCCTGGTTCCATTACAGCTCAATTCAGACATGTCCTATGAGCCAAGAGACACTGCCACCTGTCCCTGTGTCACCAGGGGCAGCAGCCCTCTGAGGTGAGCAGGGCTAGGCCTGACCAGGACATGGCTGGAAGGGCACCGCTTGTCCAAGGAAGTCAATCAGGAGGGCGTTTCTGCACACAATTGCTGCTCTTGGCAGAGCACAGCCCAAAAATCCCTGTATAGGATTTCTCAGTATCAATCTCTCTCTGCACCCTGGCCCTCTCTGGAGACAGACACACATACAGACAGGTTTGTGCCCACACTGCACTTCGAAAGAGGCTAAACTGCCAAGGGAAAGGCAGGGTGCCCTGGTTTACCAGCAGGAATTTGGGTCACTGCGTTATCAAGGAGAAGCTATGAGGACCCCAAATGGGCCATCAGCACTCCTTGGATCTGTGTATGTCATGTGTCAGAGTGAAAATACAGCTGAAAATTGTGTTTCTTATTAATCTCGCTCTCCCCACTCTCACTCAAACCCAGACACACTCATGCCCACACACCCCGGGCTGCTCTCAGCAGAAGGGTGACATTAAAATTTCCTAATCTAACCCACTCCCGGAGATGACCTAGAGGAGCTCTTCCCTGCATAACTAATGGGCACCTATCAAGAGACAGCTCTTCCTGTGCCACATGAGAGGCAATAAATCAAACACCAACTGCTGGCATTTCCTGGATGAAGCGTTTTATGTAGGAGCTGGGGTCCTCTCTGTCCAGCTCCCCTGAGCCTCTGACTAAGACTAATGAACTTGGTGATTTATTCGTGCTTTTCAATTCTGTTTTGAAAGGAATTGCAGAACAGTGAATAAAGAAATGGCCTCATTGAAGTCAAGATAAGTGTTGTCATTGATTTCAGCAGAACCAGGATATCCCTCCAAAGGGGCGAAGTTATCTGCTTATGTAAAGGGACACTTACCATATCTGGAAGTCTCATTTTTTGGCAAGTTGGCTCGAAGAATGAAGTTGTTCAAGCTGTTGAGATAGGCTGGGAGGCTGTGATAACCCTCAGGATTGTACCACACCTGCACACAATTGAGAAATTGAAACAATTTGGGAGTTGTTACTGACGTGTTGGTTTGTCCTGCTTCACTTGTGCAAACTACCTCAGATTTCAGCTCTGGTGCTTTACAACATTTTCACAGAGCAGAACCAGAGAAACGGGCATATCAGAATGCACCAGCCAGCCCTCATTATGGTACATACATTCCCTCATGAGATAAAGGTGCTACTAATTGATCTTTTCACCTCTGTATAATAAAATTATGACAGCAGAAAAATTGCCTCCTGCTAGCAAGAGAAGTGAGACCAATAAAGAAGAATGGAGAGAGAAATGGAAATGAACTGCAAGTCATCTCTGTCATGCCAAGCTGCAGATTTCAGGGGGTTTTGCTTTCTTTTCTGGAATATCCATGAACTCAACATGGCTTCTCCCGAGTCCCACACTTCCCATGCCAGGATGAGCAGGTGGAGGTTGGTTACCTTAGTCAGTGTTCTGTTGGGGGGCACTGGCCTGATGTCAAACTGCAGATCTGCTGTCAAAGGCAGCCCGAAGCTCCAGCCACCATACCTGAGTGAAAACCAGAGGGAAATGCATTGCTACCCTCATCCCAAAGCTCTGATTCCCTTGGATGGGCCACGTCAACGTGCCACTGCCACACCAGGCAATTCCAGCCTGACTTCAGAGAGCTTATCCCAGTGTGGGGCCAAGCCACCACTGCTGCAGGTGGCTGTTTGGGGGGAAAAAAGAGAAACAGAAGCTTGACAACACTGTCACAAAACTGTGCTGAAAACCTCCTTTTGAGCAAGATCCTGGAGCCGTGTGGACTCCTGAGCTGTGTGCCTGCCACTCAGGGGTGAGATGCTGCTTCTGACCCAGGAGATGAGCAGTTCAGTTCATCAGTGGCAGATGAACACATTTCCTGCCAGCCTTAGGGGCAGGCTACCTCTGCCCCAAGCCTTGCTGTGCAGCTGCCTGGCAGAGCCCAGACCCACCAACAGCTCTGAGAGCCCCGTGGCACAAGAAAATGCTCAGACTCTGCTCTCACTGGAATGGATGCGCTCCTTCAAGTGAAGCACACGCTGAGACTCTTCAGAGAATCAAACCTGGAGGAAAATCTCTCCCCAGGGTTTACTTCATGACAGGCTGTGTCAGATTTTCCTCTTTTTCAAGACTTCTGAGTCAGACAAAGGCTTGTCTACAGATCCAGCCCCAACATGCCAGATGATTGACACATTATCCCCAGGCTATCTCTGCTATGATCAAGCAGAGCACTTGCACGAGCCTTTATCTTTTATCCATGATTGCAGGACACTTCAGCTCCTTTCACCAGGTCCTAAACCCCTACGGCACTGCCACCTCTTCAGGCAGAGGGGATGTGACAGGTGTAGGATGTCCTGCTCCCAGTGCCATTCAGAGGAGAGGGAGGCGAGTTTGTGCCGTACCGTTTCTGCAGGAAGTCTTTGGTGGTTGCCAGGATGTAGGTCTCCACATTGTGCCCTGTCAGGTTGTAAAGGGTCCTTGTGGAGAAGGTCATTCTGTGAGGGGGTGTATAGTTTGTCTGTGGACATGTCTGAGGGGAGACAAACGAAGAAAAACTTTAGTGTTTGTGTTTTAACTAGAAACTACCACATCAGGACAAGATTGAGAGCAGGAAATGACAGCATTCTGGTCCTGAGCTTCATTCCTGCAGAGGCTGCTCCTTCCCAAGCCAGGGTGCAGGGACACCACAGCACACGTCCCTGCACACTGTCCCCAACACATCCTGGGAGGTGCTTAAAAACAACCTCTGCTTAAACCCACCCTTCAGCTCTACTGGCATCAGTGGGACCTTGAAACGTGCTTCATGCTACAGAGGAAGATTTTGGCTGAATTAAGGCTGATCCTACTTAGCACTGACAACTGCAGAGGGCAAAACAACTCACAGAGCAGAAAACTCTGTGGTGGCCTCAAACTCTCATCTTCCATTTCACAGCAGCTACACTCTTACATTTCTGCTTTACTGTCACTCACTGGAAATGTTTTCCTGGGCTTCAGAGAAACTTTGAATCAGTCCTGAATATATAATTTAACATGCTGAGGGCCAAAGTCACATCACTGTTCCATGAGGTTGAAGTGTCCTCCCAGACAGCATGTTGGCTGCTTCCTTCAGCTCATCCATAACAAAAGCCCTGGACTCCCCCAGTGTGGATCTGTTCATCTGAATACACAAAATAGCTTCTTCCATGCTGAGGAACACCTGCCTGTGCCTGCTAGAGGTGAGAATCAGCTTTGAACATTATCCCAACTTACTAGAGAAATTATGCCAATGCTTTCAATGATGTGAAATTAAGTGTATGTCCAGAAAACTGCACAAAATAGCTGCATGTTAAAGAATGACTAGAAACATTCAACTAAGTACATCTGTTATGTTAAAATGGCATCACATTGTGCCATGAGTTTATTTGCTATGGAAAAAAGCGGAGGACAGGTGAACAGCACTGGAGGGAGGAGAGCTCAACCCCAAACTGAACAGTAAAACTCTAACACCCTTGGGGCAGAATCTGCCTTTTCCCTGTGTGCATGCAAAGACACTAAGCAGTGCCCACATCTGGGTCTGTAGGTACCACTGTAATGCAAATAATTAATATTGTTAATCATTAATATTTAGAACAAGGAGCAGTTCTAGACTTCGCATAAAGTCGAATTCTGAAGTGCAAGCAGCAAAAATAGCTGTGCTTTTATATAGTGACGGTGCTTATATAAAATGAAATCTTCCTCTTGAACACATGCTCACCTCTGCCAAAAGGGACAATCATACAACCCTCAAAACCACCATTAAACCTATTCCTACCATGGGGAGCAAGGCAGGGATATTAGAGTGTGAATCTTCTGAGGATGCTGTTTCCTTTCGTATCCCCAAACTGGTGCAGAGAGTGGTTATCCAGTGTACAAATTCAACAAGGCCAAAAAGAGATAGGAGGACTTGGAACACTGAGTTAGCATCATGCCAGCCCATAAAACCACTCCCAACAAACAAGGCCCTCAGTTATCCCCCCAAGCCTGCTCACTTTTGGGTTTATCCAAGTTACCTGGATGCCATCTGTGCAGTTGCAGGCAGAATACTTGGTTCTCTGGTTTCCACTGGTAATCCACTGGCCAAGCATGTCCTCTGTTAAACACTGCCTGAAAAGGAACACATTTTCCTCTGAGGCTCTCTGTGCTCAGGTGTGCAAGCGAAGCTAATTGCTGTCATGTTTAATGACAGCAAGGCTGGCAGTTGAGCAGCTTCAGCAGGAAAGCAGACCTTCTTGTCAGCTCTGGGTGCTTCAGGGAATCCCCAGCCTCCTACTGCCTCCCATGCCCTCTGGCACAGAGCCCTCCCTGCTGCTCCCTGTGCCTGGATTCACTCAGCTGATCAGATGGAATCCAGGCACCACTTCATTCCTCCAGTAGACAGTGCGAGGAATTGGCACTCATAGGCCAAAAGCATCTGAAACCAGCCCAGAAATAAGGGCTATTGTTGTGGCAATCCCTGGGCACTCCTGTGATGGGCTGTATTGCCTGGGCAGTCACTGCAAACACTCAGGGTAAATATTTGCCTGCACGAGCATTCAAGTCTGCCCAGGATTTTACCACCAATTCCCTGAGAATTTATCTGCAAAGCCCAAAACAAACCAGCCCTCATGGCACAGCTTTTAGATAGAGCTAATAAAGGCTGTGCTGAGAACTTGCTGTGAGGGCTCACGTTATAATTGGAATTATTGGGGTGGCAAGGACCACTTCCCAGAGAGGAGAATTGCTTGTTTTCATCCTGGCATCCTGCCACCACCAAAGCTGCTTCCTTATCACTGCTAATAATGCAGGAGTCCAATGCATGAGAATTCTGCAGATGATCAAAGATGGTTATTAAGGTCTAATGGCTAATAGTGTCATGCCAGTTCTCCTGCAGGTTTGGAGCTTAAGTGGAAGAAACCCCAAGAACTACTTACGAATTGCTTTCGTTCATGCACGTGTTATCCGTCCCAGGGAAAGCCAGCATCGAAGCAACTAAAGCAGCTGTGCTTTCATTAAAATTCCTAAGAACGAACAAAGAAAAACAGAAAACAGGAAACGGTTCAAAGAACTTCCACTACCACTGTGAGGAGGAAAACTGTGTTTGAATCAAACAGGATTTAAGATGTTAAATAATTGAGTATTTGTGGAAGCAGCACCGAAGGACACGCAGTACATGAGGACAGTCCCACAGGTTTAAAAGGAGTCCTCATAACCTCAGCTACTCCAGGGATTTGCTGCCTTTAGATACTTTTGGACAGTCAAGATTCTCTTTCTGAGGAAAACAAATCTACTGCGATTTTCAGGCACTGCTTGCAGCCCTGTCTCAATCAACTCTCTCATCTGTGACATCCACTTGGTGTTGACCATTCAGAAAGATTGTCCTTGGTTCTGCCCCAGCTCTCCAGCAACGATCTACCAGGAGAAGCAGGGAACATTAGGAACAGAGGACTTGGACATGCAGCTCTGGCTCATTCCCTCATCTAGCAGGACTGAAACGGAAAGGCATCAGGAATCCTGGGAAGAACACCTAGAGCAGATGGCTTTAGAGCTGAGAATCACTGGAGAAAGAAAGAGGTTCACAACATGAAAACCGAGTGACACAAATCATAATCCTTTTGGTAACAGGATTTTTAAGGAGAATGAAATAATTCAGACACCCTAATCACACTGGAAAAGCCCCAATTGCCTGTGTGCCTTGGACCAGCAGGGTCTGGCCAGGAAAGCACATCCTGCACTGACAGAGAGCTGGGCAATGCTCACAAGATGGACAGAATTTGATCTCAGAGTTGTAATGTTGGAGGTAACACACGTGGCTACCTCATTTCACACTGGGGGAGGAGTATATATGTATACATTAAGAAAATCCCTATGGCTGTTACAGGGCTAGAGGGCTCCAATGGGAAACACCAAGAGTATTCCTCACACACTTCATAGTTAAATCTAACTGAGACGTTGTTTTTCTGAGGCTTTGTGGTCTGAGCCAAGCCATCTCCTCAGAGATCCCTTAGGAACAGGGTTTCTCTGTGTTGTCTGCACAACATAACTACGTGTCCTATGTGTAGGACACTGGCTGTGCTCAGAAACGATCCTGAATGGGCTCGTTCTGTACCAAGGGGAGTCAGGGTCCCAAGGAGCAGCTCTCACCCAAAGAAGTCTGCCTGGTCGGCTGTGCCGTACAGCGAGGGGGACAGCAGCAGCTCAGGGTACTCGGTCTCCTTGGTCCTCAGTGTCCCCAGGCCCATGGCAGCCATCACGAAGAGCACAGGGAGGATGACCTGGGCGATGAAGCCGCGGACGTCCCGGCGGGTGTGGTGGGACCTCTTGATGAACAGGGCTGAGGTTTTCTTCAGCAGCAGCGGCAAACCCCGCAGGCTCTTGGACCTGATCAGGAGCTGGTCTGGGCACAAAGGACGGCATTTGGTCATGGCTCAGCATTTGTGCCATGAAGGCAAGCCATGGTTAGAGCACTCTGGGAGGTTATTTCACTTCCTGCACACCTTTATAGATGGCAAATCAAGACTACTAAGGTGGAACAAACACAGGATGAGGCGTGGGACAGGACTCCAGCCATCGGCTCATGTAACACCAGTTTCTTCTGTTAAATTTCAAATGTGTATGTGTAGGGACTTTCAGTGTGAGACCTTGCAAGAGGAACACAGGCTTCCAGATGAAGTAAGCTATCTACATCCTACCTACCCAGCTGCAGCCTACAGAGGAAACATATTTTTCTTTTAGATTTGCAAGCTGAAATCTTTCATAATTTAAAAAGCAGGTCCTCAGACAAATAAATAAAAAAAATAAGGAAACAAGCAGAAGCCACTGGACCTCTTGCATGGACAGGTTTTGTGGTATACTAAAAGCAGAGCCAAATCCTGTGCCACCTATGCTTCTTTATGAAATATTAACCCATATAATACACCATGAAGCAAATCCTTTTCAGCCTTTTTTTAAGGATGAAATAAAACACTTCTCTACATGAGTGACTGTTTAGAGTAACATTTACAGTGCAGGTCAGCTTTGAGAAGTACAAAACCACCTCTCTGTTGTCCCTGAGATGCCTCCCTAACTATAAACAGTATGTTTGCAAGTACAAAGCAATGTTTCTAACCCAAGAAAGCATTACAGCCAGGCACTTCTCATTTCTGGGTTGGGCCACCTTTGGCAGGTCTCTGACCCTCAGGGATAGTGGTGTAGCTTGGTTCTCTTCTGAATGAGAATTTACCCCACCATCTGGTTGCTTGGGCTCCTTTGCCAAACTGCAATGTCTGGGGCACAGCAAAAAGCAGCAAGGAGGACCCAGCTCAGAGCTGTGCTGCTTTTCCAACAGACTAAGGGATTGGAAAGTTTCTTTCCAATTCTAGTAGTCATGGAGAAATAATCCTCTGCATCTATTACAGCAATTACTTTCAGAGTACACATTTACTCTTTCACCCACACGCTGTATTTGATTAGATTAAAACCTGGATCAATTTAAAGGAAGGCAGATGCAAACAAAACCCCTTTAGCAATTTATCCTGTGATTCAGACTATTCCAAACCAGGGGCTCTAAAGGACCGATGATTTCCAGTGATTTATAGGGTTTGTGATTCCTGGCTGGGTGAAATGTGGTTTTCAACAAAGAAAGAAGACGGGGAACTCAAATCAGTCCATCTGTCAGCATTTGCATCTGCAGTAAATCTGGAATAAACCCTGTAGGTGATTGAGTACCGTCTCTTTCTGTGAAGGTGTCTGTGCTCAGAGACATTTCGTCACCACCAGTGTGACCACTGACTCCAGGCAGCTGATGGGGCAGTGCAGCATCTTCTTGCTGGTCCTTCACTAGCTCTTTTGTCAGATTGAGGAACACCTATGGAGCAAGAAAATATGGGGGAAAATTTGTCCAAATGACTCCATTTACCAAAACAATTACCAGAATCCACTCTCCTGCTTTGTAGCTGTAGTTGGTGCAGCACTTATGCACTATAATCCTCTTTCTATTCCCTTTGTGCTCCGTGAGAGAAATTCTCTTTTTTTTCAGTATAAAATTGTTGCCCAGCTCCCTGTCACCTCCTGTCTCTGTTCTGCTGCAGCAGTGGAAACTCAAACCTGTTTCCTTGGGATATTCACCCTCTAGCTCCTGACAATCCCACTGCCTCCATTGCTGGGAGTGTGCAGCCATGGCACCCAAGCTGCATGTGGGACACGATGTACAACTTATTCTTGCTGCCTTAGGAAAGCACCTTAAAAGAAAGCAAGAAATTCTGAGCAGGAAGGTAACAATCTCCCTCCCTCCTTTCTGCAAGACAAGCGTCATCACTGCTCATCATTTACTTTTTACTTCTGATGCAATTAAATGTGTTTATTTGACCAGAGATTTCCCTTGGGCAGAAAGGTGCCTGTGTTATTCTCTCCTTAGTCTGTCTCCAGTGCCTCATTTTCTGGGTAAAACATCAAAAGGCTGTCAGCAAGGTGAGACTGTGCATTAGTATATGTACAGATTTCTGGATACATCTACACATTTGTGTGTACCTAAGTGTAAGCCCTTCTTCCCTGCCTGAAACCCTCACGTAATTCCTAACATGCCCAGATAGCAGAGCCACACAGTGCTGTGAAAATAATCTCTGTGACTTTTCAGTAAATCCAGCAGCTCCTGAGCTCATACCTCTTCCACAGTTGTGTTGGAAATCCCGTAGCAACCCAGGTGGAGATCATTCAGGCTGGTGTCCAGGGCTCTGAGAAGGGCCTGGTAGGCCCCAGACACTGTCGACTTGAAGGGGGGAAGGACATACATGAGCTCTCCACCAATATCCTCCTTGAGATAAGCCTCTGGGAGATAGGACTGGATCAAGGAAGTCACTGCTGTGGTGTCACATTCCTCTATCATGTTCTGAAAAAGGAACAAAACACTCTGTGGTCACTGAAAAGGTTGTGAGGTCAACCTTCCTTCTGCAGGACGTAGCCCAAATCCTGTCCCAGAGTATAAATGATAAGTGATCTCAGTCCAGCTATCCAACATGTCAGTGTAGACATCAAAAGCAGGTGAAACTGTGTTTCTGACCCTTGAAAAAGGGACATGTGACACTGTCCCATCTTGGTCCATCCAAAACCTCACCAGGTTGGGCTGAATCAACCACTTTGCCCTAGCTTGAAGTTTGTAGTACAACAGAGAAAAAGCCTGTCCACCAGAGAGATGAACTTGGCTGCCAGCACAAACTCACTCTTTTCCCCATAAAAATGGGGTTTGCTCATGGGTCTTTTTTCATTTCTCTGTCTCCAGTGCCAGTACTCTGGAAGAGAGGCTGATCTCTCATGGGATCTGTGTGCTGGGACTACCAACAGCACTGCAATAAATGCTATCAAGGGCAGAGTTCCCCACTCCTTGCAAGCAGAACACTTTGCCTCAGGCCAGACACCATGGATGAGCTCCTTCCATCTGCTTTATTCCTCTGAACTCCAGAGTTCACACTCTGCATCCAGCCTTGTCTTAACCCTTCAAGGAAACCCTGTTCTTTTTCCACAAAGCAGAGCACTGACATTCCTGTTTTCAGAAGGCCATGGAGGTCACTCAGCTCCGGCCAATACATCCCTCAACCAGCCTTGATGACTCCCTCGGAGACAGAGCTGCCAGGAGCTCTAGGACCAGCTCAGACACAAACCTTCTTTTTTGTGAGTGTCAGGTGGTAGCCATCCCCAAAGGTTTCCTTGAGGTAGAAGGGTGAGCCACAACACTTGAGCCCTCCATGCTCTAGGAAGGCGATCCGGTCGCTCAGAACTTCTGCTTCGTCCAGGTGATGTGTGGAGAGAATGATGGTTCTGCCTGGAAAACACAGTCACCACAGAATGAACACGCGGTTTTATGGCAAAACTGGATTTTAGAAGGATTTGGGTTCTTTTCTTTCCTTTCTTAAAAACTTCTTCCTCTATTTCCCCACACAATGATACCATCAATACAATTGCAGGGGTTCCAGAGCTTCCCCTTGTTCTGGGTCAGTCCATGGCAAGTAAGTCCACATCGTTAAACCAACACAATGAATGTTTATGACAATTTTCTTTATCACATTCTGGTCAGATCTGTCCTTATCTCAACAGTGAGACAGGTGAAAGCCTTGCTGAATGAGAGGACACAGAGTATCAGGTGACAATCGACTGCATTTTTTGGTAATTATTAGTGAAATTGGATGAAAGGCAACAAGAGAGATGAATTTTACAATATTGTAAACAGCTGTGTACTATGGTAAAGTTATTTTTCAAATGGCACTGTGAATTTACAGGAACCAACCAGGATGCACCCTCTGGACCTGCAAAATCCCAGGCTCCCACAATTTTTTCTCTGTGGCCTCCGAAACCCACAGTTCAAAGCCACTGGTACCATCTTTGCAAAAGTGACACGAATCACCTTTGCCTCTGGGCAACATCTCCTCTCATCACAGTACCTTTCTTATTCTTGGAGATAATTTCCCAAATACTCCTCCGGGAGCACGGATCCACCCCCGTGGTTGGTTCATCCAGAATCACCACCCTGGATCCCCCCAGGAGAGCAATAGCTATGGACAACTTCCTCTTCATCCCTCCGGAGAGGGTGCCAGCCAGCTTGTGACGATGGCTGTACAGCCCAGTCTCCTTCAAAGTCCTGGAAAACAGAGGGAAAACAACTCCCAAAAGTTGTCCTTCAGGCATCTTTTCCAAGCAGGGAATCTGAAAATACCCAGAAAAACTGTAACTGCAAATGAAAAACTGCTCAAGTATGGACTGCTCTGCTGAGTGGTCACACTGTAGAGTCACCCTGCAGCTCAGTCGTCGGGATTTTAATTTAAAACATTTTTGAGGATGTTTCCAAAGCTTTCATCTGACAAGTCAAGGTTAAAGGCTCAACCCCATCAACTGAGACACCAAGATCCAAACTCCCTGGGATGTTCTGGCTGCTTCATTTTTCTGCAAAACCAATAAAGCCAACATCATCTTTCTGACTGGTTGATTAAATCTCTTTCCGGGGAAAACTGTAAAGCAGCAAGGAGTAGACCCTTAGGCCTATAAATTCATCTCCAAATAATTGCCACAGCAGCTTGTAAACCCCCTGGAGAAGAGATATTGTTTTCTTACAGCCATAGGTATCAATATATTCCTCTAGTCAGAGCAAGGCACCATTTGAACCCTAAGCTGGAGCTGCAATAAGTCCTCCAATCCATGATTTTGAGCTTTGCAGGGGCACTGGCACCACCAGACAACAATTTTGACAGCCCTCTCTCCCTTCTCCCATGCTGCTGTTTTTATACCTCTTCACTTCTTCGTAGAGCTCGTGTTTGCTGCAGTGAGGGACTTTGATGTAGCCATAGAGCAGCAGGTGCTCCTTGGTGGTGAGGTAGTTGAAGAGCACGTTGTGCTGCATGCACACCCCCATGTTCTTCCTGATCACCTCCTGGTCAGTCCTGATGTCTTTGCCATACACAAAGATCGTGCCTGACGATGTAGGGAACAACCCAGTCAAAATGGATCTGAAGGAAAAATAAACACAAAGGGGAAGTTAGAAAAAGGAGAAAGCCATGGGTAGTTTTTTTCATGTGGCCCTGTAGCTGTCACCACTTCCAAGGTTTCCTTGTGTCACCCTCCCACTCCTTCCAGCCAGACACCACTGGCCACTGTGTGTCCTGCTGCCCAGCCGTGCTCTGGCAGAGCAGAGGCCAATTAACATCCATGGACATCCTTGTACCCCTCTGTGGGATTGCAAGAGCAAGCTCCAAGCTCACCCTGGCTACTCCTCACCTGTACTTTTATCTTCTTCAGCCTCCCTCTCCCTAGGTCAGACCACTGCATATCCCACACGTCAATACTCAGGAATGCCCTTGACTTCCAGCTTAATTACTGGGAATTCGTATACTGCAGTTACTCTTTATTCTTTGAGGTTTGCCTGCAGCGCCCAGACAGCCTCATATTGTAACCACAGCTGAGACTGAAAACCACCTCTTCATCTGACTAACCACAGCAGAGCATGGAAACCTGGTTTCACTGCCATTATTCATGAGAAATGGGAGAGGACTTCTGGATGAGACACCTCACAGTGGGCAGCACTTTCATCTAGTTCAAGGAAATAATCACCCACCAAGCAAGAGCTGAGTCAAACTCCCTCTGCTCAGAATAATGACTTGCACATTACAGCTCAGTTTTGGTGCTGTTCTGCAGGGACTCAAGGGAAAAGATGCATCTCAGACCGCCCTCCACCTTCACCGAGTTTTTCTCTCTCCTGGGACTTTTAACCATCATTAAAAAGCAGTAACTTGTGACCTTACTCAGGATTTGAAGCCTGTGTTAAGTTTCAAGAAGGTTTTATACTTTTCTGCATATCACCTTTGCTACACTTTGCAAACAGAATATGAGGTGAATTGATAATAAGCTGAGGTGAAGCACACATCTGTCTTACTGGTTTTGGCTCTTCTGAGGCTTCTATTTATCAGCTTAATGTTGCTCTCAGAGATATGCACATATATATCAGTGGAGAAATCAAGTTCTACAGGTCTGTGTTAGTGCTGTTATCTAACAAGTCAAATAATAATTTATAAACAGCAAGGCTGAAAGGCCAATGCATTAATCCCCTGCCACTCCAGCCCAGCCAACCCATGAGTCTGTACAGCTGAAGTCTATCTTTATTAAGTTTTCTTGCGAGTATCACTTCAGCTTTGGTGTGTGCACAAGCTCCCCACAGCTTCCAGAACATCCTAACCCCAGGCCATGGAACAAAACACCTGAACAGTTGCTGTGCTGTGTATCCCAGGTATCTCACCAGATTAAAAAGCATGTTCCTAAGGAGAAAAGGACTTTCTAGAGCCTAAAGAATTCTAACAGATGAAAGAATTCCCGAAGTCACCCCTGAACAAGGTGAAACTTACATGAGGGATTTGGCCTAGTGAAGCACCTTCCTCAGTCTCCCACTGCTGCACAGCCCCACTTGCCCTCTTGCTCACCCAATCACACCCCACACAATAAAAAAGAGCTGCTTTAAAGGATACACACATGGTTGTAGTTTTCCCAGCTCCATTGTGTCCCAGCAGGGAAGTGATATTCCCTTCATAAAAGTTGAGGCTGAGGTTGTCCACTGCAGCTTTGGATCCATAAACCTTTGTTATGCCGTGGAGGGAGACTCCCAAGGTGAGGTCAGTAGGCTCCGGTTCCACGTGAGGGTGGGGGGCACCTTTGACACCAAAGAGAAGGGTCAGGGACAGTTCCTGCAGTGCAGCAGGTGTTGTGCTACTTTTCTCATCCCAGAGAAAACCAAAATGCAGCAAAGGCAGGTGCCTTTCAGCTAGGAATGTTGAGAACATGTCACCGGATCTGTATCATTTTGAGCTCTCTGGGATTTCTCCTTTTTACATCTGCAGCTTCTAATAACTCCTGACAACAGGCATCAATCACTTCTGAAAAGGTCTCATATTTAGGTGTTTCAGAGCACCTACCTTTATTTATACTAAACAAGCACAGAAAATTAGAGGACGTGCAGCAAAACTACTGAGTTATTTTCAGTTAGGTGGAACCAGCAAGCTTTTGTGTGTGATCTCAATATTTTACTGGCTAGACATTTAAAGAGATAAGCAAAGAAGCACACGTGCCCTTTGCCAAGTGGAAACCTGTATCTGCTTGCCCAAACAAAAGTATTTCTACACAGAGAGACAGGCATGGAAGGTAGCTGCCCAACTACAACACACACGAATATGCATGTGAAAATCAGTACTGACTCTCCTCAACAAATAGGAAGAATAAATAAAATTTAAAGAGCCAAATCTCCATTCATGTGAATACCAGTTTTCCATTTTTCCTGTGCTTCAAAGTAAGGATCAATGGTGTTTTCTGTGTATGGTGCCCCTTTACAAATTTGGCTTTGTTTACCCAAAATATAAGTTATTATTGCTACCCCATCTAGTATCCACATACATATCTTATTGGGGAGGGTGACTTCTTTCCTTAACATCAGCTTGGAGAAGAGCAGGCCTCTCTGTTTCTCATCCCAGAAGGGCAGGTAGCTGTTGTATTCGATCCAGTAAGATGGAAGCAGTGGGAAGTACCAGGGAGCAGCCATGCCATATCTACCTGCAGGAACAGGAGTCTCGTTCAGGTATCTGTTCCTCAGGAAGTGTCACTGCTGGGGTGCACTCAGAATAGCAAAAATTAACTTTGCAGAGATCTCTTGATATGCTTATGAACTACCAGGACTTGGTAGGGAGTTTTCTGATCGGCACAATAGGAAGCACTCACTAGTTTGTTATTCTGAGTAACTCCATAGCTGGAGGGCAGAAGAACTTTACATTTTCCACTGGGTAGATTTCTGTATGCCCGTGGACTGCTTCATTAGGTGGGGAAGAAAAGCAAAAGACAAATGTACTGGCTCTTGCCCAAGGCAGGAATTACTTTTTGAAACCAAATGATGTAAGTAACACAGCTCGAAATCACTCAGCTGACAAATGCAGGCTAACATGCTCCGCTCTCACTCGCCCACCAGACTGCAATCACACCCTCCTGTGTCCTTGGCTTCAGCTTCTTCAGGAGATCTACCTACCCTTGTGATAGGCTGAGGAACCCTCATTCTCCCTTGCACTGCTCTCTCTCAGTGCCATTAATAGGCTCAGACACCCACAAAGTCATGCTCCCTTTGGTCTGGGACAGAGTGTGTGCACTGTCTCACTGCCTGAGCCACTGAATCAGCCAGCTCTGTGTTCACTGTTCCCCAAAAAAGATGCTACAACACCACTCTCAATGCTTTGCATCCTTACCTGGGAAAACATTCCTTATGTACCACCCCAGGATGAAGTAAATGAAGGAGTCTATCAGAATGAGCCAGCACATCCAGCCAAAGGAAGTGTTGTCTCCAATCATTGGGGACTTGTACATGTTGTCCCACTGCAGACCTGAAGAGAGGAATTGAGAAATACAATCAGAATCCATCTCAGCCAGTGAAATGTCACCCCAGGAGAGCTCAAAGCCTGGCTTTGTCTGCAATAAACTCACCTATGCCCTGTGCCTCGTAGCGAGCAATGTACTGACTTGCATAACTGAAGGCAGTTGGAGACAACAGACTCTGGGGAATAAACAAAATCGAAAACAAGGAACATATGAATTAGTCTCAAAGAGAAGTCGGGTCAGTCAACCAATCACTGGCTTATTCCAATAGCCAGAAAAATAAGTGTCTGGTTTGGTTTTTTTCCCAGCAGTCAAGGAGCACTGGACCAGGCCTGTGATGGGAAATGCTACCTGGTGAGAGGCTGAAATGTCTCCTTAGAGCTTGACTTTCTTTTGCTTCCACACCCAGGACGCATCTTCCTCCCTCATACAGGGCTTTATTTCAGGCTTTTGAAATACAACAGTGCTTGAGAATTACCTCATGGAGCCATGTGGTTAATTATTTTAGCATTTGCATTCATAGATGTCATTTCCTGAATTTGGTGACTCAAAGAAAACAAGTCTGGCTTCTGGAACCTAACACCTACCTACTCTGCCCCTTGGTAAGGAACAAGGCTTTACATCTATTCCCATGTGTAGGAATTTCAGATGCAGGAAGCCAAAGGATGATCTGAGGCAGCAATAAGCAGACCCAGCCCTGCTACCAAAGCCCTTACTGAGACAGGCTGTTTTTTCACAGTGGGTGAATTTTCCCATTTTCCTTTGCAATTCCAAAGGGGAAAGTACATAGCTCGAACTACTGTGATTCAGCTGGCAGGTGGGAACTCACTAAAATTCCACAAGTAGTGCCTTCAGTCACAGGACACAGCTAATTCCAGGTGTCCCTCAAACAGGCCCTGGCCAACTCTCCCGCCATGCCTGTCAACATCCACTGATGGAATTCAGAAAGGTGCCAAATTCCTGTGTATTTAGGACAGGAGATGCAGTAAGAGCTGGAGTGTACTGAAGTCCCTGCCTCCACACAATGCCTGGAAATATGGAGAAACAGAACTCACCAGGAGGCTCTTGACAGAGAAGCTCAAGTGGTTCTCGATGACGAGCAGCACGATGAAGGGGAAGAAGGTGAGGATGTACACGAGGCTGCCCACCAAGGCCGCAATGTTGGTGTTGTTGAAGAAAACGCTGATGAAGTAGCTCATGGCTATGAGGGACAGGCTGTAGTCCATCAGGTACAGGAACAGGAGCGCTGTGTCTGTTTTGGGAAGGATCTCCCCCACCTTTAGAACAACAATGAGGAAGGTGACAGTAATCAGCAGGAAGATGGCACACTCGATGAACCAGGCAATGAAATGGCTGCTGGCGTTGACACCCATCATTTTCATGTACTGCAGAGAGGAAGGGGAGGAAAACAATCACAGGTGGCATTTGAGAGAAATGAAGAGCTCTTTCTGCTGCTATTGAATGATTTCTTTTTCCAGCTTCTGGACAGGGCCTGCAACCAGACCATGCTCATTCTATCCAGGGACAAACCACACACTCCCATTTCAGGAATGCCCAAGGTTTGCAAAGCAGTCTGTTGGAAAAGAACAGCACAGACAGGACCTGCAAGGATCAAGTGTCACAGCCCACAAGCTGCAAAGCAGCTTCTGGCCTTAAATTGGTAACTTTTCTAAAGCATTTTGCTTATTTCTTTAAATAATGATAATTGATCCAGTGGCTTAAGCTCAAAAGCTCTCAAATTTCTTTGAAACCAGACCTTTCTCACACAAGCCCAAGATAACAAATAATAGCTAAATTACTGTGGTTACAAGGAAGAAATATTAATTTATATTAGCTGATGATTAATTCCCCATACATGCATAAAACTGTAAATTTGTATTGGTAAACCCAGAAAAATTACAGGTGCTGGTGTCTTCTTGTGGATTATTACACAGCTAAAAAGATTACTGATGCTCTGGTCCTTGGAGACAGTGAAAATGGTTGCCTAAATTAGAGTAAGGGGCTGCCAGTGAACACTCACTGGGGTTCACTCATTTTCCACCTCATCACAGGTCAGAGTGTCCTTTCTTGGAAACATTTCTGATGAATCAGTATTTGTTTCCATGGTGTTGGATAAAAAACAAATCTGCTCAAAGCTCTTGTTGCTTGCTGAAGCTTAGTTTGACAAAAGTTCTTTGCTGTTCATCTCTGTTGACAGTGATCACACTGAAAACCTGAGTTAATTTAATAAATTCCCAATGTCTCAATGTCATTTCTTTTCCAACAGGCAACCTGAATGAAGAACTTCATTTCAGAGGAGCTGATGTAATATGTAGCACCTTCTGAAATATTAAGTATAATAACTTCAAGTATAGGAAATAAGTCACTTTTCATGTCTTTGTCCCCAGTAGGTATGACTCAAAGTCAATTTTTAGAGAGCTTTAAATCTTCAGAAACCCTGTAATTTTGTGAGGTGCCCATGTTTCCTGTGTTCAGCACTGCAAAGCAATATTCCCTCCACTTGAAGGGCAAACACCCTGCATTTCCATGGCTTTGAGCTTGGCTACAATGTCAGAATTCACACACTGCAGGTCAAACAAAAGGTATCTGGAATATTTTCCTTAATGCTTGTTTTGCTCCATTTAATATTGAACATCAGACACACTAGCCACTAATAAGGAAAATCTGTTTATAATTCTGCACGCCCCAGGAAGTTTCCCCATACCTCATAAAGCCTCAGATCTTTCTCCTGAACAAGTGTTTTAACAAAATCAGCTATAAACAGCACCCAGGCAGCCATCAGAGCAAATGGAAGAGAGTATGTCACGCTGGTTAAGAACCTGTAAAAGGCAAAAGCAGGCTTTAGCTGAATACAAAATGTTCTGGGGATTAAGGCTTTATACAAGAATATATTTTTCAGAACAATACTCTGGCACAAGAAAAGACATGCTTATATTTCAAAATGTGGAGTAAAATTAATAATTACAAAAAAAGGCTCCTTTGCCATTGCATTGGATTTTCTACTCATCAAACTCCTGACTGCTCAGAATCTTTTTTCAAGTTGCAGAGGGATTTCCTTGCTCAGCAGCACCACTGGCAGTGGCATCTCCTGGCTCTGTGATGGGCTGCATTCCATTTGGAAACATCACAGCAACCAGCCATAATTCCCAGTTCTGTTCACAGATAGAATGGCCCAATTTCGTTGTCAGGCCATAATTCCTGGTGTTGGAGTCTGGATATGGGTGCTTTCCTACGGATTGTCTGTCCTACCATCCCACAGGACAGGTACTGCACATCCAGGTCACATTTCTTGGCTCCTCACTTTAATTAAAACCTTCTTCCAGTGCCAAATGTGTGAAGAAAAAAAAAAAAAACCACAATGGCCAACAATAAATTTCTCCTTTTGCCATGGAAAACAAGTTTTTATAGCAGGAGATTCCCTTCATTGCATCTGCAGGGCTTGTGCTTTCCTTCTTAATTTCTAAGCCTGGCTTAAAACCCATAATCAGTGTTATTCCTGCAAAATGTTTAATGTAACAGTAATATTTAACAATAACAGTGAGAAATTAATATTGTATTTGTTTTTAATTTTTTTTTTTACCTGTAAAGCTGAAAACTTCCTATAAACCAGTGCTTCTGGAAATGCTTCCATGCAAATGAAGCCTTATTTTTAAAGAATCAGGAAAAGGTCTTTCAGGTCCTAAAAATTCAGCATATCCCAACACTTTTTGTGCGCTGGCGTGGGTATATATATATATATATATATTCCCTTTTTTTCTCTACAGGGTGATAACTGTGCAATAACAACCAATAAGCAGGCATTTTGTGGTGACTTCTGCTGGATACAAATCCAAAGCCTTGAGGTATTTTAATAATTGAGCAAACGTGTCCCTCTGAACCCAGGGTGGGGAGGGAAACCCAAAAGCAAGTGGTTTTCCCAGCAGCCCAAGAACAAAAAAGAGCAGACAGCACTGGAGTGAGTGCCTCCAGCAGCCAGTTAATCACTGTACAAAACTCTCTCTCAGCAATAATCCAGAATTTGCTGCAGAACTGGGTTTGGATGCTTCCTGCCTGTGTCCTGGCAGGAAGCATCCAAATGCTGCTGCCCCGAGGAGAGGTTATAGGTCCCCAGCTCTCTTAAATGACAGCTGACACAGGAGATTAACAGGTCCACTATGGGTCCTAAGTTGATATCTTATAGCTCTCAAATAATCTTTTGGCTCATGCAGTTGGCATGGAGGTTTTTGGGTAGAAAAAGCTCCTAGGTCCAGCCTGTCCTTTTGCTCCAACGGAGACCCTCAGTCAGGGCAGAGTGACCCCCACACCTACCAATACTTCTTGCAGAACATCCTCCAGTGCTCCCTGATGGACACTGAAATCCCTTCCTGTGTGTTTTCCACTCAGTTTGGCCACCATAAAGCTCATAAACCTAGGGACCCTTTTTTTCCCCAATAAATCCATTTTCTAAGTTCTGCTGCATTGTCTGCATGTGAACACCTGCAGAACAAGCCAGGACTCATACTTAACCCAAGTCCTGCCAACCCTCAATCCCTCCATGTGTAGTAAAACAGGGACAGGGAGTTCTACCTGCTATAAAACCTACAGTTACCATCACAATGCAGGTATCAACAGAGCACCGAAAACAAAAGATCAGGCAAACTAAACAGGCCATCTTAGAGTAAAAAATTCCCTCTTTTCCCTTGGGAAAAAACTCTGATCAAACAGAATTAAATTATTTTTATGCTGTGTGAGCATGGTATTAAGGAAACCAGCACAGCTGGTGAACTCCACCAGTCAGACAAGATGAGCTGACACAAAGCATGAAGACAAAAGCCACCCAAACTTACATATCCTTGTTGTAGCAGGGGTAAGGCATGGCCTGGACCTGAACAGCTATTTCCTCTGGTTTCTTGCCAGTCTGCAGTTCAATAATGGCCCTCTCAATGCTGTCCTGGATGTAAATAAAGGCCCGGCTGTAGATCTGGCTCTGGGAGGTGGAATTGTGCGGGCCCACGGTCCAGATGCGCTCCCGGATCCTGTTGGTGGTTTGGGTTATCCTGCTGCTCATTCGGATGGTGTAGTTGAGCACAGGAGGGAGGGACAGGCCCCCATGAACTGAGTGTCCAGGGCTTGAAGGCAGCTTGAAAATGATACCTGGGAAAAGAAAGGTAAAAGGCTTTCCTTTGGAGTCAACAGCGTGGGAGCAGCACACACAGATACGTGGGAACTCCTCATTTTTACAAGGCTTCTTCACAGACATTTTTCTATCCAGAACATTTTTCCTGATTATTCTATATATAAAAGACATGATAGAATGGAGGACAAACAGGGAAGGAAACTGTCTCTATGGGAAAGGACAAATATTACCAGGGTTTGAAGCTCCAAGAGAAGCAGAAGTTTCTATTGACCCTTCAATGATGAAGTATAAAACCAAACAGGTCACAGGACTTGTGAGTAAATCCTAATTGAGGTCCTTCTTTAAATATTAAGATATATTAATGATACAAATGTAGGTTCCTATTCCCTGCTCCCTCCACCCCTCTCTGCAGTCTGATCCCACAATCCAATCCCACAAATGTGAAAAGTGTGACTGAGAAGACCCAGTGTAACATTACAGTGCTTGGCTGAAATATCTCAAGTGCTTTATGACCTTCTAATAAATTGAATTGTCTCATATTTGGACTTGAGGACCTTAAAGGTCTTTTCCAACCTGAATGATTCTGTGACACCTTTCTTGATTAAAGCACCTTTTCCCGTGGGAGCCTTAAAGAAAGTGGCTGCACAAAGATCACCTTGGGGCAGTGGGATTTTATTCAAACTGAGACTTGAGCAAGAGAAATCACCAGCTGACCACAGACAGTGGAGGTGTAAGGGAAGAGGAGTTATAAAAAGGAGATCTCAGTGTGCAGGTCCCACACACCCTGGCTCCAAATCAACTGCTGTGTGGTGGGTGCTGTGACCACAACACTCACTGGTGAAAAGCCAAATATTTTCTGCTGCATTCCCACACCCTATCAGGCTAAATTTAATTGACAGGGGGATTTGAGACTCTCACATACTTGCAAACAGCTCGTTCTTCAGGAAGAGCTCCTTAGCCACTGCTTCCATTTCGTCCAAGTCCTGCACTGCCTGAATGCGGTTAAAGGAGACGCAGGAGGACACATTCACAGCCAGGGCGGCCAAAGTGCTCAGCTGATCAACAACGTCGGCATTGTTCTGCAACTCCAGCCGGATATCATCTAGGGCAAAACCCCACAAACAGACCCACCAGCATCACTACACCCAGCAAAAAATCCACCCCATCCTTCCACTCCTTTACACTAACGATGGCACCGCAAAGGAGGAAAGAAAACAAACCAAAAGCCATCATACTAAACATGAAGTGTGAAATACATTTCTGCACTCAGCAGTGCAATGAAGGCATGGTGTTGACCCAGTTTTTATGTTAATCACCTGTAATATGCTGGTGAGTTTGCCTTTGGGAGGATGCCAGCAATGGGATGTGACAGCCGTCCCAAATCAGAAGTCCCCACTCACCTGCTGAGGTTTTAGGCTCACACACAGTGCTCACCATTCCTTCCACACCCTCTGGTTTAGGATGTAATCAACGCGCCTGCTGAGCTGCCGTGTCTCAGGGGAGGACGTGCTTTATCCAAGCACATCAAGGTGGAGCTGTGTGTGCTGTGCTGATGTGTGGACTGAACCTGATACTGCAGTTAATAAAGATGCTGCTGTTTGCTGGCAGCTTTCAAAGGTGGCTGCATAATGCAAGGTAACTAATATGGAACAGCTGCTGCAGGCACCGTGGCTTTATGGGGAGTTAAGGCAGGAGCTGCTGCTCATGAATAACACAGGGGTCATCACCAACTGGATGTAAATGACTGCAACAGACCATAATCGCTCTTGGCTGCTGCTGGGCTTCGCTGGCACAGTCCAGATTTATGGTGACATGCCTGGCCACTCATGGCAAAAGCAGGTAGGGACAGCAAGGCCAGGCAGGAAGGGACTGTGATCCCCACGCTGTGCACTCACAGGGATGTACCCACCACCACTGTTAGCTGCTGATTCTCACAGTGCACAGCAGCAAATGCCACCTTGAAGGGCCTTGCAAGCCAACCAGAGAACAGAGAACTGCAGCAGAGCATCTCCTGCATTGATGCCTCTGGCTCCATCAGCCTGGGTATCTTTATCTGATCCCTGGCTTTTCTGCTCTGGAGAACTTTTCATCTGAACCTTGCTGCGATGCAAGGGGGCTCTCCACATTTCCCAGCAGAATCCCAGGTAGCTCATTTGAAGTCGTAATTACGGCTAAACAGTGTCCTCCAGTGGCCACAGACCGCGGCAGAGCCTCCCATCCCTCTATCCCTCAACACCCAGGAGAAACAGCTCTTCACACCAGCCCTTTGCTCTCTAAGAGTCTTTTCCATGGAAGCTCTCTGGATCACAGCTGGGATTGCCTTGCCCTGGAGCCTCCAACGTGGGCCAGGGAAGAGCAGAACTAGGGGATGGCTGCAGCTGGGTGACTCTGCAGCTCCCAGACATAAAGAAGAGGGCAGCACATACAGACACACTTACCCAGTTCATTTATCTGACTCAGGAGCTCAGCTGCATCCAGATCCACCATCAGCTTGATAAAAACCTGCACAAAGGGGTTCTGCAGGGCATTCTATCAACAAGCAGAGAAAGAAAAAGCATCAGTTTGACCAGAAGTCTCCTGAGCTCACTCACTGTGAGTTCTAAAACACAACAGAGCAGCTGCCTTCACTGAGCATCTGTACAGACCCCTTCCTATTCCCTTCAGACTGTATCAGGATGGGGAAATGCCAGCAATGAGAGACACAGAGAGCTCTCTGAGTCCAAGTTAGTGCTTCTTTGAGTCAAGAAAGGATGCCTACTGAGCCTCCACCAGGCACTAGAGTCCCATCAAGAAAATTATGGATAGTTTTAGTTATTCTAGAAGTAAATTTCCCTTGTGTCTGTTTTCAGTCCCCTGAACACAGCCAGTGCACAATGGGTAGGCAACCAAAACTTAACTTGGAGATCAGCACAGGTTTTTGTTTGGCTGAATATTTTATTACTCCACCAATGAGTGCAATCAGCAGAGAATATTTAATTTCACTTTTGCATATTCCGCTCTAGATTTTCTCTTGGTGCCATGGAAATTAGAATGAATTCCAGCCCCTAAAATTACCTGCAAATGCTTTTGGGTTTCAGGGATCTCGTTTTTGTAAGAAAAGGAGACAATTTTTACTGGAAAGAATGGGAAACAAGTGTGTGGAACATTACAGTGTACTGCTTTCTCTATCCAAGCAAGGCTAGGCTCCTTAGGAGGGGGAAAAAGAAATTTTATTTACATTCACTGAGGTACAAAACATCTCCTAGCTCTTATGTGTGCACCCAGAACTACATGCTTATTATAGATACTGTTTCATTTTCTGAAAAAGTCATTTCTTGCCTGGTCTTGGCTGGCTGGATCACTCCATCAAGCAGAAAGTTAATTTACAAACTGAAGAGCATTCCTTGCTCATCTTAGCCCTCCAGCAGGCCCCAGCACGGCCAGGGTCAGGGAGCATGTTACAAACAGTTCATTTGAGAAAGAGAATTCGCAGGGAGAGGTGAGTCAGGAGCATTTCTGTTATGGGAACAGGCAGGCACAGAAACTGTGAAGTCCAGGACATCCTGAGAAGGGTTGCCCCAGCTGACCTAAGACGTCCCCGGAACCCCAGTTTACTTCAGTGAACAAATCCATCCTCCCACTTCCCTTCTGGCAAGAGAGAGAGGGAAGGTAGGAAGTCATACCTTGATCACTGGAACTGTCTGGTTTAACTTAGTCAGTGAATTCATGATGACAGGAGACTGGTCCAGCCACTCCTGGGACTTCAGGGCTAAATCAGCCATCTGCTCCAGGGTTGCATTCGACTACAAAAGAAGCCCACAACATATAAGGATTCATTTATTCATTACCTTACAGATTTTAACCAATAAATAAATTAATAAAACAGCTGAGACCAAATTTGTTTTCCTTAGGATTTTTCCTAGCATCCTCTCACTGTTTGGCAAAATGCCCCTTAACACACTGAATTTATGCAAGTACTTAAAAATATAATATTTAGAGCATGTCTTGAGTATCAGCTTTCCTTCTACCACTGGCCTGCTTGTGAACAAGCACAGGTTACAGCATTTGTCCTGGGAGACACATCTCTCCTACTGGCTGAAAATATGGGGGTGAAACTTCATAAACTGAAGGCCCGAAACAACTGTCCTAGAAATATTAGACCAACAGCAGCTTCTGGAGGGAAGATTCAATCAAAGACAAAAGATGACTCATATAGCCAGCAAGGCAAGTAGAAAAAGATAATTTGATTAATACTCCAAACAGTGAGAAAGCAGCCCTCTGCTTCCCAGAGAAACAAGCCTGTGCTAGATAAATTACAACCATTTGGAGTGGGCGTATCTTGATGTCCTGGAACAGAGCCATACCTTTCCCATGATTGCTCGAGTTTCTGGGGTGTCTGGTGTAAAAAGGATCTTCCCAAGCACCACTGGTTTTAAAAAAGACCAAATCAAAGCTCCGGTCGGGGTCTTGACCAGGTCCAGGTAAAAGGATAAGCAAAACGGGGCTGCAAGGAGAGAAAAGCAAACAAATTGCATGGAGAGCAAACAGACCAGACACAAGAAAGCTACCAGTGTGTTTTTTCTCCCATCTGCCCAGTTTGTTGCTGTGTCCAGTGAATGACTTCAGGGCCCTCTTCACTGACTGATCTAATGCATCTTGACAAAAGCAATCCACCCCCAAGATCTCCTGTTGCTGAACTCAAGACAACAAGAGGCTCGCTGTTCGAGCCAACATTATCTGCTTGAAGGTTAAACGGAGTTTTGTGAACTCAGAGGAGCTAATAATGTCAGTAGAGTCAGAAAAACTACACATCAAGAAAAAGCAGTGACCTGTCGAGCCCTAGGACCAGATCATCAACCAATGGGAGCCAAGGCAGTGCCAAGCACTGCTCTGTTGCACAGGCAGTTTCACTTTGAACATTTATGGAAATAAACCACCATAATTAGGTCAGTGCAGATCTTCAGCTACCATAAATAATGAGCACTTACAGCCCTCAGAGACATACGGGGAATAGCTCAGCACTAGATCTTTCTGGAAATAGCAGAGTTCGGCTCTGAAATGTTTGTGCCCTAGGGAGAAGCCAGACTTACTGGAATCCTGAGGAATCCCATATTTCCTCATCAGCTTTTGGACATAGGCATCCTCTGCATTAGAACTGTTGCTTATGGGCTCTCCAAAGTCTGGAAGCAAAGACTCAAAAAACAGGGGTGTGATCTCCTGGTTGCAGAGGACTTTTGACATGGATTTAAATGTGCCATGTGTTATCTGGAAGTTGTTTGGTTTAAACAATGCCTGCAGAAAAGACAAAACACAAACAAATCCTGCACGCTGAAAGCACCCCACTCTGAGAGAAATAACAGAATGAGAAGGCAAGGACTGAACATTTTTATACTGCTTTCTTATGAGAAGTTAGCCTCTATAAAAATAGGAAGTTTCCATGGAAATCATGCATTTTCAGTTAATCTCTGCTATGACAGAGGTGGCACATTTATTTCCAGGTACGAGAGCCAAAGTGGAAGTGCCTACAATCCGTGCAGAGAAATTCCCTATAAGGTGTGCCTGGTGACATTCACACACCTGGGTTACAACACAGGATTTGTCACATGGATGTGCACATCACTGTCCCCATCCAGTCCGTGGCTGCACGTGGCTCTGCAATGTGCAGGCAGAATGATGACCAGGAACAACTCCTGTCATCTGTGCTCTCCTCGACTGTGGATCAGAGATGGATTAGACACCATGCTGGATGAAGGCAGTGCACCCTGGAGTTACTGCAGCTGTCACAGCAGTAATGGGTTTGTACTGAATGTTTCGGGCACTCTCGAGGCTTTGGGTGTGATCTAATGCACACTAAAGCTAAAGCAAGTTTTTGCTGCTGACTTTGGTGGGTCTGCCTTTAATGGGCAGTTCTCCAGTTGTTTTCACCAGCTGATCCTTCCAGTATTTTTCTGGAAGTCCTCCCTCCTTCAAGAGGAGGATTCTTGCTCCAAGTGTCCCTCCCACAGCACGTGTTCCCCACTCACGAGCATATGATGGTCCCACTGCTCCAAATCAAAACCCACCCAGGAAGGCAACACAGAATCACAGAATGGTTTGTGTTGGAAAGGACCTCAAAGCTCATCTCATTCCAACCCCCTGCCATGGGCAGGGACACCTTCCAGAAGCCCCATCCAGCCTGGCCTTGAACACTTCCAGGGATAAGTTTGACAGAGATTCTTCTCACAATACTGTTGCTTTGAAACAGAATCTATGGTTTAACGCACCTGTGGCTTCTAGGGTAGGAAATTACTGTGGAAACCATTCCAGTGGTATTTTGCCTCAAAAGCACATGCAGACTACACATACCTTAGTCAGTGGCATTTTCCTGGACTGCCGGAGCTTTTTCAGGGAATGAATAGCTTGTAGTAATGGATCAGCACCAGATTCAACCTGGTGTCTGAAAGATTTCATTTTTGTCAGAAGGCCTAACATCTTGTCCATGGGTTTCTGAAGTTCCTTGGGGAAAAACATCTGCAAGAGTCAGGAGGAAATCAATTATGATGAGCAGGAATCTGCGTGCACAGGCATGTACACTCCCATATTGTGTTAACTCAGACATGAGCACTGTGGGATTTTCAGAACAGTTAGGAGGCTTTACAGAGTGGCTGTCCCATGGGAAATGAATGGGATTTGTATTCCTAAATCCCCAAGCACTTTTGCAAGCCACACCCCTGAACATTACATAATTTAACAGTGTGTTTCCAAACACCTACAGCTGGGAAATGTGTGTCAGATACTGGCTGGGATATGATCAAGTCTCTCATTTCACACAGCACAGGTGTCAAGCACCATGAGTGACTTTTGACCTGAGCCCAAATTCACTGGCATTATAATTTAACAACTTTTTTTGCCCAGGGTCACTCCTGTATTTTTAAATACATGCTCAGTATTCACATCTCTGTGAATGTTTTCTTAGATGCTGTTTCTGTAGTTGGGGGCCCCCCCCCCCCCGCCAATTTGAATCATTTAATAACTTTGTATTTCCAGATAGATAGGGAAATGGTATTTTACAGGACTTTTTCCAGGGCTTCCCTTTTCAAGCAATCAAAAAATTTAGCTCAGTACCTTATTTTTGGGTCAGCTGGGAGTGTTCAAGAGGTTGTGACAGCACATAAAGGATACTAGCAGATAGGGAGGCATTTAGAGTAGGCCCAGTGCCTTTAAATGAGGTTTGCTGCTTAACACCAGCTGGGATTCTCATTTATATCCACACTGTCACAGCATGGATATGCAGTAAAAATTGCTGCATGAGCAAAGCCTGATCTTTGGCTTGTGTAAATCAGTGTAGCTTCTGGCCACTGCAATGATATTTTATGACCTTTCAGCCACTGCGTGCAGCAAAGAATGTAGAAACCACTCTAAAAATCCAGCACTAACCTTGTACAAGAAATTGTAGATGTCCAAGTGTCTCAACAGGGTGACCCCAAGGATGTAGGTTTTGCGAGTCCTCTCTGGCAGAGGGAGGCTGCACAGCTCCTGCGCCACCGCTCGCAGCTGCAGGTCAGCGGGACGGGCGCTGCAGGACTCCAGCTGCAGCACCTGAGAGATGAGCTGGGCGTGCACCAAGGGAAGAGAGATTTGTTAGGGGTGCACTGCACGCTCCACCACGTGTGGATCAATCTTGCCTTGCTGTTGTTCCTTCCACACCGCCGTATTTCAACCACCCAAGAACCAGAAAATGCCTGCCCATTACTCCCACTCCCAGGGACAAATCCTAAGGACTATGTTTTACTACCCAGCTTGCACAGTAGTAAAAGCTTTTATGGCTTCAATTTCTCATTGACCGATGCATGTGAAGTTTGGAAAAGAGTATGCTCTTTGGGGCCCAGTCCAGACAAGATGGCTGGGAGGGGGAAAGCATCTGGAGCTCTGCTTGCAGGAGCAGGAGGCTGAGAAAGGGAAGCTCATCTCTCGTTCTGGGAGATGATTCTGGACCCTGAGTGCTCTCACAAGTTGTGCTTACAAATGTACTTTTCCTCCTGGACTGGGACAACTTCTCAGTGACCAGGACCTGACTGAAGACCCTGCTCAGCCCCCATCAGTGTGTCCCAGAGAGCCATGCCCTGCTCCAGATCCCTCTCCAGGCAGTGCCTGGCTGCCGACCAGCTGCCAGTAGCAGCCAAAGGGACCATATGGCTCCTGGTCTCCAGTGGCTGGGCTGACATCAGTGATGCTCCTGCTGCATTCCTGGTGGTTATTCCAATCCATAACATGCTCTGCTGTCTCTCCCTGTGGGGTCATCTGTGCTGTCACACACCCAGTGATCTGCTCAGCTGCATTCACTAACAAACACTGGCTTTAATGGTCTGAGCAGTAGAAAGCAACAAGATATCCCACCAGGATAACAACAAACTTACCTGACTGCTGTTTTCTGGGAAAGATGCTTCCAGAAGAGCATCAATGCTGGCTGTGGACATTCCTGTTGTGTTTTTGAGGTCCTCTTTGAGCTGGTCCACATTTTTAAACACATCTCTTAACTTTTCTGTAACAAACAGTCAAAGAGCAATTGATGTAACGGCTTTCTCCAGACACACAGCAGATCTCAAGCACACAGAGAAGACTTTATGTGAAGTATGGAAGTGTGGTACCTCACCGCTGATAAGAAAAATTCCAACAAAAACTTGGAACATACAGTCACTATTTCCTAGGTTTTACAGTCTGGCTTGTGGGCTATCACGTCTCAGGATAGCAAAATTTGCTCAGATTGAAAGACTTGGTGCTTTCTTTGTGAAGAAAACAAAGCGTGGTCTTGAACAGGCTCTAGAAGCACCCCAGATAAAGGATCCCAAGGTCATGGTGTATGGTTATTCCATTAATATCACTTCTTCCTGGCAGCTAGGCAATTCTTGGGATTGCCAGCAGAAAGTGTGGCACCAGTGGTGATGTTTACCGACAGCATAAAGAAAATAGAGAAGAGTACCTTGCTTGCTTGAGTCTGTTAAACTCTCAGTGATGTTCAACATGGAATTCAAAGTAGCCATATACTGAGGAATCTCTTGAAAGAAAGCAATTTCTGGTACATTTTCTTGAAGCCTGAATTGGAAAAATAGAACAACAAACAAAACTGAGAATATAAAGAGAAAGCAAGAGTCATTTCATAACCAGAACACCAAAAGAGTCTACCTCTAACAGAGGGAGAGCCTCACCACTTCAGCTGTGCCTGGATGCCTGTGGCATCCCCAATGAGTACATTTTGGAGCTCCTGGGAGATCCTCCTGTGATTCAGTACGTTGGTCACAAGTTGGCTGCTCAGCTCAGCAGCACGGAGGAGCTGCTCCTGAGACTGGCCTCGCTCGCACAGCTCCCCAAAGGGAACCTCAGGGAGGTGGCAGAGGTGCTGGATTGACTTGAAGCTCTTGTAGTCACACAGAAGTGCTGTCAGACCCCGGAGGCGAGAGATCTTCAAAGGACATTTTGAAAAAAGGAAGACAAATGCACAAGCACCAGGGTTTGAGGTTAGATGACGGAATTACAAAAGGCAAGCTTTGAAGAGTCTAACTGTCCCTTTCTGTTTCTCCTTAGGACTAAGATTTTAAAATATATATATATATATATTTAGTTCATTCAAAAGGTCTCCAAAAGAACAGCTTGTAACAATCATTATGTGACCTTCTGGCAGACCTGGCTGGAGCTAAAAAACCTTGGAATCCTTAACATATCATTTCCCCTGCCCAACACACACAGACAGCAATACTCCATTGGACTTGCCTGTTTACTCTTTAATCTTCCCAGAGACCAAATAAATCCACCTTGAACAACAAGTTTAGCCTTTCAAATACCACCTGGTCATCTACTGCAGCACAGGAAAGAGACTTGGCCAGAACTCAGAGCTTCCTCATCTGCCAACCCATGTAAAATTATAGTCCTTTGCTACCATGGGCTTCCCTCTTGTCTGACATCATTATTTACATTATCAGGCTCTTACGGGAAGAATTATTTTCAGGTTTATGCCTCTAAGTACCTGTCACACTGAGGCTCGTCATATTATTGTTACAGATATATTACACAGCAACAACATTGCATACTGCTGTATTTTTCTAAAAGGACTTTTAAATGCTATTTCTCATAGGGAGCAATAGTCTAAAGTATATGCATGCTATTAGTGCAGTCATGAATGCATGGGCTAAGAAGCATTTTATTCAAACGAGGCATTGCCAAACCCAAAGCCGGGGAGGGAACTCAGGGAATCAATACTGGTGCTTAATCTCAGAAGCCATTCTGGTGTTGTGAGACATCTGGGGCTAGGGGAGCATGTGGGGACTTGACTCCAGCCCTGCTGGTGTTGGTAGAGCTCCTTAGGCACAGCAGTAACCCAGTTAGTCATGCTTCCAACTGCCAATCAGGAATTCACAATTCCGTGGATTTTCAGCAGGGCAGAGGCATCTAATCCCTATCTGTGCCTTCGAGAACTCCTCCCTACCTCCTCCTCAAGTGAAGCTGAGGCATCCCAGAATGATCTCAGCTCTGCAAGGTGCTTCAGCAAGTCTCAATGTACTGAACTTCAAAACTACTGGTGCACTGAGGAATATGCTGCTACTGGCCATCTCTGCAGTGCTCATCCTTCTGGGATGGCTGGTGGAAAACAGAGCCATCCTATCCAGCACACAGGAGGACCGGAACACCTCTACCTCCTCCAAAAAACGGGTGCACACTCAGTAGGGACAGATAAAAGAACAAGTTCCTCAACCCAGTTTACAGGTGACCTTCAAATACAGGCAGCAGGCAGAACACAGAGTTTCAGTCCTAGTTTTTATCAGCTGTTCTTTTAAGAAAACTTTTTTCCATTGCACATTCATGTATCACTGCGGGATGTCCTTCAAGTCAGCATTTTAAGCAGACTCACTTTTAGCTTCAGGAGCTCTGGTATGGATGAATGTTTCTCAGAGGTATTATTTTGCATAAAAGAGTTCTTTTTCAGATGAGTTTGCTTCAAAAGCAGTGTGATGTTTTCTGTGCAGGGGAAAAAAACAATAGTTATTCCAGACAAAAATGCCAGAAACTTCACAGATGGGAATATCAGCACTTTTATTCTGAGGCCAACTGATCATTGCTACTTTCCACCAAACTCCCATGGCTGAGGACCTCTGAAATCACAGATCACAGCCTAGGTTGTAATCTGGACTGTAATGAATCCAGTTCAAGTAGGTGCTCTGCTCCTAGTGAAATCCACCCCATCCTGGTAACAGGTAAAACCTCTCAGGTGTTACAATAAGCACAAATGATGAATATCTATGTGAAATACCATGTTAACTCTCAGGAATAACTGCTGTCATCTCACAGCTACATAAAGCTGTGAAGGGAAAGAGGTTTCTATTTGTAAGATTGCTTTGTCTGAGTGTCAGCAACCTGTCATCACACAGAGAGGAGGAGATGTGCCTTCTGGAGAGACTGGGATGGAAACTTAAAATCGCAGTGTGACATAACTCAAACAAAACCAGAGTCTGGCCTCCCCAGGTCTCACAGCTCCAGTTAATTGCCAGCAGACAAAGCCACGTAGCACCATTCCTTCACACCATTAGACAAAAAACAGGCAGGACACGTTCCAGCTGAGGCCTCTCAGCATTAATGAAATCATGATCACCTGTCAATTCCCCGTCTCCAGCTTCTGTGGCATTTATTAAACACATCAGGTAAGGGTTATAGCTGTTATTCGCTGTCACCTGCAAGATGGTGTTTTCAAATTCTAAAAACAGAAATCTGAAAAAGAAGATAGGAATTTAAATCATCTTCTCTTTCAAAAACAAGGTATATTAGTGAGCAACATGTCAGCTGTGGATGCTGTTCCTTGGCAGAGTAAATAAGAATTCCAGATGAAAGCCACCTCTCCTAAGTGGGTACCCTCCCAGTTTTATACCATCAGGTCTTTTTGCTGTTATTTCCCAAAGCTGTCATTCACTCTCAAAATAAGAAAACACACTTGAAAGGTTCACATCTATGTGATGGATGCATTATATAGATGGAAAGGCACACCTAGGAGAGACCGAGGACCAAAAATTAGAGAGTCATCCCACAAAAGAAGGGTTTCCAAAGAGCCTACCACTGGTGGTAAGACTCCTTCAGGACTCTGATCTGCTGTGAATTGGTACGTGCCAACACACAAAATATTTTGAAAGTCTGACTTTTAGCTGTATGTTCAGCTCAAGGAGAAGTTTCCTCTTCTTCAATTTAACCCGTATTATACCTCGTGTCCTAAATTATGGTGATTGCAGGCTTAGGTTGTTCCCCTGGAAGAGAATTCCATACTTCTCATGCCAGAATGAGAGCAGTGGTCACAATCCATCCACGGAATTGCACTACCCAAAACCCAAACTCACCGTGTGATCAAGCTGGTTGGGGACAGAGTGTGGTCACTCTGAGTCCAAGGCAGGGTCTTGTTGTAAAGGGTTTCTGCCACGACAATGAAGTGATGAGCAACGATATCAATCACACTGTCAAAACTGGTTGTGTTGGAGAGAAAAGCTGAGCTGGAACTTATATTGAATTCGTTTAGCAGGCCAGAGATGTTCAGGCCCTTGAGAATGTAGAGGGTGGCTTCTGTGATTTCTAGAGCTGACAGATTGCTGGCAGAGTCGCTTGCCGCTGCTTCCAACAGCCTTGCAAGGGAAGCTCCTTTGGCTGGATTCCTTTTGGTGCTGAGGAAGCTGTCAAACACATCCCAGACACTTGTGTAGTAACTCCCTTTAGTGAGGTTGAAGGTGCTGTGGAGTCTCTGCAGCAGGTTGTGGAGCTCATCCTGTGCCACACTGGAGAGCACGGACAGGTTATTCCAGTCTGCTGAGCTGTCAGAGAAGTTCAGGGAGCTCAGCACTGTGTCATTCAGCAGGGCAGGAAGGAGCACCTTCAAAAGCTGGGATGGGAGCACATCACCCACATCCTGGGCTGGGATGGGGCATGAGGCATCACCCTGCACCAGCCCCTCCGTGGCTGCACTCAGAGCTCTTGCCTTCTCCTGGAGCCAGGAGTTTCCCAGCTTGGAGACAAGGTTTAACTTGGAAAGGAAACTCAGAGAAAAATGCAGAGCTCGGGTGAGGCACAACAGCTCCTTGAAAAAGTGCTCCCTGCTGTTCTTGTAGGCAGCAGCAAACTCTGGGGACAGTTCCAGGGTGGTTATGGCCAGCTGGAACACCCTGGCAAAGGTGTCATTGCTCCCTGTCCCACCCTCCACACCCAAGGAATCCAAGAGGGGCTTGCAGGGGCTCCTGGCTGAGGACTCCCTCAGAGTGGCATTTTCAAACAGCACCTCAAGGGCTACGTGGAGCACATCCTCAAAGGAGCAATTCTGGAGTGTCCTATAGCCATTGCTGCTGTTCTCAAGGAAAGGACCCAAGGCTAAATGCAGGAACTCCCAAATTTTTGCCTGTAGTGAGGTATTGTGCTGTGAGGGAAACTGGCTGAACTCCTGCAGCAGGAAATGAGAGAAATTATAGACAACATCCATTTTTTCCTCAAGTGTTTTGTTTAAGTTGGTGTCATGAAGAACTTTCATTCCTGCTCTCCACATTTCCATGAGTCTCTGGGTACGGTTACTGTAAGAATCAAGTACCAGGCTGATAGTTTCAAGCTCACTGATGTTATACCTTTTCTGCAAACCTTTCAAAGTTAAGATACCCCTTTGCATGGCCTGCAAGTACATGGAAATGTTGGTTCCCCTGGAGTCTTCATCATCATACAGCTCAAAGATGGAGGATGCAATGTTTAGCATCTGCTTCAGTTCCTTACTGAAAGGAAGACTGGAGTCATTTTCCATGGTATTTAGCAGATTTTGTAGCATGTCTAGAAGTGACTGGGCAGTGAGACTGTCTGTACTATTCCAGTTCAAGGACTGGAGACCTTCAGCAATACGCCAGAAAGCACCAAGTTCATTTTCCTGCCTTCCAGGAGGGCCACTCTGGAGTTTCTGCATTAGCTTAGACAAAGAAGAGATCAGCAGATAATGATCACTGGTATTCACCTTTGCCATCACACCAAGAAGCTGCTCAAGGGACAAGAGGTGTTCTGCAACATTTTCAGAAGTTCCAGGGGTCAACAGGAAGTCAGAAAATAATGATGCCACTTCTTCATTTGTGCTGAGATAATTTTCAATGTCTTCAAGTGAGATTGCATCGAGTGCAATCATTTTGATAACCTCCCATGCATTCTCTGTACTAAAATGAGTCCTGTTTAAAATTATCTTGTTCCAAATCACTGCAGCCATAGTTAGAATATCTTGATTTTCTTTTCCATAGGGATTAGAGTAGAACAATCCTTCACCACCCCCTTCATACAGAGGAAGTATTTCTTGAAATATTCTTTCCAAGTCCAGTGTGCTGTCTGTGGCAGAAGTTGAACTGAAAAAGAGTTTCAGTGAACTATACAAATCACTCAGATCTGAGGATTTAATTGCTTCAGTAGAATTATGAAAGATCTGATGCACCAGTGCTTTTCCAGGAGCTACCCCAAAGTCCACAAGGATTAGAGCTTTCTTCAAAATGTGCAGGAGTTCCACATATTCAGCCACTTCTGTTAGGCTCCATTTGGAGGTCAGCAGGCTGCCAGTGGCGTGCCACAGCCGGGAGAATTGTCCCCACTCGGGCTGGCTGGAGGCAGCTCTGCCCATTTGCAGCAGCTCGTATAGACTGCTGTTCCTCATGGAAGCAGATGGTGACAGATGGGAAAACACAGGCAGCCCATCCCAGTCTGCTGAGCTGTCAGAGACATTCAGGGAGCTCAGCACTGTGTCGTTCAGCAGGGCAGGAAGGAGCACCTTCAAAAGCTGGGATGGGAGCACATCACCCACATCCTGGGCTGGGATGGGGCACGAAGCATCACCCTGCACCAGCCCCTCCGTGGCTGCACTCAGAGCTCTCGCCTTCTCCTGGAGCCAGGAGTTTCCCAGCTCGGAGACAAGGTTTAACTTGGAAAGGAAACTCAGAGAAAAATGCAGAGCTCGGGTGAGGCACGACAGCTCCTTGAAAAAGTGCTCCCTGCTGTTCTTGTAGGCAGCAGCAAACTCTGGGGACAGTTCCAGGTTGGTTATGGCCAGCTGGAACACCCTGGCAAAGGTGTCATTGCTCCCT
>NW_024581125.1:2213975-2353762 GCF_017639235.1 Corvus kubaryi | reverse complement strand
CCCAAGGAATCCAAGAGGGGCTTGCAGGGGCTCCTGGCTGAGGACTCTCTCAGAGTGGCATTTTCAAACAGCACCTCAAGGGCTACGTGGAGCACACCCTCAAAGGAGCAATTCTGGAGTGTCCTATAGCCATTGCTGCTGTTCTCAAGGAAAGGACCCAAGGCTAAATGCAGGAACTCCCAAATTTTTGCCTGTAGTGAGGTATTGTGCTGTGAGGGAGACTGGCTGAACTCCTGCAGCAGAAGATTAGTTAAATTATAGATAGGGTTAATTATGTCTTCACTGGTACCTTCACTGGCACTTGTAGAATGAAGGATTTTCATTCCTGTTCTCAGAAGTTCAGACAAGCTCTCGAAGGTTTTGTTGTCAAAATTAAAGAAAAGTTCTATAGATTTTAATTTGCTGACATTATAACGCAGCTGTAGGTCTTTTAACACGTCCAACGTCTTTTGGACAGCTTGAGTGACTTGTGAGATATTGGCTACTCCAGAGCTTTCCCCAAACTCTTTAAACACGGCTGTTATAAATTCTGACAGCTGATCCAATTCTTCACTGAGGACAGCACTTGAATTGTTGCTCAGCTTTTGCAAATGGCTGTTTAACACCTCCAAAAACTGCCCATAGGCAATGATGGCTGTGTTATTCCACTTCATGGATCTCAGTTTCTCCCCAATGCGCCAGTAGACGTTCAACTCATCCCACCAGGCCTCACCCATGGACTTCTCTACAGCCCTCATCAGCTCAAACACAGGCAGCAGGAGGTACTGATAACCTACATTTGTGCCTGTCATTCTAAAAAACATCTTCTGGAGAGCTAGGAGCTGCTCTGGGAAGTTTCTGTAGGACTCAGGCTCAAGCAGATCATCAGAAAACACAGATGGGATTTCTCGCATTCCACCCAAACGGTCTCTGAGACCTTCCAGAAGTGATGGCATGCTTGTGGAGAGCAACATTTTGAGAGCATCCTTAGTTTGCAGTGTACTAAAATTAGAATTATTTAGCAGAGCTGGATTCCAAAGCATTGTAGCTAATTTTAAAGCCCTCTGAATTTCTTTCCACTGGGTCATTGTATTGAAAATGGAAGTCCCATTAAAGTCACTCTGTAATTGCAGTGATGTGAAGTTATAGATTTCATCAATTATTTCCTTATTATATGGTTCCTTTAATTTATAATAATGATGTGGATTCATTCCCAGTTCAAGAAATGCATACAATTTCTGTAATGTTTCATTCTTCAAATTTCTGAATAGATTTAAGCTTTTTAATTCACTTCTATTCATTTTTTCCTCAAAGCCTTTTAAACGATGTAGATGCTTTTGTATGGCTTCTAAATCATCTGAATTAATGGACCTCTTGGAGTGCTTTCCACCAATCTCTGGTGACCTTATTTTTCTGGAGGGGAACAAAAAAGTGTTTTAGTGAATATGAAATCAATGTAAGTGGAAATGTAAGGTGATTTAGAGCAAAGATCGTAGATTTGAATTACACTGTTAGTAATATCCCTTTAGCTAATGTCTCACCTTAGAACTTCCTCCAATTCAGATACTAAAGTGTGATTGTCTTTCCAGTGAACAAAGGAATTACAAATAGATCTGGTCAGCCAACTGCTTTCTTTATCTACAACAAAAATGTGAAAAGTGTATTAGTAAAGATCATGTAATTTTGGAACCTGAGGAGTGCTACAATGGCAAATCTATCTGGGATAATGTGCACATACAAAGTTAGGCTCCTACCACAAGCCACAATATGCTGGTTACAAATCTGAGTGTTCTTTTGGGGTGTAACTCTTCCTGGCCTTTCGAGGGAAGTGAGGATGCTGCCTGGCATCCTAGAAATTACTCTGCATGCTGAAATCACTCAGGAACAATTCACTGCTCCTGTGATCTGGACGCTAACAGAGGTCTCCTCCTGCTTTAGGAGCACTTTGCTATCAGTAATGCAGGGTAAGGTGGCCAGATATTTATTATGGTTTCCTTCCCTTCATTTAGGGTTGCTTTTTACTGCTCACACATAAGCTCTGTCTGCAGCATCATTTATGTCTCCCACAGCCATTTACACTCATCTTGAGGTCCCCATGTGTCCAGTCCTCTCACCAGCCACTTCTCCATGTTTTCCCTACTTGCACATCTCATCTTTCTTCTTATCCACCTCAACTTCCACAATCTCCATGAAACAAGTAGAGGACAGACAGCATTACCCATCTGTCCCTTGTAGCATTTAGCTGCTGTTCCTTTCCCCTGCCTGCTCACAGATCCCCAGCTAGAGGGGGATATCCAGCACTGTCTCTGCTGGAAGGGACAGGGATTTAAAGGAAGAGCTAATTTAAGCTTGTTTTGCAGCCCAGCCCCAGCCCCTGCCTTGACACACCAAGCTGAGTTTGACAGAGCCCACAACCAGAGGCAGATTTTGACATCACCCCCCAAAAAAGCGAATCAAGGTAAAACATTACTGCTCCCCATTTCCACTGAGGCTGCAAACTCATGTTAATTCATTGTCTACTGACAAAACCAAGCTTTTTTACTTTTCCGTTTGAAATGAGGCATTTTACTCGCATTTGTAAAAAGCTGAAAGAAGAATCCATTACGCTGAGCCCTGAACTCAGCATAATGTGTGCAATCTGTATGGTTACTTACTAGCCTGCAGTTTGCCTCTCCTCAGCACCACAGGTTTTCAGCAGAGATATGACTCAATGGAGGAGTCTTACCTTGCTCCAAGCAGTTCAGGGTATGTGGAGAATCTGTAGCCCCATTCTGAACAGTTTTGAATCCATCATCACCCACAAGAGATGCAGAGACATTCTGAGCTGCCAGCACAACACTAAAGGCGGGGGGGGGGGGAAAGAAAAATGAATTGTGGTTACAGGTTTATGAGAAGAAATAGAACAAATATTCTAATAGGAAACAGCTGGAGTACAGCCTATCATTCTTAAAATGTCTGACAGACAAGACATAGCCCCTATTTTTAATTATTTGTTTGATCATGCACAGGATACAAACACCAGGGGCTTTGATGGGAAGGCCATGGCATCATATTAGCACAAACACGTGTGGCACTCACTAGGTGCACTTGTTCAGAGAGTTATGTACAATCTGCAGGCCATTTAAATTCTGCCAGCAGGTCTCAGAAAACACCCAGGTGACACACCAGCCATGTCATTCACTGCTGCGGGGGAATTTCCTCCTAAAAAAGCCAAGAACCAAGGAGACAAGGCTCCACAGAGAGCAGGGATCCCGAGGGGAAACACATCTGTGGAAGGAAGAAGCAATTACAAAAAACTGTTGCCGTTTCCAATTCTCCTTCTTTCCTCTTTTATGCTGTAATAGCTGGGCTGACAGGGAAGCAAGGAATGTTTTTCAGTCTTAGGAAGGAATAAGCTGATAATCAGGCATATTGTAGCACAGAGGAACTCATTTACAGGACTGCCTGCTCAGGTGTGCAGGTTACTGAAAACTTCACTGTGATTATTAGTCCCTTTTGCTTCTCCTGTATAAAGAGTAGCTCTTCACTGTAGGCATGGGGTCACTGAAATGCACCATCTCTCTCTCACCTGCCTGAAGTTCTGTACATAATACATAAAGAACCTGGCTGGGCTGATGTCAGTGACATGAATAAATACATACTGATCTGTGGGAACAGGCTGCTACTGAGGACAGAGCACTGGGGATCTCTTCTCTCCTAATTTAACATAACGTCTCCATGCAGGTTTCGTAGGCTTGGTGCTTGGCATTTTCATTCTGCAGATGTGCTTGTAAGAGTCTTAGAGGGGAAGAAACTCAGTTATAAGTGACATATTTAGCTGAGCAATGGCAGAGCCAAGGAGGAGGCAGGCACAGGCTGCCAAAAGAGGATGCATGTCACGCAGATCAGAAGGCAGCAAACATGGAAACAAGTGCTGTTGCTGCCCTTTTATTTCAGTCTTGCAGGACTTCTGCAGACTTTGGCTGTGGAGAAAAAGCTCAGCTATGTGCTGTCTTACAGCAACAAACAGGAACATTCGTGAAATAAGTCTGCAAAACAGGTTTTTGTGAGTAATAAAATCGGCTGCTAAGCTTTCTATAGGATTCACGACTTGGAAGTTACTGTTTCACAGTGGTGGTGTTTATCACTTGGTTAATACAGATGCCACAACGAGCAAAAGTTCTTTCTTCTATACCTTCATATTTCTACCACAAAAAAAAATTTCCATGTGCAGCACTTCTTTAGGAGTTCGGTCCTGCCTGAGTAAGAGACGTGGCCAGGCTCGCTAAGATGTGCTTTTGTAAGCATCATTAAAAGTACTATTTCTGCAATCTCTTTGCAATAACTCTTTACTCATGCATTTACAGTGCCAGATGCCAGGCATAAAAGCACTGCACAGTTCTGGTGATGAAATTCTATGTGCCTCTTTGTCGTGCCTATGACAACTTCGCCCAGTTCTGCAGCTGTAGAGCAAAGCAGAGCAGCACAGTAAATATTAATTCTCCCTGGGCACTCAAACAGGGCTGGTTCTCAGGCTGGGTTCTGGGAGCCAGTAAATGCAAACAAATGCAATAATCCTGTGACTGAAACAGCAGCATGAACAAAACGTTTCTGAATGAAATTACAATTCTTGCCACACTGCTACTGACTCCTTTAAGGATAAGGACATTACAACTTACACATGGGTCTCACAATGCAGCATGGAAAATTACCTTGATATTAAATGTATAGGTTTTTAAGTGCCTTGGCAACACACCAGCGATCAAAAGTGAGTCCCTCTAAGCCTGGGTGCAATCAAAGTGGCAAAGTTTCTACAACTTCTTTTGACATCTTTACCCAACTGCTCATGTATGCAAGATAAAAACAAAAAGCAGTCTGAAAATGCCGTTTCTTGGTGTCCTCCATGTGCTGTAACAACTGGACTATCCAGAATATTTTACAGCAGGGTCAGTCACACATCCAGAAGATGACTTGGAACAGAGTCCCTTAATCTTGAGTAATTCAAGTCTTCTGGAGATCAGGGAGAGTTTAGCCCAAGTACAGACCAGGAAAAGGATTTCAAGCCTAAGCCTGTTTTAGAAATTTCTATTGTCCTAGGTGCAAACTGCATCAAATATTTCAGCACAGTTAAATAATGCAGTTAAGCCAGCTGTGCCTTAAATATAATATATATAATAAATATCATATCATATCATATCATATATAATGGTTAACTATAACCATTGAGCAAGTGCATAACTGGCACTTTATTCTCCAAGTCAGACATGTTAAAGCCCATATGTTAGAAAACTAGGCTCCCTCTCCTTTCTGCCCTCTTGGGACCAGTCCTGAAAGATTAAACCAGCAGCAGATTAGGTAGTCAGTTTTAAAAAACAACATTATGGCTCCTCTACAAGTGCCTGAGGTGTTCCAAAGCAACTTGACCTTGGCTCTGAGCTTTTCTGGAAAGAAGCAGCCGGCTGCTTTCTTCACGAAGCCAGGAGGGCTTTTCTTCCACCAAAGGCAGTGGCTGTGACTCACCAGCTTTTTATCTGCACAAGGGCATGACAGTGCCTCTAAGCAGGCTGGGAGAAAACTCAAGAGTTTATATCAAGTTCCCATTAAAAGAATGACACAAGAGTCACTGAAAAACAACACACTGCTCACAGTCCATGGACACCTTTAGAGATGCATTAGTGTGGAGCTGCATCATTCCCCAAACAAATCACACTTTTAAGGTAACACCTTTCCCTCAAGAGGAGAGGTGATGTCCTTAGAGGCCAATACACAAACCAACTTTCGGTGCTTCTCCTGCCATTTTCTCTATTTTACCTGCTTGGATTCTGAAGGAAATCAATTATGTCTCGCAGTTGCATGTTGTCCTGGAACACATCTGGGGCCAGCAAAAGCAGGTGCCACAGGGAGGTGTCATTCTGCACTTGGGAGACGAGCCTCAGAAATGAGACCATTTCGTTGACAAAGGTCTCCTGGTACTGTGGGTTGTGCTGCACCTTAACAAATAAAAACGTATGAAATTACTTAAGAACCAGAAGAAATTGTTTAATAACCACAAGCCTTGCTGCTGGGGGGTCCTTTTTATGTTTTTCAGCTGGCACTGTACTTGCATGCAAATCTGCAAACAATACATTCAAAGGACAGGCAATAACTGAGAGTGTGACTGTGCTTTACCTTCACACCCCAGGTTGTACAATAAATTCTCTGTTCAGACAAGCCCTACGATTCACAATGTCCTGAAGAATCCAAAGACTAGGAATACAAGAAAATTAATATCAATCCTAACCCTGGCAAAGAAGAAAAAAAAAAAAAGAAGGCTTCACCTTTAAAGGATTAATTTGCTTTAATTATATTGCTTTCCAAAGACAACTACTGCTTCAATCATGAATTGTTGGATCAGATGCAGGAGTCACTGGATGAAGTTATACAGCTGAGGTAATACACAATTAAATTTATTGCCTTCCCAAGGTTTAAACATTCTTATTTACACCACATCCTCACGCTGTTCTATTGACCTGTCACTGCAGCAGGGCAAACAAAGAGGAGAAGCAAGGCCCAGGTGTGTGAGAACCCTCAGTGGCCACGAGCTGACGGCTGGATGATCCTTGGCTTTCAAGCCACGTACTCAGCTTGGAGGTCTTTGGGCTAACTGCATGCACAAGAATTAACTCAGCCTCACTGTGCCCTACTTGCACTTGGGAACAGAGATGAGCAACTCCTGCCCACGAGGGGCCATGTGGTAGCTCCCAAACACTGCCTGATGTGTGTGAACTGCTGCAGCAGTTCCCAGGGAAGGAACAACTCCCAGCTGCAGTCCCCAGGGAAGGTCCCAGGCACCCACCTGGGAGAGCTGGCTCCTGAACTCCTGGGCAAACGACTCCAGAAGTGACGAGTGGGTGAAGCAGAAGGTGTGGTGGATATTGGCTGCCATGCTCCCTCCGGTGGCACCGGGATGTGCCAGGTACCGCGACAAGACCTCACACAGCAGGGCCCTGAGATTCCCTGCAGTGGAGTGTTGGGGCTGGTTCTGAAAGAACAACAAAACATTCAGGGCAGCTGTAAAGCAACAGTGTGCTTGGGATGGTTTTAAAGGCAGTGATGAGGCTTTTTTTAAGGGATAGCAGTGACATGTGAAAAGCATTGTGGTTACAAGCACTTACACATAGGCAGAATTCTAACAGCTGAACAGTGTCACTAAATCCTCTCAAACTCCTCATATATTATACAGAGAAATGTGTGTATAAGTGTTCATAGGCCTTGACACCAAAACACAGAAAGTGTCCATTACATTGTACCAAATTTCTGTCACAAAGGAATTGATCCTGTAAATATTCGATACCTACATAATAAACACAGTGCCTCTGATGCCACTGCATGACTGTCATGGGCAAATAAATACCTGAATGTCAAAGCCTGTGACACCGTATCTTTAATTTCATAAGAAAGAAAATATACTGCAAGCACCTTAACTCACACAAGTTCTGAACAAAGTATCTTAGGGTATTGTGTGTGACTATATTTTATATTTCATAGTATTATGTCCCAAGGTTTGCCTGGTTTCTGCCTAGAGGATAAAAAACTTTCCACAAAGCTTAAAAATCCACCCACAATCACTATGTTTCCAAAATAAAGCTCATTCACATAATAGGAGAGATCCTAAAGCAATAAAAGCTGTGTGTTGGTACTTGGAGCTTCTAATTCTTTAAGTATGAGGATACATAAATGTTCACACTCAGCTACTATGCAAATACAGACTTACCTTCCCAAAACTGAGGATCCTGTTGAACGTGTTGGTGCTGGAAGTCAAGCTGGATGGTGATGAAATGTTCTGAAGGTCTTTCTCTCCATGTGATACCAAATCCCCAAATGCTGCAATAACAGTTTGAAACACTGTATTTTACTTATGTCTTTTAAAACCTCTTTGCTACATAAAACTCTTGCAGAGGACAGCTACACATGGCTTTGGGTGCACCATTGTTATTAATCTGTTTCCAAAGGTACAGCCAGTGGCATCCTGTAAGTACTTCAGGTTTTTTTCTGATACAATTACATTCTGGATGACACTGTAACTTGTTACATGGGGCCACGACCTATCATTTTTAATTTTTTTTTTTTAATAAAACGTAGAACTGAGATCCTTGCTGAGCATCAACATGAGTCAGTAGCTCCCATAACTGTTCATTGATTTACTTTCCCCCCCCCACGCCTCTGCACTTGGTCCCTTTTGCATTCAGCCTTTTTCTGTCTGTGCACCACAGAGGGTGCTGGCAGGAATGCTAATTGGAACAGTGAATGGCTGGAGCAGAACAGGCAAATGCAAATCTGTAATCATTCACTTCATCGTGAGCTCCCTGCAGAAAGGACTATCCATCATGATGGCTTGCAGATTGTATCAGCCATTACCATCAATAAATAATAATTGTAATGATTTCATGGTAACTTTCAGTCTGAAAGTTCCTTCAGGAAAGAGAATCACATCAGAGGAGAACATCACCAACAATAAATATCCACTCTGGCACAGAAGACAACTTATTTGCTGGATAACCGTGGATAAAAACACACTTGAAAAGAAATCATAAGCTGTTTATGGAGAATTTGTGGGCAGTAAAAGGGCAATATTCCACAAATAGCCAGGTCTCTAATTAATGTCCAATCAATCTGTGATCTTGCATTGCTCCTGTGAAGCACAACCTTTTAATCCTGGTTCCTTGGCCAAATTCCAAAGTCTTTTCTACAGACAGTTACTTGTACTTGTTCCCAAGAATTTACACTAATGTCGTGGCCATGGCCACGTGCCTCTATGAAACACATGAATCATTTCAGCAGTGCTCTAAGAATTGCAGCTCTGTCCAGAGAGTTTCAAAAGGTCAGCGTTCCCAGAGCAGCGAGTAACCTACCCAGTGAAGCATTCCTGCTTTCCGGACCCTCCACACTCCATGATGATGGCTGCCTGTCCTTGGCTACACTGGATGAGCTCCTGTGCTTGCTGGGGGAAAGAAGAATGAAAGAGACACCTGTAACAACTCCCAGAATTTCTTATAATTAACTTATGCTTTACTGCCTTAACTCAGAATGTGTCTATGGCCGGATTTCATGGCAGGTGTGTTGAAATCTGGGTTATGCAAAAGCCTGGTTCCTTCTGGAGGCCTGGCACGTATCTTGGGGAAGCAAAAGTACAGAACCATGGCTACAAAGTACATGGCCTTACCAAGAAATCCTTCCAGGCAACAGGACCTGTTCATCCTTCCCAAACATTTCACTACAGGAGAAAAGGGTGGAAGAAGTCGTTGCTGAGCTTGGCTTTTGGACTTCCCTTTTATTAAGGGAAATTTCAAGTAACACCTTGCACACTTTGGTAAATGCCTCTAAGGAAAAGAATCAAAGGTGAGAACCTCACCCATTTTCTCTGCTGACCACTGGTTATACACAGTTTTAGGGAAAGTTATAAAACAGCTTAACAAGAGCTTCAGTAAGTCGCACAATGGGAGAGGAGAAAAACAGCCTCGACTAGCTGAGTATTACAAAATAATCTATCCAGGTAGTGAAGGGCCACAGCTCAAACACTTTGTGACAAACTCACCCATGGGGATCCTGCTCCTATTCATCTGGAGCCTTCCCCTTCCCAAGGAATCTTTTCCTGAGGTTTTAGACTCTGCTCTCTCCTGCTAGTTTTGCTGTGGCTACTTAACAGTAGGTGTTTTCCCTTGTAAGGCTGACACTGACCATACAAGGGTAGGTATGGCCACATATCTATAATGATACTTCACACAGACAACTTTGAGCATCAAGAGTGGTCAAGATGCCTGTTAATGACTCACACTCTTGATCTAAAATTTGGCCAAATTCTTTGATTTTCATTTGGCAGGAAAAACCACTTATTTCCTAAACAGCTTTTCAGAAACAAAAAACAGAAAGCAAGAAGGATGTGTAGCTACTGAAACCCATGGAAGACCTCCAGCTTTGGCACTAGAAGCTCCCATTTCTTCATTTCAATACCCCAAATGAACCATTGTTTAACATGCCCAGGGAAAATCAATGACACTGAGGAAAGGAGCTGTGAATCCAGGCATCCAGTCTCCATGTGGCTTTGCCTTCCCTCCTCTCTTCTGCTGCATGACCTTGAATTTGATTAGGATTCACCTTGTGCAACTTCAGTTGCCCACATCCTCAGTCATCCTTCCCACCCATGGAGAGATTCTGACTTGGCCTAGGAAATTACACTCTCTCTGCACTAAGGAGGATCCTTAAGGAGCCACCAACCCCAGGATGCCCCATCCTGCCTGATGTGCTCTCTGGTGAGGCCCATTTTAGCTCTTCAGACGCTCAAGCTCTGGCCAAGAGGGATTTTCAGGCTCTGACACAACCACTATGGAGCAGCCTCTCACCTGAGAGCAAAGACAAGCAACAAGGGCCATTGTGAGATGCCCAGATTTTCAGCTCTCCATGAACCAGCCAGGCCTCAGCATGGCATGTTCCCTGGGGGTGTGTCAGAACTGGGCAGCTGAGACACAGAAACCACCCTGGCTGGCATGCCTCAAAGCAAATGCTACTTGGCTTCAATTGGAACATCAAGAAATTGAAATGCTCCTGCTGAACATTTCCATTTCAGCAAACTGACATTCCAACAAAACGTGCCCAGCCAGCTCCACACTGCAAATCTCTGTGCTTTTGTGGGAAAAAAATTGTTTCTCCCTTTTCATGTGTTTCCCAACACATCTGACGGCCTCCAGAGAGGACACCTGTTCTGGCTGGCACCTGGAGGGCCTGCTCAAAGAGCAGTTGCTCCAGAACTAACATCCAGACTTCCAGCCAAAGCATCCTGAACTGATCCCTCCCAGTGGCAGATCAGCATTCTGGGCTGCTCTGGGGGCAAGCCTTATCACTGACCTGACCCACAGTCATGCAAAAAAAAAGTTCCTTTGCTTTGATCTGGGTGAGCTGAAGAGCTTTCTCAGGGAGCAAAATTCTCTTCAGCAGAAGATTCAAGCCTGAATCAGTGGACACTTTCCTGAGAGCTTTCCCTAAGGTGATTATTTCTGAAGTGTCCATGTTGCAGCTGATATTCTCTTTTCTAAGTGTCAGATATCTGTTAGAACAGGTAGTTGAGGTGTATCTGTCATGGACAAACTTGTACGTACATGCAGACATGCATGGATGCTCCCTCCCCCTCAAAACAGGCTTTGTTTTACAGTTCCTAACACCTGGAAATATTCAGATTCCCTTACAGTCTGAGGGATGAGATGTCATTGAGTCTTGGCAGCAGATCTTCTGGTGTGTATGGTGTGCCCTTACACCTGGCATCGGAATCACACAGCACTGTTTGCAGGAATGGGAAGAAGCCTGCGCTGGGAAGGTTTCGGGGTGCAAGATAACCTGGAGGAAGAAAGAGAGAGAAAATGCCATTATGATGATGAGGACACGCACTTTTTGGCCATATGTTTCTGTCAGGATGTGCTATTTTCCCTTCCTAAACGACAGGACAGATTCTCAGTTTCACTGAGGCTCCTTTCACTGACTCTACCCAGGCAGTGTCATCTGCCAAATCCCACTATAAGCACCTCCACAACACTGACAAAGCAATCACAGGCTATTTAATCATAGAATGATAGAATGGTTTGGCTTGGAAGAAACCTTGAAGGTTGTCCAGTTCCAACGTGCCTGCCATGGGCAGGGACACCTTCCACTAGACCCAGTTGTTCAGGGTCCCAGTTAATAGGAAGAAGAGCCAAGCTATTTGTTCATAGGATACCTGTCAGTCCTGAAGCAACTGCAGATTTCCCCCCTCCACTCCACGATCCAAGAACAGGCAAGAAATGACAAAAAAAAAAAAACCCTTAGATTAAGATATCCTAATTCTGTCTTTAAAAAGTGAAGTAAAATAAAAGCAGGCACATGGCCAGAGTAACTTGAAGCACCCATGAGAATGTGTTCTCGAACACTTGGACTGGCTTCTATGCAACACCACAATCTCTATTTCCAAGCCAGGCTGTTAAAACAGGGCTTTGTCTCAGCTTTTACCACAGGAAGGGGCAGAGGATCCAGGACCAACAAACATCCTTTGCCTTTTGTGCAGAGCTGCCCTGGGAAGGCAGAGGAGGAATCCATCACCACCGCCCAGCTCAGAGCAGCCCCAGCACCATCTGCCTGGTGACCTGGGATACTGGCAGCCAGTGCTGAGGGATGAGCTCTGTGTCCCTGTCTCCCGTTTCTCCAGACACAGAGTGGACCTGAGCAATGAGACACTCGAGTGTTTTATGTGCCACTTGCCCCGTGCTGCTCGCTGCCAGCCCGCAGAGTTCACGGCTGCTCTTCCTCTTGGAGACAAACGCTCCCATAAATCTTCAAACTCTTTTGCTGGATCACAGCAACATATTATTTAAAATAATCATTTGGAAAATTACCTGGCAAAGGACATTGCTATTATTTCTGCTATGGAAAGGAGCCAGATTTGCTAAAGGCCTGCAGGCAGGCTTGTGGTAATTGATCACCTTGCTCTTTTAGTCTTCAAAGATGCCCTGTGACTCTCACCCAGGCACAGCTTTATCTCTTACCCCTTCACCAAGGACACGGTGCTACATTTGTACAACATTTATTCATTAGAGCAGTGCTCAAACCCCAGATGCTCCCAGAGGCCTTGGCAGGAGTAGATGGAGTCCATGGCTGTTGGTCTCCTGGATGGAGACTGGATTTTCCTGAGCTTTCCTCAGCACATGAACACAAGAGCTCATGGTTTAGCACAGGAGCTCCCACTGAGCAAGACAGCAAGTGGCACAGAGGCCTCTGAGACCTGCAGAGGTACAGGTACCCACTTTGATGGTGGTGTGATTCTCTTCTACACCTCAGTGGAGAGTTAGGTGTACAAGAGAAAATTAGAGGACACGGATGCTGCCAGAGGAGAAGGCTACCTGCCATGGGAAGCTCCCCCAACACTCCCCGCATCCCTCAAGTCACCTCAGGAGTTACACCCTTCCCTCCCTCATTCCCTCAGGAGTTACACAGCTGGCTGAACCAGCTCCTGGTAACCACAGAGCACCAAGGGCAGTAAAAGAGCTCTCTTATCCCTACAGGCAGAACTTCTGGTGTTGGGGCCACAGGACCAAGCATCCACCACTCTAAACGTGTTGCAGGGTAATTTACCTGGTAGCCATGAGGGAAGCTTTAGAGCAGGACACTTTAATCTGGAAGCACCCTTGTGTGAATATCCCTGCCATGTCTGCGGTGTTTGCCCTATGGGATCACCAATTACAACCCTGCACACACGGACATTTTCCTCGCATCTTCCTTCTGATCTCCCACATCCTCATTCCCATGCAGGGCATTGACCTGCACACCAATTCAAAAATGCACACTACAGACCTCACTGGATTGGTGTCCCTACCAGAATGAAGCGTCAAAGACGTGGGAAGCCATGAGACCTGGGAGGGAGGGCATAGCCACAATGATCTGTAGGAGCTGGGAGGGAAACAGCTCCACCCTTCACTGCCCTCCACATCTACCAACGACCACCAGGGCCAGGAGATAAGCTCATGTCTCTTAGTAGACCAGGAGCAGCTAAAGCTGTGTAACTCCTCAGGGAAAGGCTGAACAGGGAACACAAAGATGGGTCTGGGGAGCACTGGTCTTCTCCAGAGACAGTTTACAGAGGTGATTAACCAAAGAGATCCTGATGAATCCAGAGCAGAGGAAGACTCTTCCTTGAGGTACAAACAGCAATAACAAATGTTAGAATTGGACTCAAAGGTGGCACACTTTGAACTAAGTGGGCAATTAAACAATCAGCTGCTCTTCACAAGCAAGGTGTTCAGCGTAAGAGCACAGTGATGGTATCGGCTCTTTCTTTTCTTTTGAAACAGCAGCCTCAAATATAAAGAGCCAGGAACTTGTGACCTGAAGTTTGGAAGTGCTGCCACTTGTGGTGGTGGCACAATGCCTGTGAAGAGCTCGTTGGCCCATGAGGTTGAGGCACTCAGGGAGGCTCTGCCAGCTCGCAGCAGATGCTGAGCAGTTTGCTGGTGGCTGGATGCAGCCATGGGGCCTGATCCATCCCTGAGTTACTGCAGGCATGAGCCAGTGTTACCCCACGATGCTCCTGGCACAGGGGCAGTGGCAGTGCCAGGGAGGACTCTTCTGGAAGAGGCCTGGGCTCAGACAGCAGTTAGAGAATTAAGGAAGCTTTTTGAGAAAGACCATGACACAGAAAATTCCAAAATGTCTGGGCCAGATTTCCACGTGGTGTGAGTTAGACCCATGCTGGTTCTCAGCCCTACATCCTGCAAAGGAAGGAATTTACTGATGCCAAGGCGAGTCGTGAGATCAATGCCCTCCCTGCTCCATCCTCCCTCCCTCCATCCCCTTGCTCGTGGTGAGGAGACGTGACCCCACAGAGCCACACGGGCGGTCCTGCCCACACCAACAAATTCCCTGCTGGCCCTGGAACCACTGCCTGGATGGCCAGGGAGGAAGCAGCTTCAGGAGACCTCCGTAACTACCTGTCCCTGCCCTGGCTGAGGTTTATCCAGCACGCCAGTGACATCAGTACACAGTGTAAGCACCAGCTAGGAAATGTGACAGAAGGAGAGTTGTACCTGCTCTGCAAATTTTAAAGGACAGCCCTCCCATGGCAATAGTTTCCCAATCTGAAGTGTAACACCCCCACTGGAGACTTTTGCAGTATTTCTACTGTTGGGAATCCCTTAGTCTTCCACAGGCAGCTCCTTCTCCCACTCAAATCTATGGCAATGCCATATCCCAGCCCCAAATTTATGATTCCACATCCCACAACAGAACAGATCCACAACACATGACAACTTTTTTTCAATCTCCCCACTGCCTTTAGCTTTAAACCTCTTAACTTGCTAAAACTACAGTTTCCCTTGGGGGATTTTACTGCGGAGCCTGTGAGTCAAGGGGGAGAGATCACTGCACCCACTGCTGCCACATGTCTGAGCTGAGAGGTCACCCTCTCACACTTCTGGTCAAATTGACACCTCTGCAATCAAAATCCAAGCCCAGATCTGTATCCTGTTAGTAAAGACTGACTTTGGGTCTGCCAGCAGCAGAATCTCAAGCCCAGAGGCTTTTACTGTGCCTTCTCACAGAGAGCTTTGATTTCCTATCCCTACTAAAAGCTGGGCTCCAAAACTGAAGGAAAGACAGGCATCCCAAAGGGCAGAGGAGGCCAAAGGCTTGGTGCTGCATGGGCTGGTTCTCCCTGTTCAGTAGCATCTAACCAGGCCAGCCACATCTCCAAGAGCTGGAAAGAAACAAGGCATGCAGAGCAGTAATAATAAACATAAGATACCAATTAATGCTCGCATGCCACTGGAAATTCTGGCATTTCCCCATCTGCTCTCATCCAGAATAAAAACAAAGAAAATTAATTTATCCTATTTTTCTGAATGTTGTAAATTCCAGCACACTTCCCTTCAACATGAGCAAAACCATTTTGTTTTCTTCAGGTAAAGGTGCTTGGTATAATAACAATGAGAAATGTCAGGGTGGTTCTAAATGTCATACAAGAGGGATGAAAATTACTATTTCACTATGGTCTGTAAGATTAATTGAAATTGACCCAAATGTTTAAACCTAAATAGACCATGTTTCATGTTGCCACATTGATTTTGGTGCTTCCATTGCACTGAGGTTTCTGGCATTTGCATTATAGCTGAGCCCAGCCATTTATCTGATCCAGCCAGGAATCCAGCAGATCAGAGGCACAGCACCATGAACACAGCAGCCCCCAGCCGAGTTTTTCTGGTTTCTATCCACCCCTAGCTTAGGGTCATATCACCACCACTCTCCTTGGGCATGAAAAAATTCTCTTGCCTTCAGAATTCACACACTCTGGCATTTCATATGCTCTAAGTCCTTCCAAATTCCTCCCACAGTTCATAAAAAATCCATACAAACCTCAGCTCTCCTACTGGAGAATTAGAGGCATTAATGAGCAAATGGCTTCATCAGGAAGTATTGTGTTTAATTGAAAATGCATTCAATCTTTGCCAAATCATATGAGGGGACATCATAGCTGGGACTTTTCAGCTAGGGAAAAGATGGGTAAAATGTGGTTTGATAAAGAAATAAATAAAGTCAGGAATCAGTGATTAAAAGGGTGAGAAAATGATCCCCCCTCACAACACGGGCACAGCAGAACACAGCGAGATCAGGAGGTAAATGGCAAACAGGACCGAAAATACCTTTTTGCAACAAATATCAAAATGTTGTGAAACTTACTGCCATGGGATAGAGACACTGATTTCAAAAGAATTAGACAAATTCACAAAAACGGATTTGTCAGTGGCTACTAAATATGATTACTTGGATTAAACCCCTTCAGCTTCTGGCTGAAGAAACCTTAAACCTTCCAGGACTTTCGTAGCGGAGGGAACACTCTGTGCTCTGTGTTCCTACACACTCTCTTCAAATCATCCTTGAGCAGTGGGGGTCTAACCCACAGCAGCAAAAGACCCCAAACTGTTTATCAGCTGTGATCCATATTTATCTCAAGAGTCACCAAAACTTCTGGTGAGAATATTTCCTGCTCTGGTGACCTCCTCCCAACTTTCCATGGCAAATGTCTGGCTGTGTTTGTGTACACACAACCTTCTCGCCTCCCTTCTAGTCTTCCTCATTGTCACACAGCACCACTTTAAACTTTATTCCTCTGCTTTTTCAACAGTCAAAAAGACAAAAGTGCCTGTTTCATGACATGACAAAGATCCTGTTTCCCTCCAACCACATGCAACTGCTCGTTTCCAGCTTTGTTCACACCTATTTATCAGCAACAACTTCAGCTGCCTGGGTTTTTTTGTGGAAAGCTTTATGCTAACGCTGGGACTTTGAACCTCTCTCCAAAAATTAAACCAAATCATCAAATCTATGGGATGAGATTCATTTTTAAGCAGGGTACTTTTTACACGTGAATACCCAGCTGGCTTATGCCTTACCTATTAAAAGAGAATATTTAATTGCCATGGCACTTCTATTGCTGTGACATTTCAGTGCAATTTTCTTTTTCTAATATCTAATCTGGCCCCTCCCCTGGCGCAATCTAAGGATGTTTCATCTTTTCACTTGAGACATTGCAGAACAGACTGATCCCCACCTCACTACAGCCTCCTTTTCCATCTCCTGTTTTTTGAAATGAAAGCTCAGCAGGACCCCAGATAACTCCACTCAACCCTCCCCCAGGACACACATGGTGCCTGGGTAAGATTCAAAACCCCGCATTTTTTTATCTTTACAGCAACAGGATCCTTTTTTTCTCATGATGTCCTCAGCTGCCTGCCTACGACAGTGCAATCAAAGCAGCAGACAACTTACAGCCAGGCTCCTCCCTCCCTCGGTGGCCTCCACGGAGGAAATATTTCATTTCATTGCCTAATTCTTCCCCCAAGCACTTCAGGCTCTGCAATAAGACCAGCCCAGAGCAGACAGCATCTACTTCCACGCTTATTAAGACTGGGCAAGCTGGTTTTGCTCGCCCACAGACCTTCCACTTCCACCTCCTTATTTAATAAATTAAAAATCAGCACTTGGATCTGATTGCAACAGGTTCATGGACTGATCAGGGAGAACATAAAGAGCAGAGAGCATAAAAATCACAAAGGAGCCAAAGAGCAGCAGGTGTAAAGGGAGGAGAAAGAATCCCCAAACCAAAGACAAGAACAAAGGAGGGGAGGTGGAACCTGGAACCCTTCAAAGAGGTATTGCAAACTCAGTCAAGGTGGGGAAATGACAGCTGCTGTCTGCACCACGGGGCAGAGCTGAGGAGGTTGGCAGTGCTAGGAAGGGATGCTCCACTGCCTGAAGCACAAACACACCAGGAGAAAGCAGGAACTGCAAACAAGCCCTTTTCCTACAGGGCTTTTTAAAAGCAGTATTTAATGCAGACAAGGCTAACCTGGTCTTGTAACGCAGCCAGCTTGCTCTTGTCTGTATGAGCAGCAGGGGACTACACAAACAGGACCTAAGAAGAGAGTCAGGACACTGCCCAGCAAGAAGCTGGAACCTAAAAGCTTAAATCCATATCTAGACTCTTGAAAAAATACCTGCACAGAAACTGTGTTTACCCAACCACCATCTTTCAATGCTGAGTGCCTCCAGAGCCCAGGTTTAGATTCTTTAAACAAAAGTGACCTCTTTTCCAGAAACACAGGCACCAACAACTAATAATTTCAGTCTAAGCCAAACTGCTCAGCACCTTTGGAAAAATACTTCTGCCCTTTTAGATCCCAGCACCTGGATTGAGATGTTTCAGGAAGTCAATTAGAATTAAGTGACCGCCCCAAGGCCCTGCTTGAATGGGGAAGGAAAAAACACAGCGGTAAGTCAGGAGTTCCCATCTCCAACTCTGAACATCCTTCAGTCACACCCCAGAAGGTGGAAGAGTCTGTGGAAAGAAAAGGAAGTGTGGAGATTTATGACAAGGGAGGCGTTACAAACATCACAGTTCTCTCTTTAGGCAACTGGTCTCCAAGCTAAGGGGAAGACAAGAAACTGTATGGCTGGGCACTGCTTCTACATGCAAGGAGATCAATGCGTATGACTGTTCCAGCAAATGTGGGGTTAATTAATACAATCCATACCCCCTTCAGCTTTATTTTAATGGAACAGAGGGTTATATGGCAGTCTGCTCCCTGGCACAACAGCATGAAACAAAACAAAGGTCATGCCAAAGCCAGAGACCTGATGAGGCATTTTGCTAATCACTGCAGATGAGCACAGACAAAAATCTGATGTGTAGAGAAAGGAGGACAATGAAGCAATGTAAAGGAACACAAGCAGTGGGGCTGCTCCACCACAGGCAAGTGGTGAAGGAGAGCCTGAAGTCTGATGTGTGCTTGTCTGTGTGCAGAATAGGCTGAACCCTGGGGGTGGATTATGACTTGCATAAATACCCATGACATCCAAATGAATGGAGTGGCCTGTGCAGCTGAGCCATCATCCCAACTCCCTGTAATTAGCATGGGAACCTATTAATTTTTCCACATTACTGGGAAAAGAGATGAGTATAGGTCCCTCCAACTATGAGGCAAATTCCTATAAAGTACAGCATATTTTCAGGGTTTTCTCACCTCCAGGTGAGATACCTTCTAAGGCATCAGAGATCTCTGTTCAGGGGCTCATACGGATTTTTCCGGCCAATTGTGGAGCTGTTCAAATCCTAGCTACCCATCACAGTAAGACTGAATGAGATGTAGCTCAGATAGAGCTCCTATCCTGGGCCTTCCTTCTCCCAGGAGCACTGGAGCCAAGAATGAGAGCAGGGTATCTGTTCCTACGTAGTGTTGTGCCACACAGCTCTGGCTCTAAGCTAGACCCAAACAGCTGTGCTGCTACTGGCCAGCAGCCTACTGCCCAATTCTGATGATATTCCCCCAGAATATCGGCTGCAAAGAGCAGCCTCGTGGAGGACTCTGCTGCTGAGTCTCTGACAGACATCTCTGAGTGGATGCAATGCCCCCTTGCAGGCATCTCCACAACGCTGGGGAAATCTGGGTGGAAATTCTGGGCAGAGCTGAAGGGTAGAAAGTGCTCCACTGCGAATCCACCAGATTCCCTGGCAGAATGTGGTGGATTTAAGACCAGACCCGAGAGCACAGCTTCTGTCCATGAAGAAGAACTGTCTGTGAATGAGGCGTGGGTTGCACAGCCCAGCTGTCCCTGGGAGTGCCGCAGGAGTACACCCGGGGTCTAACAGAGTGAGGTTTGTCCCACACCTTCCCCACAGCCCAGCTGAGCAGGGCTTCTGAGCGAGTGGAGGACTGACCACACCCAGCAGAGCTCCGACCGGGAATACTGATGAGGTCGGACTGACAGCAGGGGAGAGGAGGCCAGCAGGAGAGGAAGAAAGCGGGCGGGGAGGGTGTGACAGGGTGTGACAGGGCTCGTTAAAGCAAGGAGCGTAATTGGGCTCCTCTGCAGACTGAGTGGGCTGAGCCCTGAGGGACAGATTGTATCTCGTACACAATTCCCATACCTTGCTAAAACCTGTAGGATAGAAAGGGACTTCTGTCCCTACTGTAGAAAAAGGTGATATAGGCACAAAAGTCTGGATGATACCATCAAACCCAGGGGCTTTCACCTGCAGGCTTCTAGTCCAGAGCTTCCTGTTCCACACATACACATCCCAATGCCTCCTAGTAAAGACCAAGGCTGAAATAAAAAGGTCAGAAGTCACAACTGCAATGTGAATGGTAAATTGTGCGGGGATTTTGTTTGTAAGACTCTGGGATCATCACAGAAACTGGATATGCAGTGAAATCTCTTTTTCATTTCTCCTGACAACAATCTCTGCTGACCTGGAAACGCATCATCAAACAGAATCCCTGAATAAAGAAGAGATACGGGGTTTTTTTACCTCTTAGATACAAGATGCTTTAGTTGTGAAGAAAATTATTTATCAGATTTCAGCTCCCTGTTTTCCTCAGTTCTTGGTTCTCCTGTGAGCATCTCTTGAGTGGTGACATTTATTTGGCATGTCATTTCCCTCTGAAGCTCAGCCTGGCACAAGCTCCCTTTGCATTAAGTGCTACACAATGTAATTCAGCACAAGCAACTTGCTCCTGCAGGAAACCCTTGCCATTTGTTCACTCTTGACTGATATTTGCCAGGTAATTTCTCCACATAATCCTCCATCTACTGAATGTGTATTAGCTGCCCTTCAGAAGAAATTACTGTCTCGAATTGGAGCTGTTTTAATTGGAAAAAAAAAAAAAAGGATTTCATGATATTTCTGTGGCCCTGAATACAAGAGATAAGCTTACGGAGTGGGATTTTCTGTGGGGTTATCTCTAAGGCTCCAAACCTCAGCATCTGCGTAGCTTGTTCCATCTCTGTGCCATTGATTCTGTGCTTCCTGACTTTTGTCTACCTGCAATAATCTCTTGACAGCAGAACTGGAAACAGCTTCTTGTCACTACTTAACGATTCTGTCTTAAGGCAGGCACTGGAACTCAGCATAAGGTGAATTTTATGAATAAAATGAATAAAATTCCCTCCTGTAACAGTCTTCCTAGATGTGTCCACCCCTGCTTGCTTTTCTGTCAAAAAGGAAAGTTCCCAAGTGATTTATCTTTTGCTTGTCAAGCAAAAAGTTTGATACATTTTTTCCAGTTGTCACCAAAAAAAAAAAAAAAGGAAAAAAGTAATTGTCAAGCAACTGTTCTTATTTAACTAGAACAGCAGCAGAGACTGGGTGTAAGATGCTCTGGTTAACAGCCTTCTCTATCCCCTCGGGATTCTTAGATGGTCTCTGAACATCTGTATCACAAGAATACACCAAACCCATTATTTTCCAGCAAAAAAGCCTCTCTTGCAATAGAGAGTTCCTATCATCCACTTCTAAGAGAGACAGATGCCTACTCCCATACTTACTGAGAATTGTACTAAAATAAAATTAATCTGCAGAAGGAAAGGGAACTCATCCAAAGATACTGCCCCATCTTCCCCTTTCCTGCAAAGCACAAGTGATGGAGCTACTTGCAGTTCCTAAGATTATTCCTGTTAATTCATTAAGGCAGAGATGTGATCATCCAGAGGAAAAATGCTCCAAATAAATACAGATTCAAACTACTAACTGTGACAAATAAAAGAATAAATATTTCCCCATCCAGATGGCTCTCCTGACATCCAACTTATGTGATTTATGGGGCACAGGAAGTACAACTGCTGGGGCAACGTGGGAGGTTTGCCATTTCCACACTTGGCAAAATCCAGGGTTTTCACAAAGTACGTGTCCTGTCTTGCCTGCTCCAACTGGTTCAAGGGAATTTGGGAGAACCTGGAATATACAACATGCCTAAAGAGGTCTTTTGCTGATGGCAGATGGGCTTGGGGCTAAAAAATGATCCCAACACATCAAGAATGTCCTTTTCCATTACAGAATTCCTACAATACTTTCAGGAAGTACTTGCTCTGGCTCTCCATCCCTGCCTACAGAAGGAGGCACACAAAGCTTCACTGGGATTAGGCTGTAAACTCTCTGTAACATGGGCTATCCTAACTGCATGTCTGATATTGGCCACTGTGTGCTCCTTTCTCACACCTCACAGAGGATCGAAGAGTTTCTAATCAGAGAATCACACCTGTCACTCACCAGGGTGAACATTCCCGGTGGTCAGATGCAGATCCCTCCCAACCACGTCTGACACATGGGATATAAACACTGGGAGCCAGCTGCTTGTCTCCTCTGCTGCCAGACACTGTCTCCTCTCCTCCTGCCTCAGTCTCCCTGCCCCAAACACAAAACCCCAGCATTGCCCATGCCAGGTCCATGACAGCCTGATGTGGGTCATCCATGGCAGTGCCTCTGCTATCAGCCAGGTGTTGAAAATCTTCAAGGTCCCTTCTAAGCCAAACCATTCTACGGCTCTATGATTTGATTCAACTCAAAACTAACACTGTGAAAGGTAAAAAAGCTCCCACCTGGATAAACGCCTTGCTCTGCTTTTACTCTGTAACTTCATGAACAAAAGTGCCCAGGGCTGGGACATGCTTCTGATGGCAGCAAGGACTCACTAATCAGCAGAAGTGCTGTAGCGCACATCCAAGTGCATCCCTGCTCTGAGATGGGCACTTCCTGACCCAAGGAGCAAGGCCTGCAAGCAAGAACCAGCTTGTGCAAACTCTTCACCCATTTGACCCCCAACAGCTACTGACCAACCCAAAGAGCTGCTACTTTTATTACAAGGGCTCACCTACACCATCAGTAACCAAGCAAGTTACTGCTCTTCAGCTGAGCCTTAGCAGCAAGATCCTTTAATGTGCACATTTTGCCTGTGGCATTCACGTTGACCAGTCTCATGTTTCTACCTCACCTCCATAATCACACTTGCAGCCTCTGCCCTCACTCATTTTACTGAGTAAGATCTCCCCCAGCTACCCTCTTCTCCCTCCATTTATCCTGGAAATTTATATTGCTGTCTACACAGCAGTATCCGAATAAATCTCGATGAGACAGTTCTTTAAAGTTGTTTTCTAATTATAAAGCTAATTTGAAAAAAAAAAAATCACGAGCAAAAACAACCTCAGAGGAACACACACATTTTATTTACAGCATGATGCATCCCAGGAAATCTCCACTGGAAACTACATGGAGCCAAATTTGTAAAAGTAACAAAACACATCAAATGAACACATCAGTCACTGAAATGAGAACTAAACCCCACAGACATAAAACCAAACCAGTTACTTACAGTTTTGCTGTGGTTCTGGAGGGAATTTGAGACGGATAATGGCCAAGATTATGAAAACAACCACAGGCCAGGAAATTAAAACAAACGACCATACCTATAAAACAGCAATGAAAATACATCGGTTACGTTTGTCACACTGATGCGTCCCAGAGCCTGTCTGGAATGTACAAGTGGTGCCCTAAATGAGTTATAAGGTGCATTGTAAATCACACCTGTCTTGGTATGCATACAATTAAAATCCAAGCTTTATCTATTCAGGAAGAAAAACTACCGAAGATTTTAAGAGCAAATAACAAGGCTGGAAACAGCACAAGGTTTCAGTCTGGCTGATAATTATGGGGGACAGTGTTTACCCAGCTTTAAGACACTGCTATGTCACAGTAAAGGCACGCTGAGAAGCACCAACCAAAAGATTGAGCAGCTGCAGTGTGAAAGGTTGGTTTCACTTTCAGTGAGATTATGGGTTAATAGAACTTTGTTTGAATTACACCCCAAAATTAAAGTGTTTGACAAGCCTACAGCATTTTTTCCCCCAAAATTTCACTGTTCTTCACAAACAGTTGGGCCTCATGGTAGAGCTGGAAGGAAGGATTTTCCCAGTAGTCATTTACAAGATGGTAAAGGAAGGGGTTTATGGAGTTGTGCAGCCAGCCTACAGAAGGCACACAGGAACACCCATCATCAAGATAAGATCCCTTATAAGAACTTCTGACCCCAGCAGCCCAAATCCCTGTCACCTTTCCATCTCCAGACTGTAGCAGTCCATACAGGTGAGCTGAGATGAATCCCAGAATGGTTTTGGTTAAAGGGACCTTAAAGCTGATTCAGTTCCACCCCCCTGCCATGGGCAGGGACACCTTCCACTAGCCCAGGCTGCTCCAAGCCCCGTCCAACCTGGCCTTGGACACTTCCAGGGATGGGGCAGCCACAGCTTCTCTGGGCACCCTGTGCCAGGGCCTCCCCACTCTCACAGAGAAAGATTTTTTCCTAATATCTAATCTAAGATGGAAGAGAAATGATGTAGAATTGGTCTAGCATGTTGAAAAACACATGAACATGTAGAGAACTCTTTTCTCTGACACGAGGATTGCCCCTTTCAGTGGACAAGAAATAAAAAAACACAGTCTGCTAATCATCTAGTATGGTAAACCAATCTAGGGAGGAGGCCCAAAATCTTAAAACACAAACCTTGGAGTTTTGTGAGCTAGGAAATCGCAATTATTCAAATAATCCCCTGCTTTTGCATTAGCTGGCTAGCTTGCTCCCATGCCTACTAGATTAAGAGTTTTCCATCCATCAGTAGTTAAGCTCAAACTACTCTGTGCTACAAAATTGTTGTTCTATCTTAGTGCCAATTTTTGTAACTGCAAAGATGTCTTTCTTCAAAATAATCCCATTTTTCATTGTTGTGTTGCTATTTTTTTCAGATCAGCACATATTACCCAAAACTGTTTTTCCAAAGTAATTCCAAGCCCATAACTGTGTTTTCAGTTCCTGTAACACTCACTGGAACATAAAGCCAAACAGACAGACAAACAAATCCTGGAGAGCAATTCAGCTTAAAGACGGTTGTTCTACAGCAGCTCCGTCCCTATCATCCCTGATGAGGTGACACAGGCTTGAAAGTAGGAGCAAATTCATGCCCCAAAATAGGCAAGTGACAGACATCAAACCACGAGGCACCTCCCCACACACCGCTCCACAGGGTGCTCCTATAATTTCAGCATTCAGCAACATTTTAGCTCTGACAGACAGTACCCTTCCTGCTTTTTATGTATACACTGCCAATTTGTAACAAGATCCATCACTGACACTGACATATTTTAGTAATTTTTTATATCAGATGCTTTCCCTATAATCAGTCCCCAAACACGCAGTTTAACTGTGATTAATTCGCATGCAAATGGTATTATTAATGTGTCCTCCTTGTTTAGCACCACACAGGCTAAAGTAAAATTATGGGGTAACAGCACAGAAACTGATATTAGTCAGAAGCTGCCTAAAGGAAGGGCCAGACATCTGTCACATTCCTGGGACAATAAATGAATACTGATTGTTCCTACTCAGGAAAATCGTTGTCCCTCCCCATTTTGAGCTAAAATGGTGCTTATACTCCTCACTTTCCAGACATCTCTTCCCTCGGTATCTCTGTCCTTTGACTTAATTGGGTTTAATAGTAGCTGGGCACATCAGTTGCAACATCACAGTATTCTCACTGTCCCAGGCATTTCCAGTGAACAAAAACAAGACAGCCACCCTGGCCAAACTGCTTGCAGGTGGAACATGTTGACTCGAATGGAACCACAACCAACCTGGCTCTTGGGACATTAAGAACTGTGATGTAGGTTGCATAATCCCTTAGCTGCTGGATTATTTCACTGCTAAAAGTTGATTTAATCTCTCAGAGCTTCCTTAGGATCTCTGGGTGAGTGCACATTTTCTCTCCCTCTCCTGCCTCTGTTTAAATAATGAAGTGCAGCATGCAAGAGGCACCAATATCTCCAGTTCCCTTTGGCACTCAGGCCCAACTTTGCTCCCAAAAAGATCTGAGTTTACCTCCTCACACCCTCTCCAGTCTGAGCAATCTCCCTAATTTGGAGCAAGAGAAGGAAATTAAGGAGGGTTGCAAGGCATGCATGCCATAAAATAGTCAGCAGTGGCCAGATTTTTATTTTAATTGACATTTCAGTTCTACAGAGTTGATATTTCAACTCCACAGGAAGCCAGAATTACAGCAAGTCAGACTGTGGTCAGAAGCACAGGTAGGGCTTAGTTGGCATTTACTCTGGGTACACAAGAGCTAAGAGGGACCCAAGCCTTCTGCTTTTAACAAGGCTGTTACAATTTCTCTTGAGAAATTAGAGGTAATTTATTGGGATTCTTCTGCATCTCAGGAAGAGTGTATTTTGCAGCAGTGAGGAACGCTCTTAAGGTGAACAGCATATCCACAGCTCCAGTGGAGCACCAGGAGGAGTCAGAGGCACTCAGCACCTCTCTGAATCAGGCCCCAAACCAAGAGATAGGGCAGGGTGAGCTGGAACAGACCTTGCAGAAGCACACAGTCATACAAGGCCTTTCACTTCACCCTCACATCATGCCCTCCATGGACATTTCTCTTTGGTCAGCATTTCCTGTGCCTGCCAAGGCATCCATTCCACCAAGGCAAGTTTAAACCCCGCCATGTTTGGGTTACCAGAGCACAGGTTATGGTACAGCTCCCTGAACTGCCCAGGCTTCTGCTGAAAATACCACACGCAGCTGTACCAAAACTGGTCTGGGACAAAACTACTCTGCCTGGCCCTGCAATGCCTCCCAAAGAAACATTTGCCTCCCTGCTGCTGCTGCAGCTCAGATCACTCTCTGGACATTGCTGGCAATGCTTTGTCTTTTGGAAAGAAAGACCATTGGGGTGTTTGATTTGCAGCACACTGGACTGCACTGGAAATCTGTCCTACCTGCATCTCTCAGAGCTACTTTTTTCTTTATCCATCCTTTACAAATGGCTCTGTGTAAGGACAGCCCCCATCACCCCCAAATCCCGGGTGCTCCTCAGAGGCTGTACACCAACCACAGGGTCTGCTCACACAGCAGCAGGTACAGAACTGCAGCCTTAACTCAGGGCTGCCCACGAGTCTGTGCATGGTTTTGTTTGCACAGACATTGTCCCGAGGGAACAAGAGCGGCATCCATGGTACTCCATCTGGACTCCTGAGCCCTCATGCATGAGCTCCAACACAAGATCCACCTTCACTTTCATGCCATTCCCCTCCTTCCTTCTGCCTCTACCACCACCCTCCCATTCTAACAGCACGACCTCCCTCCCTGCAGTGCCCCCCTCACTCCTCAGCTCCCGGTGTTTCCAGGTTCCCCCTCCTGCGCTCCTGTGTTCCCACACTCACCGGCTGCCTCTTGACACTCAGCCAGTTCTTCCAGAGCAGGATCCTGAGGTGCTGAGAGAGCGCAGCCATCCTCGGCTGACGCGACCGAAAGTGAGGGGGCTGCGTGTTCCTCCTCCCCGTGCTTAGGAGGCAAAAGTGGAGGCTCTAACCCAAAAGGGCATACAGTGTCCAATATCCAGGCCTCTGCTTCTTCCCCACAGCATAGCTCTGAAGCAGCTACTCCATCCACTTGTGGCTGCTGTACTCCCAGGAACTGTGGCTCTTGTCCTCACAGCAATAGCTCCTAGCAAATTCAACAGGTTCTTCCTCTCCGGGCGGGCGGGCAGATGCAGCAGCCTGCCTCCACTTGTGTTAATTACAATATCCAGCCTCTCCTGGATGCTCCCTGTCCAAGCCCTAACCGATAAAATGGATAGCATTCCAAAAAGATGCTTCTGCTTAAACAAAAGGTGATGCATGCCTCCTCCTCCTCCCCATGATGAAACTCCCTGTCTGCCCACACACCACTTCTGCTGGAGAGGTGTCAGCAGCAGCAGACTTAGGCCACTTGCCAGGCCAGTCTGACTTCCCTGAGTTCACAGGGAATGGCTGGGAAGAAAGCATTCACAGCCACAGCATGCATCTTCCTGCCATTGCTGATTTGGAATTAGGGGGGTTTTAATACTTATGAATGTCTCAATTAGACCTACCTGTCCAAGTAAATTACATGAAAGAGGTGAAAAATATATATGTAAGTCAAAATCTCAGGGACTGATCTAGCTGCTCAGCTTCTTGCATCTTCCCTTCCCTCCAGGAAATCAGTCCTGGGGTTCTCACTGACTGATTTCCGTGAAACACACCAAATCCACCAAATGATCCACCAAATGAATGGATCAGATTTCACCAGATTTCAGGGCACTAATCTGTCTTGAACACTCATTATTCAACTAATCATTGAATTCCCCAAGTTAGTGATACCTAGAAAGAACAGCCAGAGATGAGAGGAAAGAGAAAAGGCAGGTACAGAGGGAAACAATGACAGCACAGGGAACTGCTCACTGCACAAAAGGACCAGCACAAATCTGAAATATGGACTTGTCTAATGGGCTCTGGTCAGCTGGAAGAGCTCTGGTCCCCCTCAGGTGTCTGGTAACACCAAGATCATCCTCGAAGCACTTGGCAAACAATGGAAGACACGACTGTACTCAACAAATTCCACAAAGGACATCCAAAAATATTCCTGTACATGGCATTTCTTTCGGCCACAAACCAACTTCATACCTCAAAAATGAAAACCATCTTGAAGGAGTCCTTGCCAAACTCCACCCAGGGACAGAAGAGGAGCAGAGGAGTTTTGATCCAAGGGTTGCTGAAAGCACCAAGAGGAAAAGAGGAAGAGAGAGATGTGGTACTTGGTGAAGAGAAACAGCTTCTCTGGATTGGTGAGGAAGCACTGGAAAGGTGGGAATGGCAACAGATCCAGAGCAGTCCTTGCCCCACATACCTTCAATCTAAATAGATTGGACATTCCAATGGTGGGAGTGAAGCTGGAGCTAAAATTAACCTAAAAGGCTTCCCTACTATAGTTTTGATAGCAATGGGAAGAAACCTAAATGTCTAACCTCCCAGCTCTACATTCCCTTATTTTTTTTCTCTACTAAATACCCTTAGGAGGGAGAGGGATTTCATTTGGGTCTGTGAGTTGAGAACAAGCAGTGCTCCTTGGGACACGGTTCTGGTTCAACTCCACATAGGAGGCACAGCCGGATTCACTGCATTTGGTCCAAACACGATTTGCAAACTTCATTCACTTCCTCTCTGGGGCTGAAAAAAGAAATCCAAATATAGATAATTCTGCTCTGAGGGGGTAAGAGAGAAGAAATTTATAATTTCACCATTCACTGCCTTGCCAAGGCCTTCTAAAGCAAGTGTCTGATTGCTTCTTTTTGGTATTCAGTCAAACAACTGTTTCAAAGAGCACTATGATTTGGATAATAATTTTCCCAAGCAAATGCACATCCTTACTTCCTTTGTGAACTGAGTCAACAAACATTCCCCTTGGGAAGTACCCAAAGGATAATTTGTTCGAGATCACCACTGTAAAATCAGAATAACTCAATGTCAGTTGGCTCTCAGAGCACCTGCATTCAACTCCCCAAACACCACAGCATTCCCGTTCCAGAAGACAAGATGAGGACTTTATTAAACCATTATACTCTTCTGCTTTTTAATTCCTTTACTTGGTAATTCCTGCAGATGGCACAGGAGGCTGCGGACAAAGTGACCAGAGCAGGACCATGTCCCAGTGTGCCAATGTGCAAATAGCCCGAGGAGCAAAGGAGGGAAAGGCCAAATTCTTCCCTCTCCTAATACATCCTCAGTCGGTTTATTCCTCTGGTTGAACAGCTAGGGCTCTTCTGGGCTGAAGGGCAAACCCACTGAGGGTGGTTCAGATCACTGAGAAGAAAAGCAGCATCTGTTTCTGTGCCCATGGAGCTGAGGAAACTCTCAGGGGAGCTCTGCTCTGTGATTTTACCCAATGCAAATGATTAGAGCCATGATTCATCCCCTGTACTGCAGCAGTGGCTGCGGCTCACATCACCCTGCAGGGGCTGCAGCTTACAGGGCAGAAAGACTCTCCCCACACAGCCAGAATTCACAAACAGACCTTTCCTTGGGATGCTCTTTCAAGTAGCAGGAGGAGTTTTTATTTCCGTAGCAATGAGTGCACTTGTGCTTCCCAAGCGTGCCCAGTTACCTCTATGAGAAATGAAAACGGAGGCAAGTGATACAAGACAGAAGAAATCCATGAGTGAATGACCTGCAAGAGTACTGGAAACATTCTTGCAGGAGGACATGTCAGGTCCTGACGTGTCAGGGCTGGCAGCTGTGAGTGCCACAGGCACTGTGGGAAACAAGGAACAAGGGAGGGATCCATGAGTGGAGAAGATTGCTGTGGAGGAGCTGCTGCACAGGATCAGTCAGGGAGCTGAGGGCTCTCTCCAGCCCTAACACAGCGGGGGGATGAGAAGAAATGGCCACACTTACCATTCATGTCTCACTGGTTTCTTGGCCAAAGTGGCAGGTCCCCACAGCAGCACCATAAAATGCAGCTGACTGCTCATGAACACTCCTGGCTTGGCTGTGAAATACAAGGGGAGCTGGAGCAAGCCTGACAGGGCAGAGTATTTACCCCCCTGAAGTCAGTGCCAGCCACTGTTCCTGGAAGTGTTCAAGAAACGTGTGGATGTGGCATTTGGGGACGTGTTTTTGTGGTGAACATGGTGGTGCTGCATTGATGGTTGGACTTGATGATCTTTGAGATCTTTTCCAACCTTAACAATTCCATGGTTCTAACATCACATGCCCTTGCAGCACCAAGGAAGGTACAATTTAAAAGTCTGCAGCCAACTTAAAGCCCTGCCTCCCTCAGGTAGAGCAGCAGTTGCCTGAGGACTTGACAGCATTAGGCCTGGATGCACAGCCCTGGAGGATGCTGCAATCGCAGACAAATTCAAACACCACTTGAGTGTTGTAATGGTAGAAATGGAGAAATGGTAAAAAAAGGCTTTTGTTGAGCAGCCCACGGCATTCTCCAGGAGAGGCTGCACATACTCCCTGGGAATTGCTCCTAATTGCTTCCAAGGGCATGACAGGAGCCTGGAAATGCAAATTCCTACACATTTCCGGGGTGCCTAATTTCAGGCACTTGACCAAGACACAAGGTTTTGAGAGAGATGCTCACTCAGCATTTTTTAAAGAATTCAGAGCACTCAGAAGAACTAAAATGGGCAGCACTATTTTTAGTCAGTATGAAACTGCAGGTGATATGGCACCACCACGGTCCCATTCTGCCACCAAATGCATTTCCACTACTCATTGGTGATTTTTTCCCCCATATTAAAATGCATTTGCAAAGCAGCCCCTCCTGGAAGCAGTTTTTCCTCAAGTGGCTTGTCACTGTCATCAGTACAAGGATTACATCACACAGGGCCTGCTCCAAAGAGTTCAAGGCGAACTGTGCAGCTGATTTTTGGCTCAAAGTTCTTGGATATTACCTCCTTATTCCTGCAAAGCAACCTTGTTTCCAGGAACAAGCCCCCAGACCAAGTAGAGTTTTGGGATACTCTAATATCAGAGCAGTTAAGCATGAAAATAAATTTTATTTTAGTTCAAGTCCAAGCATCCTGCAAATGAATTAGAGGCATGACAAGCTGAAACATCTGGGACAGGATTTGCAGAAGAGCTCATCATTGGGGTTTTTCCTCTTACGTCAACAATGCTCTGCTGGAGCAGATTTAGGAAAGGGCAGGGAAATGCAACTTTTGGTTTTAAAGCCATGGTGCCTCTGTTCAGAAGTGCCCTGTTCCCAGCCAGTCTTTCACCCTACTCCTTTGCTCCCAAGGTCACCTTCAGCCACATCTGGTCCTAGCAAACCTACAGGTGCATGAATCACTTCCCACCACGCCCAGCACTGAGGGCTGGATTTGTGAGGCTCCCACACGCACACCTACCTTGCCACAGGGTTGCTTGCAGGCTTCGCACTCCCCCTTTTCCAGTGGTTACAAACCCCTGTGATCCCATCGACACGCAACGCTGGATCAGGATTAAAAGTTAGTCAGAGAAGACTTGTGGCCACAAAACGAGCAGTGAAAGGCAGCTGCTGCTGGTAGATCCTGGCAGGCACCAATAACCCCAGTTTAGTCTCTCCCTGCTACGGCAGAAGGTCACCAGTAGAGCCACCCCCCACTCTATTCCACCTTCCTGCTCGTCAAATAAGCCCAGCAAGGTACAGTTCATCAGAGAATGCACTGAAGCCGCTAACCTGGGGTCTGTTGTGCTCACACAGTTACGGGTGGTGCCTGCTTAACTAAAACCCTTTCTCAAAAGCCTTATTGTTGGGGCCAGGGCCCAACTCCCAATCTACGCAAACCCACTGAATCCCAAGGCTGGAGCAAGTGGGTGATATGGGAGGTTCATTAGGATGTCCTTTAACCCTTCCTTCAGATCATTAGCAGTGTTAAACCCAGATCTGATGCCAACAAGAGATGGCTATTAGCCTCCAAATCCTGACATTTCTCATTTATCATTCTTTGTGCTTTCAGCTGGTTTCCAATCTGCCAGCAACGCTCCTGTCCCATCACGTGAGCCTGGACAGCTGACAGATGGACTAATTAAGGATCACACTACTCATGGCAACACTGATACCAAGGTCAAAACAAGGTCACTGTGAAAAATAGATTTGACTTTGAGAAGAACAATTGGTATTTTTAAGGCTGGGCACAACTTGTGCTTTCCAAACCAAAGTGTCAGCAAAGCTGCCCAAAAAAGCTCCAACAAAACAGCTTCCAAGCTGAGAGGCCTAAGAACAGTCTGTAAGGATAAGGAAACAGCAGAGGCAGGATGTGCTTGGGACAACAGCTGTATCATGGGCGGGCTGTTCTGTAGGCAATGGAAACACATTTCCTGAAAGATTAAAATTGTGTCAAATTAAAAATTAACTGCATTTGCACATCAAACGAAGTTAAATCCTCAGTCTTGGCGATTTAATAAAGGTTTTTTTCTATGTTCCATAATGCAGTGGTTTGACCCAATACACATAATCATGCAAAAACCAGGAAAAAACATATTTTTTTATTATATTATGGGATAATAAAACACCTACTTATAGGTTTGCTCAGATTTAGTAACTGAGTCGTGAGCAATGTTTGTTTCCCCCATAGCTGGGGTGCATTCACATGTTCCTTCCCACATGGACTTTCTACAACAAGCACAAGACTCCCAGTCCAGGCACTTCTCATATTTTTTCTCTTCTACCTGGTTGCACATTTCAATGAAGTATCTACAGGGCCGATCATTTCTGTGGGATTTATCCACCAACAGGCTTGGGAGCTATGGGGAAGGGCAGACAAGCAACCCCACAAGCTCAATTTCTAGAAGCAAACAGCAATCTGAGAGCGCAGTCTAAGGACGCGGAGCCACTACACTCCTGCTGAATAGGTTTCTAGGGTGACTATCCATCACCAAGTCACCTGGGTGTTGTTACAAAATCAGCTAATTAAAACCACACCCTGAGATCTAAACGAGCACAGGAAGTGCTGATGAGTAATGACAAGTTACACAAGGCCTGTCAGCCTCCTGGAGCTGGGAACTTGCTTGCTGTAGAGAAAAATACGTGTTGTAATAATCCCTCAGGAGCACCGCAGTGATGGAGGAGTGCCGACAGGAGCACAGCGGGGCTTGCTTACCTACAGAGTATTTCTGTAGATATTTCTGAGAGCTCCTTCATTCCTACCAAAGGAAAGGTTAAAGATCTCTTTTCCCTCTTCAGGTCATTGATAAAAGGGAGCTGTCCCAAAAGAGGGTTTGATTCTCTGACTGACACGGTGGAGATGGGCAATCTTCACTGAAGGGCAAGGGAGGGTGGCTCTGCAATCAGCCTGGGAGAGAGTGCTCACCCCTCCTTTCCCTAATGACTGCAGCACCAGGCACCCTTCCCGGGAGGAATCAGCCCGGTCCTTCAGGAACTGCAGTGCACAGGAGAAGGGCTCATTATAAGGCATGCCCTGAGTTTATGGCCATTTCAAAACCCGTGTGTGCCTGAGCACAAGGCACACAGGCTGATCCTTGGAGAGCCAGGGAGCAGGCGTGGGACACGTGCTGGGAGAGGCAGCTCCTTGTGAGGTGCTGGAGGATGTGCTGGAAGATGTGCTGCCACCCACCTGGGCCCCACCTGCACACCCCGACTTTGCAGCTCCCCTCTCCCTGCCACCTGCATCCCTCACTGGTGCTTCCAAGATGTGTCCTCACCTCGGGAGGTGCCCTGTGAGATGCACATCCCTGGATGTCCAAGCAGACAGACCCCACTCTAGATTTACACCTCAGAGAGCTGACTTCTGCTGCAGTTTCATTTTTCAAACAGAAATGACAGCAGGATGAAGTCTTGTGTTGATATTGGGACTTTGCCATCACATGGAAGTTATCTTGGGCATGGAACAGAGAAAGAGGAGAAATTGAACTCCAGTACTACTGGATAGATTTGCACACCAAGTCCAGCACCTTCTCGACAGGCACAGATGGTCAATCACACCCAAACCAAGCCATGCTTGGTGGGCATAGAGTGATGCACCATGCAGGACCTCCTCAGCAGGTCAGACAGGTTGTGTTTGTGCCGGTCCCACTACGTGTGTGCTGTAAAGCTGAAAGGCAAGTTGTCTGCAGACACAGCTCCAGGACCTCTGGATGTCTGGCAGGCCTGGCAGACCCCTCTGACTATCAGCAAGGTAGATTGCTCCCTGTATTCTGAACTCCTTGGTCTGAAGTCCAAGACATCCCAAATATCTTGCTGGGTTTTGCAGCTTCTGGCCAGTATTCCCCTCATTGCCAATCTGGATGTCTGAAAATCTCCAAAAAGTGACCTTATTTGTTACCTCTTGGTTTCTTTTCCTTGCCCCCCAAAAATTTCTGTCTGGAAAAACTTTCACATTATAAAAACCCATAATAAAATACCCCCCAAACCCATCCCAAAGGATGAGTGTCCTTTTGGATGCCATTACAACTACCACAATCAGAAATGTAAGCAGCAGGACCAGTGGTAAGAGAGGAGCACAGGACAGACACTGTGCCTGTGTGTGAAGATTAACACCTTTGGGCAGGAAGTTACAGTCTGTCTACAAAGGGCCCTGCAGAGATTTATTATTTATGGGTAGTATCATTATTTAGAGTCCAAAGGTCTGCCCATTTCCTCCAGCTTGTTTCAACAAAGATCAAAGGAAGATTCACCAGTGTCTTCCTCTGCATTGCCAGAAGGTAGTAGTAACAATAGTAATTGGGGCTCTTTACAGTCAAAATGCTTACAAAAAACCTTTTCTAATTATTTAATAATGAGGCACTTGGTGATGCACTGGAAGCAACACTCACTGCCTCCAAGAAAACAGAAGTAGCATCAGATGTCTGCTTGAGGAAAAAATGCCATGGAAGAGGGTGCCCTCTGTAGATATTAATCCATGTGACCCTGGGAAGGAGCTAACTGATGCCTAGCTTTCCAAAACTAATTCCAAGACAGGCTGTGATAGATATATACCTGTATCTCACTAGAAATGGGTGAACAAGGCTTAGTTTGTGCCATCCTGACAACTGAAAGACAACATTAAGACTACTGAGGGCAAATGGGATTGTGTATTTATCTGAGATATAACTTCTTCCTGGAAGTTAAACCAGAGGATAAATGTGGAGGTAATATACAGTGTCAGGCAGAGGGCACAGCAAGGCATGAACCTTCTCACCAGTGCAGGCTGTTTCACTTGTATGAAGGGACCTGAAGTGCACAAATAACCTAACAGGTAATAGCAGAAATCAGCAAACAACAGATAATTGTCTCCCATTGGGAACATTTTTCCTCTCAGCCCAAGAACAGCAAATTGGGGACTCCATGATACCTAGACATGGTCTTCATTTGACTAATCCAGCTATTGTAGAATCAACATTTTATCTCCTGCATTTACATGAAGCAAATTGGGCACAGGTTCATTTGGAAAAAGGGTGGGCTAGCAATGGGACAAAATTCTGCAAGCAATTCTGTGCTGCAGGACTATTTTCAGATTGCTTTGGGCACAAAGGCTGCCCAGGAGCTCATCACTTGGAGGCAGGCAGGAGCCTCAGGGCCCCATTAATGTAAAACACTGCGTTCCTGCGCCACTGGTATTTATGGAATCTCCCCCAGTCCCGTATGTTAATGCCATTTGGGTGCAATTGGATATTTTGTGACAGTGAAGTTATCTTAAATTCCAGGGGAAAGCTGATGAAAACCGTGATTTAAAACATCCTTATCAAGCACTGGTTAAACAGTAGGTTTGGGAAGGGAGAGAGATTCTGGAAGAAAAACTGTCATGCATGGAAGAAGGTGAAATAACTCACATTTACACACACATAGCTACACACTGTGGTGGGAGAGCACAGGGATTTTCAGCATCACCTTGCCCCGAGTCTTGACGAGTGCCTATTTTTGTTTTGATTTTTAAAGGCATACAGAGCTGTGGCTGTGATGCTTGGAGTTCACTGTGAGCTGAGCTGGAACGGTGTGTCAGCTAACTGATGCCTTTTCCTGGTATTAAAATCAAGAGTCAAACACGGTTAGAAGGGAGAAAAGGCTTTTACCTCTGTATTTATTATAAGGATCCTTAGCTGCACCACGCCCAGGTGGAATGGGCTGAAATGCGCCCCGCAATGCACACACACGATAGATTGAGTATAACATTATAGACCTTACTAATTAGCATATCTATCAAAGATTCCCCAATGAGAGGCTCAAGTGAGCCCCCTCCCCAAGGAACCTTCCCCTGGATGGTCCTATCTTAGTTTACAAAATGTGTTCTGGAGAGGACCTTGGTGTCTGGGGTTTCTAAGATGTTTAGTCTCCTAGCTTAACAAAGTAAGTCTAAGAATGTAGGCTAGAAAACACTAAGAATACAAAAAGCTATAAAAAGGTATATAAAAGGGGTATGAAAGAAAAGGCAAAAAATCATCATGGCATCATAACCATGGACAGACTTCCACATTTCCTCAGTTCTCCTTGGAGTACAAGCAGGGCAAACTCAAATCTGCCTGCAAAATCCCTGGAAGAAACCATCTTCAAATTTTTAGCCCTTACATAAGCCAAAGTTTAAATAACCCACTTCTACAATCATTTCTACACGTGTTAAAGTCCACAGACAACTGAAAAGTGGAACAGCTCCCCACAAACGGGAAGTACAGCCTGTGGAAAAAATCCCTGCAGGTTTGGGGCACCAGGCTGTGGGAGCCAGAGGCCTCTCCTGGATGGCAGGAAGGCCCTGGCACACTGCAGGTGCAATGCAAAGCACCACCAAAGTCAAAGCTTAATATAAATATTGGTTAGAACTATTTCACTATTCAGATCTCAGGAAAGCTGGGGAGTCAAACATCTCCTTTTTTACAGGAGAAAATGGGAAAACCCCACACTGCCTTTTTCCTGGACTGGATGCTGGGAACTTCCAGACAAGGGCCTGTATCATGCATTGGCTTTGAGCCTTTTTTTTTTTCTCAATTTCTAGAATCACAGAATCACAAAATGGCCTGGGTTGGAAGGGATCTTACAGTCATATCATTCTAAGCCCCTGCCAAAGGCAGGGACCCCTTCCCCTAGACCAGGCTGCTCAGAGGATGCACAAGCAGCATCTCTTGCAGTAATTTTTTTCCACAGGCAACAATCAACAGCTCTCATCTCAATTGCAAATGCAGCTTGGTTCAAGTTTCAAAAAGCTCTGATGTTCTGTGTGTCTGTGGGTGTGCACAATTTACTGTGGCTGCAGCACTGCATTTGTAGGACTACATGTAGTTTTTTCTTTTTTAATCTCCAAGGCAGTTATCTCTGACAGTGAGTGTGTCACAGGACACTTCTTGCAGGGATTGCACAAATAAGCCTCCAGCCTCTTGCCTTAACAAGCTACGCGACCCAGCGATGTTGAGCATGACACTCCTTGTGTTTTATTGCTGGCTGCAAAGATTTGTTTTGAGCCTCTTTCAGTGCCAAAGGTCTTTATTGCTAAACAGCCCTTGCTGTTGAGAAATACGTGAATTTAATGTACTCATACTGGAATGCCTGCTTGGAAGGTCGTGGAAATGCAACTTAAAACTGCAATCAGCTCTTCCTTCCCCTCTTTTTTCATTCTGTCTCTGAGTTTTCTCTTTGCTGCTTGTAAACCACTTCCTGAGCTGTTTCCCATGCTGTAGCAGCTCTTAATGAAGCAGGCTGTCACCTCAGTGCTGCTCAGGCACATGAAAGGGATGATCTGGAGGAGGAAGATGCAGTGGCAAGTCTCACAAAAGCAGCATCCTGCTTGTGCTGCTTTGACAAGATGTGAAATAGTTCCACTCATCCCAACCATTTTATTAATAATCAAAATCCATCCACAGAAGAAAGCAGTGCTGGTAACACTTTCCTTGGCTGTTTGGCAAGATGCCTGTGGGGAGGACATGGAAGAATCTTATGAAGAAGAGCACCAAAGCCCGTCCTGGACTATTTCATATCTGGAAGAGGTCAAGGAAAGTTTCTGGGGACTAGGCTTTGGAGAGGCAATAGAAATCAGGCTTTTGAACATTCTGCATCAAAGCTCATCTGTTGCCTCTGTACTTTTCGCTAGGAAACAAAAGGCTTCCATGACAGCTACCAGCAGTTACAGGAGTGGAGCTCTCTCACTATACCGGGAGAGAAGTTTTAAGTATGTAAACGTGGCTGTGAATTTTTAAACAAGTCTGGCACCTTTCACGTTGCTTTTCAGCAAGCACTCTCCACTTCCAGCAGGAGCACTGACAGTTTCCTGGGAGCAAATCCTGTGCTGTATTCTGAAAGTACATCTGGAGTTTTATGCTCTCAGGTATTCAATTTTTCTCCCTGATGTGTCTGGTGCTGGGATCTGGGATATAAGTGAGAGCTCTTCTTTACTTGAAGCAAAAGATTCATTTTCAGCTCTCACAACTGAAAAGTAAAGCTGAAAACCATAGACTCTAAAAAAACATGGACATCAGAAAGGCCATCACAATTTTTGAGTGGTTTGGAGTAGTGAAAGTAGTGAAACTTTAATTGTGGTTGTCCCTCTGACTGTTGCACAGGAGAAATCTGAGTCTAAGAGTTATGCTCTCATGGTCAGTGAAGAGAAGCACACGAAGTAGTTAAACTATCCAGTTAATGCTCCAAATTTGATCACCAAATATTGCATAAGCTGCTCCTAAACAAGTTACAGATTCAGTATTATCTGCAGAAATAGTAACAACCAGCATTTGGCAGCCTCTGAGAAACCTACTAGTTTCTAATGGGCTGTTCACAGTGACCCCAAATAGACAAAATTAAGCTAGTAAGGTGTTCATTATGTATCATTTACCAGCTTGTGCAAGTGTCAGCCTAGAACTCAGGACCACACCTGACCTTTTAATAGACACGTTTTTCTAACCACTGATTTCTAGCAGGCTGTGCTGTAAAGCAGCTTAGCTTTTATCCCAGTGCCTGATCGAAATATCCCTCCTCCCCTCCAGCACTGAGCATCCCGCTCCATTAGTGCTCCACAACTCTTATCACACCTGCTCACTCCTGTTCCTGTGATGAGGTGCATTGTGTCTGCTGGGCCCTCTCAGAACACCTCTATTGCAGGTACAGGCCGTTAGAAATGGAACAAAAAAAGGCACCAAGCACAGAAGCAGTGGGGTGATGAGAGGAGGTGGTATCTGGCAAGGCAGGGGTGTTGGGATGGCCCATCCACGTCAAGGCCCAGGGATCAACGTGGAACATCCCCCAGGTCAGGGCCCTGACTCACACGCGCTGACGCAAACAACCGCAGCTGCTAAAGTGTCACTGCCTGTCCTGCCCCTGCAGCCCAGGTGACACCCAGCAGGGAACAGCAGCAGCCTCTGTGCCAGCACTGCAGCACACCCGTGGCACTGCACATGCACAGCAGCCAGCCTGAAATCAGGAGCTGGGAACACCGGGATGAGCTCCCTGCTGTAAGGAGAGCCACCTTTGGTGGGTGCTTTGTCAGCAGCTGGGACTCCTCAGTCCAGTCTGGGGGCTTCCATGGTGCAGTGAGTTCAAGATGCTTCAATACCATTAAAACTAATCTCAACAGCAAAAAGGGTTTGCAAATGGACAAGTGACACACCAGTTTCCTATAAAAGAAATCATCACACTGCCTGGAACACTGACTCCTGAGCCAGGGCAGCAAAGCATGAAGCCATAACCTAGGTTTGCCAATACCCAGCAGCCCTGAAAATCTTGGGGCCTGTTTACAGCTACTGCACGTGGTTTAGGAAGTTCTTCTTTTAAGGCTTTGAGGGGGGCTCAAAGTATCTTCCTCACTGTGCAGGAAGAGAGAACTGTGTGCTCCAATCTGGTGAGACCCTGCCTGCAGAGCTGCCTCCAGCCCTGGCAGCCCCAGCACAGGAAGGACATGGAGCTGCTGGAGCCAGTCCAGAAGAAGCACCAAGATGATCAGGATGGAGCACATCCGTGGGGAAAGGCTGGGAGAACTGGGATTGCTCAGTCTGGAGAAGAGAAGGCTTTGGGGTGACCTAATTGCCGCCTTCCAGTGCCTGAAGGAGCCGACAATGAAAATGCAGAGAAACTGTTTACAAGGGCGTGGAGTGACAGGACAAGGGGGAATGTCTTCAAACTGACACAGAGTAGGTTTAGATCAGATGTTAGCAAGAAATTCTTCCCTGTGAGGGTGGTGAGGCCCTGGCACAGGTTGCCCAGAGAAGCTGTGGCTGCCCCATCCCTGGAAGTGTCCAAGGCCAGGTTGGATGGGGCTTGGAGCAACCCGGAATAGTGGAAGGTGTCCCTGCCCATGGCAGGGGGTGGCACTGGATGAGCCTTAAGGTCCCTCCCAACTCACACCATTCCATGATTCCATCTCAAACCCAGGACAAAACTAGAACCATTCATCTGAAGTGATGCTATGAGGTGTTCCCACTACCTGTTTTGAACTCTGTGGTCTCCTGCATCACCTTTCCAGAGTTCTCCCTGGCCCTGCGTGTCTGCCTTTACCTTGGCTGCTCTGTGAGGTGACAGTCAACTAAGTGTGCTAACCAGCAGAGACACAGAATCATAACCAGCTCGATCTGTGGCACACTAAAGACCAGCCCACATGGGCTGGGGTATTTTTACTACGGAAAGTCCTTTCCTTTGGGGTACAGTTTCCTCTCACTTGAATCAATGATCATTTGTTACATTAATTCAGAGACAGAAATCAGCTACACTGCATTCATGCTCTCTAATTGTCCAGCCGGAAAAATCAATGCTGTTATTGAATTAGCCAGTTGCTACAGCAAGTTTTCTTTGATTTCTATGGTTCCCATGAATCAATAGGAATCTGTCATTGCCTCTAAGTGGAGCAAAGTCAGGCCCCAAGTCACGTGGCTGGATGACAACATAAATCTTCCTGCAGAGTTCTGTGCATTAGGTGGATATGGGACTGCTCGGCAATTTGCCAAAAAAGTACCTCCAATGACTTCCTCCCCTGCCTCACCGACTGTTCCCAGCTCGTAACTCCACCCCTGCTTATCAATTCTCATCTCTCACACTTCATATCTTCTGTTTTCCTGCTTCCTTGTCAGGTTTTTCTGTGCCATAGGCAGGACCTCCTGCTGCTGTCTCTGTATTGTCTTAGTACAGGTGTCTCTGCCAGAAACATCTTTCCCTGCATCTGATAAACCCAAATGCCTCCCCAGGACTCCCTTCCCTGTGCTGTTGGCAGTCAAGTCATCTTTAATCAAACTGCTGGTCCAAATACTTTGGTTTGGGTTGGCTTTTTTTTTCAGAAAGGTAATTTTGTTGTTCTTTTCCAGCCTTCCCATAAAAGTGGCCATTTTTTATCGGCACAGCTGGCTGGGAAGCATGACTCATACATAAATTACCCCTTTTACTGCCTTCCTTCCTTTTGTCAGCCCTTCTGCTGTCAGCTACGTGGGACAGGACCATTATTCTTCAGTGTTTAGCAAACACTCTACACATAATGGGCGATGCTGTAAACAAATGAAAATCAGACCTGAAATCAAAAGCGAGCTGACTGACAGGACTTTTGTGAAGCCCTCTGAGCTTTGCAGGGGTTTAATCAGCTGTGCTGCACTGTTACACGGCGCTCACAATGGCTCTGCCTTACTTCTATGCTTAGACAGGGTCCCGGGGGATGGCCACGGAGATCAGGTCTTTAGCTCTGTTACCCGTAGCACACTCGGGTTGATTAAGAACGATCTGTGCCTTCCAGGCTGAGAAGCACCGTGTGCCTTGTGACTGGCATGAAATGATGGATGGCCCAGCACTTATTGCCTAATCAGAATTTCTTCCAGGGAAATTGGGGGAAGCGATAGAAATTAATGCTAAGGAATGGCAGGCTGCAGGAGATGTCAAAACTGATGGGGGAAACTTCCCAAGACAAGTTGGCCCTTTTTTAATGAGGGCAGAAGCTCATAAAAATCCTGTGCAAACAAATTTTGGTCATGCTGTAGAGAAGAGAACACAGGGAAACGCAAGGATTGTAAAGATGACTAAGTGCTAATCTGAGCATGAGTGAAAATCAGGGGGAAACAGGAAAGCAAGTTCAGAGGGCTGCAGTATTTCAGCTACCAAGTGTGAATACAAGAAATGAGTAGCTGTCCTGGGGTGACTATGTGATACTGTATTCCCTATCATCTGCCCTATGCCAGATATGAATCCTGTGCCTTTCTGTACCTTTAAGAGAGAGGGGGGGAGAGCCAGTGGAATTCTTTCAGCGGCTTGTGTTAAAAACAGAGATAATGCGCTGCTGCTGCAGAGCGGAGGAAAGCACCTTCCTGCTTTTTTTTCCTCAGCTCTCAGCTCTCTGCAGCAGGGAAGAGGGTGGCATTCCTTTTGCTCTTTAGCTAGGTTCTGGTTCGTTAGCTAAAGCAAGGAGTTTCCTGGGACTTTGGCTTCTTCTTCTCTTCTGGGCTGTTCAGCAACACCAGAACATTACTGGGAGGCCCTACACCATGGTCCAGAGAAGAGAGAGTCACACCCAAAAAGGACTTTGAAAATCTTCCCAGGTCTTCTCCACAGCAAGACGTTTCATTATTTAACATTAGTCATTCTTTTTCCCATGCCTGTGTGCACTTTGCTTATTAAATAAATAGTTTTTTTCACTTTCCTCCAAGGAAATTTCTTTCCGAACCTGTGGGGGAGGGGCTGCAAGAAATCTGCCTTCTATTAGAGGATACGTTCATTTGGTATGTTCTTCCAAATTTGTCTCAAACCAAGACAGTAGCAAAACTGGTGCGTGGCATGACACAGCTCAAACTGGGGCATCAAACCAGTATGAATAGTATCACATGGTATTATGTGTAGGAGAAACAGCAATGCTTCCACAGTAGCAACAGTGAGAGGTTTGTGAATATTCGTGTGTTGAAAGTGGATATTGTTTGTGTGGTATTGCCTACCCCAAACACTCATAACTTTCAAGTTAGGCTCAGGAAACTGGGAAAGTGGCTTGAAAATTGATGGGTTTATAAAGCACTCCATACATTCTAAATGTTTCTCTTCTAGTTTTCAACCTTCATGGTTTATTTCTGTTGTGCAAGGGTAGAGTCTGCTCCAAGTGTCACACTGGAGGTCTGTAACAGAGCCAGAGATCAGACTTCAGACGCTGGACTTCCCACAGCCTTGTTGTTTATCCCTTCTTGGGAATACAAGTAACCCCCTAAAATTCAGCATTTAGGGTCTTCCCAAGATGCCGAGAAGAGGATCTCTTTAGCCTAAAATGTCTGTGAAGAAAAGAGCCACCCTCTTTCCAGATGGGATGACACTGATAACCCAGTAAAATTATGAACGGCAGGTCAGCAAAAGGGGCTTTTGGCAGGGAAATGTCAAACCTGACCAAAAATACAGGACGTGAAGAATTTAACCATCCTTTCCCCAAACCATAACATTAGACCCAAGTCTCTAACACTAATTCAGGAGTAAAAATCCTTTCACATGATTCAATCATGTTCTTAATTCCTGCTCTCAGTGTGCTCCTTGCCATGGCTTATGGCATCAGTGGAGTTTGATGCTGCCTAACACTGGGATTTCAGTCCCTTGCCGTGGTTAATCTATAAAAGGAGAAGTTCCCATGTTCTGTTTGAAGGATTTTTATCTGACCCAGTGGATTAAGCTGCCTCTTGCCTGGAGAAATCGTTCTTCTCCCCGTGTGTTTGTTATGATGCCGATGTGTGCTCGTGAGATGAATTAAAAGGAGTCTGTTCCCAGGTCTGACAAGGTGTGTATTTACATGAAAAACAGTGTAACTGAAACCAACCAACAAGTCCTACTTTCCAGCTCTCCAGAAAAAGCTAAATGTTGCCTATTGTCAGCAGAATTTTGTTTTGGAAATTCTGTCCCCAGCATGTTTGCTTCTTTTCATCTAGACAATAAAACACAGCAACACAAACTGAAGTGTGATCCTGTCCTTATTTGTCACCCAAGTCTTAACAGAGAATGAGATGAGGTCATAATTATGTGATTGATTATATTATCATGAATTAAAAAGCAGGGCTGGAGGAGACATTAGTTAGGTAAACTGAAGAAAGTCAATTGAAAGTCTGTAGCTGTGTTTTGCAGGAAGTCCCATTAAATTCCCTCTGGCCCTGCTGCCTTGGCCTGAGTCTCAGGCTCAGTTATTACCACCAAACTCATATGGGGCCAGAATTGTCACCCCATGCGTCTGCTAATTTAGCCCAGGAAAACAGCTCCACACAATTAAAGCTCCAGTGGCTCCAGAGCCACTGAGCACAGATGGGCACAGGGACACAGTTTCCATGCCTGAAATGCATGGAGACAGGTGGAGGAAAAGGTGGGGGAAAGCTGCACCAAGCAGAGAGCCAACACTGATCCTGCCCTCACCACAAAAGGGTCAGGAATCATCACGACATGAGCCACGAGCAGCACCACTGCAGCTCCAGGTTAATTAGTGCCTGCCTCAGCTCTGCCTAATGAGGGGTGGTGTTTGTCATCCCCATCCTGACAGCTCCCTGCCACTTCCAGGTGGATTTGCCACATGAACACAGGAACTCTGTGCCCAGGATCGATGGCACTCAGTCCTGCCCAGGGCTTTTCACCAACCGTGAACAGGCTTTTCCCCCCCGTTACATGCAGGGAAACACCAACGCCCCTCACCAAATTTGCACAAGCTTATCATAACCTTGCATTTCCCAAAATCCAGAACTGTACTAAGCTAGCTCAAAATATTTACCTGGGGGGCCTGGTTAATGGAATAGAAGCTACATGATTAAATCCTACTCTCCTGAAAAGAATCCTACTCTGGAAAATGACAGTGTTTATTCTAGAACCTGGAACTGTTCATTTTAAGACCTCCTGAACAATTTAAAATACTTGGTTTTTAATGAAAAGCTGAAAAACTTGGCTTTGATTGAAGTGAAAAATGAAAAGGCTTGATTTAATAATGTTTTCTGGGGGAAAAAAATCCCTTCTTTTTCTGGCCATAAAGTATCAGGAAGATGATTCTCAAAAGCCAGACTTCGTCCTGTTGTGACTTGAGACTCTGAGCAAGGAAGGTCAGAACAGAAAGAACGAACCACAGCTGATTATGAATGCATGGCATACAAGGTAACAGCATTTCCAGAAAGCACAAGAAGCTCCTGGAGAATCCAAAGCCATTGGGTTTTGAACACAGAGAAGGGATAACATTTATTTTCAATTTTTTGTCTCCACAATTCTTCAATAAAATGTTATCCATGTTTCTAAGGCCAAAATACAGTGACCTAGTGCAGTTACTTGGGAGAAAAAGGAAAGGAATAAGTGATTTATGAAAAAGAAGTCTCACTCTTTTCTTCTGTTATTAAAATTAGACTGTGTAAAATCAGCAAAATCTGAAAATGGATGATTTGCTGCACCTAAACCCATCTGCCAGCTAGAGACTGCTCCAAGCCTCGCCAGCTGTGGCTCTGCCTGCTGTGCGATGCTGGCCATGCCTTTTCACACAACCCTGTCTCTTTTCCCATCCTCCAATTTAGCCATGATTTCTATTCAGCTCACAGGGTCTTGCGGCAAGCCCTGTTTTTATCCTGTATCCCGGCTCTCCGGGGTCTGGATCTCACTTAGCTCTAATGTAACAGATAAATAACCACCTATGGCTGTCTTTCCAGGAGAGCCTCCTTGTGCCACCTTTGGCAAGCCGCTGTTTTCTCAGGCATGCTGGCAAATGGCAGCTCTGCCTGCATTTGCTGACAGTCTCCTGTGAGCCCAACAGTGTTCCCAGGGTCCCCCAGAGCACTGGAACCGAACACAGGCTCCCAGCACTTCCTTCCCTGTAAGCCAGCTCCTGGATGTCAGACAGACAGATGAGTCTCATGGAGTGATGGGGTTTGTGCCTAAACCCTTCACAGCCAACATGGGCTTGTCTTCCACTCAGGGAAATCACTGTTTCCTCCCTGCCTGGAGAGTCTCTCTTCTCTAGATAAGTGTGTCGAGGGCTTTCTGAACCAGAGATGACTGGGGCTGGATTGCTGTGTAAAATCACTGTGCTCCTTCTTAATCTGTTGCAGGCTGTCTCACCAGGCTTCACTGATTTCCAGATGCTTCTCAACTACCAGAGCCATGACTCTTATTTGCATTCTGTACTGAGAAAAACTCCTCATTTAGGATTTTTGCTTTGCTTTTCACCTTTGCTTTGCTTTTTGATGTAGACCTACAGGAGATGATGCCTGGTGGACAGTAAAACTATGTCACCTATCGCTCCAGGCTCTCGCTGGGACACAGGAGAACACCCCGCCCATTTCATCATCTCCCAGATCCTGTTGGAGCAAATTCCAGCTATCAGGGGAACCACAATGAATTAACATGCAAATTGAAACCTAAGCCAAGATTCATGTCACTGTCATCTTTATGTATTAGACTGTAGATCATGAAAGGAATTATGCTCCAGCTGGCTAATTAAGTAAACATGAAGCAAACTAGGGTAGCAGACAGGGGTCTAAGAGCTTGGGCTGAGGCAGGAAATTCTCCTGTGAAGGTGGGCAAGTTCGTTAGGGGTAGTTTCAAAATGCACAAATGACAACAGCAGACCAACAATGGGACTTTGAGGTGGACTGCTGTCCATGTCCAAGTACTGCACAGATTCCCACTTCCTCTGCCTTACAGAGCAGCAAACAAAGGGACTGTGAGATAGGCCAGGGCTTGAGGACAAAGCTCCTCCCTGCCCTCCGTCCAGGCTGGGGCTTCCAACAGGTTTTTGCCAGTACCTGACCCAGCCCAAACCTCAGTGCTCTCAGGCAAGCTACAGCTGGCTTTGCTGCACACTCTTCCAGGGAAAGCGTACCCAAAAGATGGGGAACCCAGCCAGAACCCGTGCTGAGAAACAGAAGTGCCATTCCTTACACAGGCGTCTTTGATGGTTCCACCCTGATGCCAGCAGAAAACCAGCCCCATTTTAACTGTCCTAGCGCGCTCTAGTGGGAGCCGGCTCCCTGCACATCCGGCAGCATCCCGGCAGCATCCCGGCAGGCAGCCCTCTCACCCAGGGACACAAACGCTGGTGTCCAAAGACAAAGGGGCAAAGGAAGACGCTGATAAAAACAGCTCCTCTGGGAAAGAATCAGTGATTTCAATTTCCCAGAGAAGCTGTGGCTGCCCCATCCCTGGAAGTGTCCAAGGCCAGGCTGGATGGGGCTTGGAGCACCCTGGGCTAGTGGAAGGTGTCCCTGCCCATGGCAGGGTGTGGAACGAGATGAGCTTTGAGGGCCCTTCCAAGCCAAGCCATTCTGGGATTCCATGGTGCTATGAAAAGGTAGAGCAGCCTGTTTATTTGTGGATAAAGTAATTTCTTCTCACCTACAGCAAAAACACCTGAACAAAATATTTCCTTTTCTTTTCTCTGGGAATTCTTCCTTTCACACAAATAGCTCCAAGAAGCCAAGGAACCTCAAAGTGGATGAGATTTTTTTTTTTTTTTTACTGCAAAGGCCATATTTGCAATTGCAAACAGACCTGTTCAGCCACAGCCTACATGTGGGTAGGCACTGAGTAGGCCTACATAGAGTAGGCACTGAGTCGCCAACAGGAGAAAATATTTCTTACTTTTTTCATAGTATTTTTCCTTCTATGCTTGGATAGGAACCAGCCTGTGGGAGGAAAGGAATGGGAATGTTTAGAAAATAAATCATTGTTCGGTTTATGCACCTTTGGGCCTCATTCATAACCCAGAGCATTAGGAGAATAACTCAGGCTGAAATCTGCAATATTTATTCCATTAGATGGAAATTGATTCTTTTGCAGGAAAACCATTAGACATTGATATCACAGGTTTGGGAAAACCAACCACTGGTGTTAGTGAGTGAAGAGGGGATGTAACCTTCACACCCCAGGTCAAATTGAACGTGCAGAGCTCTTTGGTGTCTCTGAACTTTAGCTAAAGGCTCACTGTCACCTCAGCAGCTCCGTGGGACCCTGAGCAGGGATTTACAAGGACAGCTGACAGCCGGCACACCACGGATGTGATTTAACTGGGACCTCCAAGGAACACAGTAAAACAAAAGCTGCTCCAAGCTGATAAGGGCTGAAAAAGAAACTCAAAATAGATCAGGGCTCTTGAGCCTCTCTGTTATTGTGGAACACTCCTGGCCAGCCTGTTCATCAGCTCAAGGCTGAAGCTACCCCAGAGTTAACTGGTAGCGAGTGGCACAGGCAGTGTGATGCAGTTCTTGAACAAGGTTCAACAGAGCAATACTTAGCAGCTCTTTTTCTCCTGGAATACACCAAAGAGTTTACCCTGCAGTTCTCATGAACCCTGAGAGCAAAAGGCAGACAAACCAAAAGCCTGGATATAGCAGTAACCCTTGAGAAACAGCCTGGATTCAATTCCACTCCCACCTCTACTGTTGTGCAGCATCTGAGACAGGGCACTTGAAGCCTCCACAAGACCTTTGCAGTAAGCAATCCCATAATACTGAGTGAGGAGCATAGAAAAGTACTTGCAAGACTGTGGTCTCTGGGAGACTGGAGAAACTGAGGCCCAGTGCCTGGCAAACAGCATTCAAGGGAGATACCAGATACCAGAACAATGCAGAGGAAGCAGTGCCCCTTGTGAATGTAACATATTGCTCATCTGCACTTCTTTGCTTCCCATTTAATAACTGACAGGGGAGAAAACAGGAGTTTGAGTAGGACAGATATGTATTTGTCTTACATCATGCTGAATACCACAACCTTTGCTTGAGGGCAACACAGAGCATAGCAGAGGCAAGGGGTTGTTGAGGAAAAGCGTGGGGTGGTATATAAATGAAAGCAGGGCCTGGTTAAAGAAGACAAGCTTGGCATGATGGGGAATTTCAAAGCTGAGGACTGTGTTCATACAGGCAGAGAGGCCCACAATAACATGTTTTTCCAAAGCAGCCTCATGGTGATGAGACACCTTTCCTGAGCTAGGACAGATCTAGATCAGACCACTGGTGTAACACTCACTACTCATGGCACTCCATCTCTGAAGCCCCAAACCAGGCCAGCCACGGACTTACACTTTAGATAGAGTCCTACATTTTGGCTGGGTTTTCCTTGTCCACTGGCAGGCCCAGCCCACCCTCTGCTAGCCCACAGACAGCTGCAGGTAGCTGGAGAATCCTACCTTGTTTGCTTCCTACCCTAACAGATTAACCAACAGCCAAACTGACCTGTTTTTCTACACTCTTCTTCATTTGCTACATGAAAAAAAACCAACAACTGAAAACAGACTCACAACAGAGATTCAGAGCCAAGCTAAAAAGCATTGCTTGCTCCCTACAGTCTCAAGAGAAGGGAATCTAGGGTATTGTCCTAACAACAGCAACACCATCCCTTTTGTATGCCTCTATTCAGCTTCATCCTCTTTTTACTTATTAACACAGCAGAGCACAGTGCATATTAAGCCTGATTTTTCTTTCTTGGATGCACGCCCTAGCATGATTTAGAAATAACCTTAATGTGGTATTTGTAATTCTAGCATTTACCTCTTCCCATTATTTCCAACATGATGTTACTGCGTTCTTGGCTCAGGACGAGCTTCTGTAATGCTTTAAAACACCGGGAAAAAGCTCCAGAGAGACCTCATTCCTATTGAATAAATGATGGGACATGAGCAGAGCACAGGGTATTTGAATATCCTCTAAACATCACCAAAACCAATTAAGCTCTATAAAGCAAAACTAAACCTCTGGGGAGGCAGACTGTGTGATTTCCCCTGCAAAGCCACCCCCAAACCAGGACATATCAATCACATCCAACTCCAGACACCCCTCTAGCACACAGCCAGAACATCCCTTCTCGGATGCAGAATCCCAGAATGGCTTGGGTTGGAAAGAACCTTAAAGATCATCCAGTTCCAACCCCCTGCCATGGGCAGGGACACCTTTCACTATCCCAGCTTGCTCCAAGCTCCATCCAACCCGACCTTGAACACTTCCAGGGATGGGGCAGTACAGCTTCTCTGGGTAACTGGTGCCAGGGTCTCACTGCCCTCACAGGGAAGAATTTTTTTCCCAATATCCAATCTAACCCTGCTCTCTTTCAGTCTGACCCCATCTCCCCTTGTCCTGTCACTCCAGGCCCCTGTAAGTTGTCTCTCTCCATCTTTCTTGTCGGCTCCTTCAGGCACTGGAAGGCCACAATTAGGTCACCCCAAAGCCTTCTCTTCTCCAGGCTGAACAATCCCAATTCTCTCAGCCTTTCCTCACAGCAGAGGTGCTCCATCCCTCTAATCCTGCTGGTCACCTCCTCTGGGCTAGCTCCTCTGTCCTTCCTGTGCGGGGACAGGGGTTAAGCCCAACCACCCCCTGCCACTCTTGCACAAACAGAAACCTCGCTTCAGGCACCAAGGGACAACGAACTGCTGGACAGGCAACAGAGCCAACGCCATTATTGACACTGATAACATCCCTCCCACTGTTTGTCCAAAGGCAGCAGCATCCCTGTCCTTGTGCACAGGCTGACAGGGCCACCAGGCACCCTGCTGGAATACACAGTCGCTCTCTGGAATACAGAGTCGCTCTCCGACGTTGGATAAAAATGCAGCGCTCTGTCAAATTGTTCATTTGCTCATACATTAATCATCACCAAAGCCCACCTCAGCTGTACTCTTTGCACAACTTTTATTCTCTCCATGGTGTGTATTTTCATAATGATAGTGCTCATGTACCACTTAGCAGTATATTTTCATTTGGCCCCAGCCACCCTCCTGAGCAGCAATTTATTACTGCTTGTCACTAGCTGCTACTGAGAGTAATACACACACTGGGTTTACTCAGTCTGTTTGGTATTTCTGGCTTGACTCTTCCTCACACAGACAATACTGCTCAAGCCCAGAGACTCACAAATCAAAACAGCCAGCAGTCTGGGCCTTCCAGCTGCACTTGCACTGTACTTCCCACCTTTTTGCCTGCAAGAGCTAAAAAATTTCATTTATTCCTTCTTTTTTTAATGCAAGTGGAGAGCTTAATGCAGTCTGAGTGCTCTGGGAGCTGCAGGTGTACAGTGAACACCTGTGTGGTCGATGAAAATGTGACACAAATACGCAGGGATGCCTCAGGGGCCTGCCCATGCTGACATTATTGCTGATTCAATATTACCAGGTGGGGCCAGGGCTTGTGCTGCAAATTAATTGCAGAGCTCTCTACTTGCAAAGCACTGCTGTCCCAGTGCTGCAGCTAGACCCTGCTGGGGTGTACAGGGGCACTGCACAGATTTTAACCTGTTAAAGCCAACATGTTCAGTCAGTGTTACCTGTGAACCACAGGCTAGAAGGAAAACAAGCAAAGCTCTTCTGCAAGGATTATCAGGAAATTTGGAGGCCCACAGTGGAAAAAAGCTCCCCGTGATAGCTCTCCTTATGGACAGAAAAATAAATAAAGAAGGAAAAGTGTAATTTTACTATTTGCAAATGATTTTTTACCTCAGACTTGGTAAATGAGTGTTTTGCCTCTGCCCGTGTGGAAGCTCTGCAAGAGGATTTTCCACAGATGAAACTCCTGTCCGTACTCCTGGAAAAAATTAAGGGTCCTTACTGCACCACCTTCCACTACGATGAGGTATTGCCTCACTACACCTCGTTTTTCACCTGCGTACTAAGCTGGGTTTCCCACCGCGGAAAACTCTATATGTGTGCACACGCATGTCTGTGCACATACACGTACCTCTGCGTGTGGGTGGTGCACCCATGTCAGTGCATATATATATATATGTGTGTGTGTGTGTGTGTGTGTGTATGTGTGCGTGTCTGTGCACCCATATCGCGCACACTCACGCACTGAGCACATGTGCAGCAGGAACACCCGCTCGCACACACGTGGCGCACACAACACCACGGGCCATCCTCACCCTCCAGGGCACCGCACCCCGCTATCGCACCCCGCTATCGCACCCCGAGGACACGCGTGTGTCCCAAAATACACGTGCCCACCACCCGAACCGGGCACCGCCGCCCCCCTCCATTCCCCGCCCCGCCCGGGCCGCCCCCTCCGGCTCCCGCCCCCGTGCGCCCAAATCCCGCCGGGCCGCCGCCGATCGTCCCTTCTGTGCCTCCGCGCCCTCCTGCACCCACCGACGGCGCCATGGCCGCGCGGCAGCAGCTCGGTAACGCGGGGCGGGCGCTGGCCGCCGATGGCCGCGCAGAGGGTGTCCGTGAGGGGTGGGAGGCTGCCCCGCCGCCGGCCCCGCAATGGCCGCCGGCTCGCCTCGGCAGGGCGGCCCCGGAAGGCGCCCGAGCGGCGGTTCCCGCGCGGTGTGCCGGCGGCGGGCAGGCGCTGCCCGTGCCCCCCGGGCCGGGTGTCCCCCGGGTGTTCCCGGGGCGGGCCGCTGCGGGCTCGGGGAGCGGGAGCGCGCTGAGGCGATGCGGCCCCGCGCTGGGCGCCCTGAGGCCGCGGCCTCGCCTGAGGAGAAGCGCGAGGCTCTGGTGCTCCCCTTCCCCTCCTCAGGCACCTGGCGCCGCATACACTGCTAAACTACGGAATTTATAAAAGCTTCACTCGCTTAATCCTGTCTCGTTTTCTCTGTTCCACTGTTTAAACCCAAACACTCGTGCTCTTCCCGTGTGCCAGCTTTACTCAGCGTCTCTGACAAGACCAACCTGGTGGAATTTGCGAAGAGCCTGAATGCACTTGGCCTGGGTTTAATTGCCTCCGGAGGAACAGCCAAGTCGCTGAGGGATGCTGGCTTGCCTGTCAGGTACACACACACCCCTGTACATCACCACCAAAAATGCTCGTTTGGGCCCGGAGGTTACTTAAATTGTTTTTTCTGTGAACAAAAGTGGTTGAAAACTGATCTGAAAGTAAGTCTTCCCTTCCAAACAAACAAACAAAACAAAAAAAAAGAAAACCCTGCCCCAAAGCAAACTTCAGAACCTTCTTATTCAGGGGTCTGTTGGCTGAAGCTGAGGGGTGTTACTGTGCAGAGAGGTGTTGGAGCTTTTTGTTGGGACGCCTCGTCTGCCTTGAGCCAGCTTTGTTTCCATGGGGCAATCTGTTACCTTGCTGTTCGTAATCTGCCCTGAGTGCACCTCCTTCACAGCCAGGTGAAATCTGATCTTTGCCTAGTCCTGGGACAGCACTGATGTGTCAGGAACATGTTAAAGCTCACTGGATGTCATTGGTCACAAATAATTTTCCCAGCACAATCACTTAATGCAGATAGAGCCTTTAAGTATTGTGCATCCACTGTTAGAAAAAGGTCAGGTACAGTCACTGGCTGTTTTAGCCCATGGTTCTGGGGAAATTTGTTCTGGTTTCTTCCATGCTGTGATTTAAAAAACAGCTCTGGCTAAATAAAAATGGGTTTCAGTGCAGTGATGAAAAAAATGACAGTTATTTGGCAGGACAGGTGACTGACTCAATTTTTGCTCCCCGTGAACACAGTGGGTGGCTCCTGGGACACACCAGCACAAATCTACATCACCCCCAGAGCTCACTGTTACCCAGCACTTGGTTGTGTCTCTCCAACTTCTTTCCTTGGCTGTGCTGTCAATGAAGCCTGAAGCAAAGGATGCTCACATTTTGCCTTCCCTCATTATTGTTATTTACCACCCTAAACAGTCACAAGGAGTAGTGAAACTAAGCTGGGAGGAAGAGCACCTCCACACGGCCTTCCATTCTCTCTCTCTACAAACCACTCTGACTTGGGGTTTGTTTGTCTTGGTTATTCCAGTGTGTTCAAGAAATAACTGCATTTCTTAGCTGGGTGTGACCCATGAACTCTATTTCCATTCATGGGAAAAGCATGTTGTTGTCCCTTCGGCGTAGGTGGATTTTGTAGTGAAATTTATACACTTTTTTTGGTTTGGGTCATTCAACCTCTAGATAAAGTCAGTGTGGCACATCTGTTACCCTGCTGTTTTCTTCTTGGGCAGAGATGTTTCGGACCTGACAGGCTTCCCTGAGATGCTGGGTGGACGTGTGAAAACCCTTCATCCTGCAGTCCACGCTGGTATGTTTCTACTAATACATTTTTCAGTCTAGAAGAGGGCAGGGAGGGTGGGAAGGAGGAGTTGACACATGTCTTTTTTAAGGGTTGTGTGGAAGAACCGAGTAATGAGAACAGATTTACTCCAGGAACAGAAGGAGAGGTGAAAAGCCAAGGGGTGGAGAAGTGCAGGGTGGCTGAATTACCTCCTTGTTGCTATGCTGGCATCTCTACAGTTAGCAGAGCTCTCTCCCCGGGGCTATGAGTAACAGAGCTTCTCTGTGAATGCCTTTGCAGAGTCAGCTGCAGATGTGCTGGGGCAGGGAGCTCCACGGGGTTTAACCTGTGGGTGGGTCTGGTGGGCAGCATAAGGAACACAACAGCGTAGGCTTTGGGGGTGATTTCTGCATGCTCTGATGTTCTCTGACTCCTCTTCAGCAGGGAGGGTCTCTGATCAGTGGTCTGTCAGCACATTAATCCACCTGCTCTCTCATCTCCTGTTGTTGTGCTTGAGTTACCTCACGTGGAACCTGTTGCCCATCGTATGTGAGGGCTGGAGACAATCTCCCATGACCCTAAACGCAGGACTGTGCTGTTCCTTACACTGTGCCACCCTGTCACCCTCGTGTTTCTCTGAGTTCCCAGACCCCACCAGCCACCTGCACTGCTCATTCTCTCTTGCTTCCCTTGTCTCAAAGGGCAGGTGCCCTTTTTCTCTCCCATGAAGTCCTTAATGATGGTTTCAGTGTTTTAAGGGTAGCAACTGAGTGCTTAGAAAGTACATTGTTGAGGTTGCTGGTCAGTACTTGGAATGCTCTAGGATTTGGCCTTCAGGGAAGAACACCTGTTAGTGTGGAATTTGAACAGCCAAAGACTCCCTAGAGTGGAATAAAGGAGCAGGGGCTGAGGGTGCTGTCTGAACTAGAATGAAAATGTTACTATAGAAAGTCTCTGAGGGAAAAAGCACAGTGTGAAGGGAGATGTTGAATTAAAAACCTGTTGGTTATTTAGTTCTTTTTTAATGAAGATGTTTTTTGTAACTAGGCATCTTGGCTCGCAATATTCCAGAGGATAATGCTGATATGAAGAAACAGGATTTCAGCCTTGTAAGGTAAATGTTGGGGGATGTGATGCAATCCATCAGTGATCAAAAACCAGAATTAGAGCCCAGTCAACACCAAGGAAGGGGAGCAGTAGGGATTGTAACATCTACACACCAGCAGATCTGCAGTCTCCTTTATTTGCCCTGGCAGGACATGCAATGTATTTAAAAGTATAATTTTCTACAGGCGCCTCTTCACCATTTGGAGCAAGAGAAAACTAAACTGGGAGGGTTACGTTGGGGACTCGGAGGTCTGAATTTCTCCTGGTTCCCTGGGAATTCTGACACGTTACACGCAGTCAGTGTAGGGCCACGTTACATGTGTTGCAGAGTTGAGTTCAGTACTTTGGGAGCTGGCTCATCTTCCCTCAGGTTGGTTCCACGTGTCTGATCAGATGGCAATTCCCGATTTTGAAATGCTTGTTTAGTAAATATACCCTTTGATATTTGCATAATGTTTACTGAGTTTCAACACATAAATAAAGAATAGACACGGAAAGTAGGTCAGGAACATGGCGTTTGTTCAGACAGAAAACTTAAAACTTTGCGAGCTGTGTTGGGAGCAAGTGAGCTGCACCCAGAAACTGAAGTAACCCATTTTGTGCACTAATGTACCAAAGATTTATTTCTTTTTTTTCAGTTTTTGTTGGAATGTGTTTACTTGGTGCAGTCACACAGGGTAGTTTGGGGCTGTATGTGACTAACTGGTGTTAACATCCAACTACTGCTTGTGAATAACCAGTTATATGTCAGGGAGCAGCTCCTGGTTCAGAAACAAATGGCTGAGCTGGATGTAGCAAATTGTAGGTGTACCCAGGGTGGGAGGTACAGTATGATTGTGGGCCAGAATGCATCTGGAGTTGTAAAACTACTTTTAAAAACTGATGGATGGATTTCTGGGCTGAATTTGAAAACCTGAAATTTAAAACCACAGGAATCCTCTTAGATGGCTCAGCAGTGGTGGCTCTTCAGAGCATGCTGCATATTAAAGCAGGCTCTGCTGAATTGCAGGGGGAATAACGTGCCCTTACATCAGTGACTTATTGTGCACTTGCATGCAGACTGATAATTTGGATTCAGGTTCTCTTGCAAAAAGCAGAAGTAGTTGATCCTCAGCAGGACTGTCTTTGCATAGTTGCATAAAATTTGCACATCCAAGTCAATGAAGGAAAGCCTGATATTGGTTGTCTTGGTTTGCACAGATAAAAGCATTAGCAGTGTTAAAGTCCACAGATTCCTGATGGTTTGCAACAGGTCAGGAGCATGAATGGATTGGGGGGAAGGGGGCATGAGAAACAGAAAAGAAAATAAGACATTGTAGGAAATTTAGAGACATGAGGGGTTTTGAAAGCCATACTGGAAGCTTATCATCCCTTCTGCTGGAGTTCACATGGAGTGGGAACGAAGAAATGTTATAAGTTTGGACGCAAGGGTACTCATCACAGCAGTTCCGTGCCATACTGAGCACGCCTTGGAGTTTGATACCTTCATGTACTCAGATCAAGAGAGTAAATAAATTCTCTTGGATTAAAAACCCTGTTTGTGAAGGTCAGAACAAATCCTGCCTTTCACTGCAGTTCCTGTGGCTCTGGTAGGATGGGACAGGCAAGTTATTACATCATGCTTGCTGGAATACAGACCTGCTTCTAGATCAGATGGAAAAACTAATTCCAGTAAGGTCCAGTTTTGGCTTGAGAGGGAAAAGTCGATTTTCTCCCCTGCTTTCATGTGCTACAGAAGCTTTATGGCATTTGGGCTGCACACTCAGGTGTCATATGTTGTTGGTATTTTAAAAGTCCAGAAGGTGACATGTAGGTCATTTTCTGCTCTTGGAAAAGTTGTGGAAAATTAGATTGATTGCACTTTGTTTGCTGTGGACCTTCCCGGGGTGCTTACTCTCTTACGAGAATTGGTGGATGCCCATTTGCAGTACTGCTGAGAGCCCACTTTGAAGGCCTTTCAAATGGCTCAAGTGTGGACTAAAATCACTAACCATTTATATTCAGGCACATGTATTTAAAGAAGCTCTTCCTTTAATCTGATTGCTGTAAATTGTGGTACTGACATGGTTTGATACACAGAGTTCAGTTACATGTCCTAATGCACTGTACCATCACTTGCCCTTGGGCTGAGCACCATTCTTGGCCACAGGATTTTATGCTGGTCCCTGATCTGAGAGACGACCATAAAATCACGGGTGATATCTTGGGCTTGCCAAGCCCAGTTTGGCCCTTTTATTTCTTCCTGAATAATCCAGTTTTCCCCTTCAATTCTCAGAGTTGTAGCGTGCAACCTGTACCCCTTTGTGAAGACTGTATCTTCTCCTGGTGTGACTGTACAGGACGCAGTGGAGAAGATTGATATTGGTAAGTTAAAGGGAGAGCAAATCTGCTTTCCAGACAGACTGTATGCTTCTGAACTCTTGAGTGGTCTCAGTTCTTCTCTTTTTGTTTGGTGGCCTTGCACACCTATAAAGGAAGTCTGCTCAAGAGCTCAGGAGCAGCAAGGAGCAGACTGAAGGCATAGTTGGGTAAGCCTTGTTGCTTTTAAGCAATTAAAATGGCAATAACAGGCTGGCAAGGCGTGCTGCATGGGGGGAAGTCATGCACTGCCCAAAAGGAGCCTGAGGGCTGTGCTTGGAAAGGCCTAGTGGACCATGCTTCCTACTGAAACATGGAGAGCAGACTAAACCCCTTTTGCAGCCTGACAGAGTAATAGAAATTTAAAAACCATGAACTTTGCAGAGCAAAGCTGAACCACTGAAAGTGCTCTGAGGATGGCTGAGAGCTTCACTGCAGGAAGCCATTGCAAGGAAAGGGGTTGGTCTGAATATGTGGGAGTGTCCTCAGGACCTGAGTTGGGAAGCATGGACACCTGCATTAGCATGTTTTCTCTTGCTGCTACTTATTAACCCCAAAGGCTTGCTGTTCCTTCACTGCAGCATCTCTGCTTGGCAGCCTGTGAACAGTACAGGTGCAGTTTTGTGCCATGCAGTTGGATTGGGATTGGATTTTCTTGCAGTAGTTTAGTCCAAATGATGCCCAGCAGAGCTCTCTATTAAATGTTTTATGGAGAAATGCTTGCTCTGCATGAAGCAGTGCCAGCCTCTACTTTTCCTTTGCAACAGCCTAGTATCTTGTATGATTTAAGGAGTTGCAATAGCAGTGCAGTCAGACTGAAGGAAGAAGTGTGGCATTTTATCTCACACAGAGGACCTGGGCAAGACTCATTATTATTTGCAGAGACATTTGGGAACCTCTGTTGTTTGGCAGCATGAAAGCAAATCTTTCTGCAGACCCCTGCCTGGCCCGGCGTGCAGAGGATGGTGGTTAAGCCATGTGTGGGGACAGCCATCCTCTTTGGGATGTGGCTGTGCTGTTCGAAGACATTCTTGCCCCCACCTGCTCATCACAACCCACATCCTGTTTCCTCGCCCCTGCAGCTCTGCCTGGCTCTGCCAAGGCCAGTCAGTGTGCACCTTCAGCAGCAGATTGAGTCAAACTCACCAGCCTTGGGCATTTTGAAGAGCATTCTCACTCCTCTCTGTGCTGGAGAGAGGGGACACATTCATCTGGCACAAAGGATTGATGGTGCACGTCTCTTCTTGGCCTCAGCCATGCCTCCTGATTGTGCTGTGTCCAGGAGGGAAGTGCTTCACGCCTGTGCCCCTCTCTTGCAGGGGGAGTGGCCTTGCTGCGGGCAGCTGCCAAGAACCACGCCCGTGTGACAGTCGTGTGTGACCCTGCAGACTACGCTGCCGTAGCTAAAGAGATGGCAGCATCGAGGGACAAAGACACTGCCATGGAAACCCGGCGCCTGCTGGCACTGAAGGTTGGTCACATTTTCCTGCCATGAAGGGCTGGGCCAGGCTCGTGTGCCTTTGGCTCTTTACCTCTTTAAACACCAAATCCTCTGTAAGTTGACGTTTCTAAGTTGACAAGTGTTGCCCATTGTTTCCCCAGGCCTTCACCCACACTGCTCAGTACGATGCAGCCATCTCTGACTATTTCAGGAAGGAGTACAGCAAGGGAGTGTCCCAGCTGCCCCTGAGGTACGGCATGAATCCTCATCAGAGTCCTGCACAGCTCTACACCACGAGACCCAAACTGCCCCTGACAGGTGAGGCCTCAGCTGTGCTGGCCAAGAGGGAGCTCTGGGATAGCTGGGAATGGAGGTGGTTGGACATGTCTTTGAAACTGAAAGACTGTCGTGTACCTTAGTCAAGGAATGGCCAGCAGTGCCTTCACAGCTGCTTTATTACTGAATGGCACTAACTTAGCAATTAAAAAGTTGAGCTGTGTGAGACAGGAAAGCTGCTCTGCTGAGCCCCACAAGACCAATTGCAGCTCTGTGTTCTCTGTCAGTGTAGGATTGTGTGTCCAAGATACTTTGAACAGATTTGTGTAGTGTACTTTCTGCTTGACATTAGATCCAGGTTTTGCAAAGGAAAACCTTGTCATCCTTTTAAGATGTTTTTCTACTTGCCATTTTTCCTTGTTTAGTATCTTCCCCATTTTTTTTGTGTGTCCCTGTTTACTCTGCCTAGAAATCAAGCTGTTTTTCTCTAGGTTTGAATTGGTTTTGTTCTTTTTTTTTGTCTTTCTTTCTTTGATGGTTTTGAGCAGGGGGTTGTTACCTTGGTTTTGTAGAATGCTGCTTCTGCTGATGGTGGCAGCAGGAAAGGATACTAGTCCCACCTGCAAATTTGAGACAGGTCTGGTGTGTCTCTCTGCCATTTTACAGGGTGTGCCACTTGCCACAGTAGTGAGGGAAACCCCTGTTTTGGAGGGAAAGTCTGGCTACTCTTGTTCTCGAGACTGCTTTCAATGTGTGCAGGCATTGTCCTGCTGAATAAGCAGTGTAGCTTTGTGTTGCAGTGTTTTCCCCATTTCAACTCTGGGACCTCTTAGGAAGCTTTTCCATTCCTGCACTGGAGGTTGATTTGCTTGCAGCTCTGCCTCCCAGTATGGCAGCAGAACAATGCTATGTTCACTGCTCCTGGATTATTGTTAAAATGGTCTTTTCTCCTCCAGTCTCCTGAAATGCTCACAGTGCTGCCATGTCAGTGTGAGCAGTTCTTCTTTCAGGGCCAGAGCAAAACGTTTTGAGAGCAGACTTTTAAATGGCCTTTACTCTTGGTGTGCATTTCTGGGCCCTCCACCAGTTGCTGAGGAGCCAGGGTCATTGAACAAGAACAGTTTAAAGTGATTTGAGTGCTTGCTGGGAGAAATCCTTTGCGCTGGCTCTCCAGGTTCTGGGGAGAGGGGTTTGCCTGCTATAACGTGTTCACATGCTGTGTTTGCAGTGGTGAATGGCTCTCCAGGCTCTGGGGAGAAGGGTTTGGCTACTTTAACGTGTCCCTATGCTGTGTTTGCAGTGGTGAATGGCTCTCCCGGGTTCATCAACCTCTGCGATGCCCTCAATGCCTGGCAGCTGGTGAAGGAGCTCAAGCAGGCACTGGGCATTCCAGCCGCAGCCTCCTTCAAGCACGTCAGTCCCGCAGGTAGGGTGGGATGTGCTCGTCCCCCGGCTGTGTGGGCAGGTCCTGGGGCAGGCAGCAGCAGCCTGAGTGCCCTGGCTCGTGTTTCCCACTAGGTGCTGCTGTTGGAGTTCCGCTCAGCGAGGAGGAGGCCCAAGTGTGCATGGTGCACGACTTCCACAAGACCCTGACGCCCTTGGCCTCTGCCTACGCCCGGAGCAGAGGTGAGGGCTCCAAATAACCGCGGCAAACCCGCCTGTCCAAAGAGCTGAGCTCGGGGCTCAGCACCTGAGCAGCATTCTCAGCTCTTCCCTTTGCACCACACTCCTCCTCCAGAGGGCTTTTCTCCATGAGGATCTGCCTGATTGCCTATCAAAAGCTGCTCTCCAAGAGAGCAGCCCTTGTATACTGACTGTTTCAAAGAGCTAAAACCACTTTGGATTCTGTTCCTTGGTGAATATAGAAGACCTGTAAGATGATACATTTGTAAGTTTAAATGTGTGCTTACACACACACACACACACGCACACACATGTGGGGCTTTGACTAAAAAAGGATTTGGGTGAGCAGTGGTGCTGGTAGCACACTCATAATTGGCATGCTCAGGAATATTTAACTGGAGTAGAGATGTTTCTGTCTGGTATTTGATGGGGGTTTTTTTAATGCTTTTGTATGGCAGAGCTCACAAAAGAAGCTAAAAAAAGTAAACAAAACCAGCTTCCTCTGCTTAGCTGAGATACTTTGCTACGTCTCTCATTTTCCATGGCATTCCTAGAAAAGCTGCACAGATTATAGAAAACAAGGCAAACTTGCTAAGGAGCACATTGGCTTGGATTCATTCTTCACAGACCACCTTAGAGTGTTGCTGTCACAAAACAACTGCATGATTGCTAGAAAAATAAACCCTTAGAATGGCAGGGACAGAAGAATTGACCTTGCTGAGTAGTGGAGCATTTGTGATGGGAATTGAGTTCACCTTAGCTATGCCATTAAATACAGAAAATACTTATTTTTAAAAAAAAAAAAAAGAAGAAGAAAAAAGTTGCTACATTTCTGGGTCTGCTTTCTTGCAGGAAAAGCCAGGTGGGAGCATAGCCATCTAAAAGCTTTCCTCTTTTTCCAACTGTCTCCCATCTAAAATCTTTCTGTGTGATCCTTGCTTCTCCTTGTCCTCTTGCCACCAAGGGTACAGCTGAGCTGCTTGCAGTGCTGGAGGTAGTCATTAGAGAGTTAGAGCTTTGACAGAGGCAGTGAAGAAGGAAGAATATCTGAACTATGGGAGTATTTAAAGGTCCATGTGTTTGAGGTAGGATTTTTCATCCTTCTTGCTTTTATGGCCTCTTTTTTTTTTTTTGTTATTTTTGCGGTGGGATTAAATTCTTAGCTCTCATAGCAAATGACTGGACTGTAGGAGTGAAGAGTTTTCTTTGTGTGATGCTGTAGTTTGATAAAGGAGTGAAGTCTGGATTTTTCAGGTGCTGATCGGATGTCGTCTTTCGGTGACTTCATTGCCCTGTCTGATACCTGCGACGTGGCTACTGCCAAGATCATCTCCAGAGAGGTTAGTGACAGCAGAAAATCATTCTAGGGTATCAAGGACAATCACTCTAGATGCAGCCATTGGTTTGTAGCAGCCTTTTCACTGGAAATCAACCTATTTTACCTGGAAGACTTTTACTGGTTTTTGTAATTTGTGTAATCTCTGATCTGGAGTGCAGAATTTACACCAGTCTTTTGATGCATTTGTTTTTCCTACCTATTAACACCTGGCTGTGTGCTAGAGCCTGTGAAATAGCAGAGCTGGCAGTGCTGCTTTCCACGAGATGATTGCAGACCTCTGGAAAGAAACCCTGGTTAGGCTGTCAAAAGTTTCTGGTTGAGCAGATGTCATGGGAGAAGTAAAGGGCTGGAATGTTGATGGGCAGCCCTTTGCCCCAGGCAGAAATTTGGACACAGGTTGCTAACTACCAGCACTTCCCAGGCTGTGCTTTTTACTTAGAATCACAGAACCTTTTGGATTTGGAGCAACCTGGTCTAGTGGGAGATGTCCCTGTCCACAGCAGGATGGAATGAGGTGGTGTTTTCCAAACCAAACCATTCTGTGATTTTATGATGTCAAACAAATGAAAGAGCACATTCAGCTGGTTTGTGAGGGTAACATTTGCTACAGTGCTGCTGAAAACTGAAAAAATCTCACCCACACTGTAAGACACAAATGTGAAAGTTGTGTATCGCTTCATGGCACTGATGAATATAAACTCTCAGTTTCCATGATCTTAACAGCTCTTTTGCCAATGGTTTTACCTCCTCAGGAGTGTCACTGTTGAAATAAGAATTTATTGGTTTTTAAGGCACGTTTACTGTTGAGGCTGAGAAGTGGGGATGTCATGGTCAAGCTGTTTTCCCCCGGAGGAGGATATTAGTTATTAGTTCCGTTCTGCTTGAAGTGATGTGGGGTGCTTTTTACTAACCCCTGCCAGGAGCTCACAGTGCTCTGCTGGTTTTTGTTTCCAGGACTGAAACGCGTAGTGTAACAGTGCTTTTGCTATTGTAGGATGCATACAGACCCCAGGAGAGGTGTGTGTGCCTCTCTGGGAATGGCAAGTGGAGCTTTCAGGCTTAGCCCCCCTTTCATTTTTCTCCTGTGGAAGCTGAAATCTGTGTGTTGCAGGTGTCCGATGGTGTGGTGGCTCCTGGCTATGAGGAAGAAGCTCTCAAAATCCTTTCCAAAAAGAAGAATGGTGCTTACTGTGTCCTCCAGGTTTGTACCCCTGCTCCAGTCAGGGATGAAGCTGGAAGCACAGACACTTTGGACCTGAGATGATGCACCTTTACATGCTGCAGCCAGCATGCTTGTGAAGGAATATTAGTATTATGTGGCCAAGTCAGTGTCAGGTTTCCTTCCTAGTTCCTGCAGTGATTGGGACTTCAAAATCACCCAGTTTTGGTGAACAGGACTAATAGATCACAGATTGCTGTCAGGTCCTATTTCTGCTGCCTCTGAGAGAGAAATGAGCAAAGAACTTCACGGTAGCATCACAGAAAGAAAATGCAAGGCTTAGCTGAAGTTCCAATTGTAGTGTAGCTGCCAGGGGAGCTGGAGAAGATGGCTCAGGAGCTTCAGGCAGGAAGGAATGAAATTGCAGACAGTCTTGGCAGCTGATTACCTCTGGAATTAATTAACTTTGCAAGGATGAGGTCGTAGTGGTGAAGCCTGTCTCTTCAGGACTGAATGCAGAGCAGTGCTAAGGAAAGTTGGCCTAAAACATTTCAGTGGATTAGGAAAACCACATAAAAGCATGTGCATGCTCCTGTTTAGAGCTGGTCACCTCAGTCTGGGTTGTTTCCTGTCTGAAACCTCAGCTGGGGCCACCAAAATTCTGAAAAAGGCCATGCACGGGTGGACCTGAGTGCAGTGTCACAGTTGCAGTTAACCTGATCCCTATGCTGGTGTAAGTTAATTATGCTTCCAGCTTGGATGGAGATGTGCTCCAAGAGTGCAGCTCTGGAAATAATCACATTCGCTGTTCCCTTGAATGCCATAGAGGGGTGGGAGTTGTAGCCTGAGGCATGTAGGAAGCAGCTCCAAATATTTCTGCCTTCCTTTGGAAGGCTGGAAGACTCTTGTGTTTTTCCCCTTTGTGTGAAAACTGGAAGACTGTAGGTTTTGGGCTGAAAGTGCTTTATTGGCCTGTCTTTGGCTTTCAGATGGAGCCCCACTATGAGCCCGATGACCTGGAGGTTCGAACCCTCTATGGGCTGAACCTGATGCAGAAGAGGAACAACGCGGTCATCGACCGGTCGCTGTTCAAGAACATCGTCACCAAGAATAAAAATGTGAGTTTGGGAGATAAATGTGCTTAAACACACGTGGAATGAATGAACTGCTGTGCCTTCATCAAGGAGGTCACCACTGGGCAATTTTAAGAGCTCCTAAAATTTTTTAATGAGATTTAACTGGCTCTTACCAAACAATGCAGCGGACTTTCTGGACCTAATATACTTGGGTAAATCAAGACAGCTTTCCTTGGTTTAGATTCCTTGGAGGAATCAAAGAGGAGCTGGACCTTTCCCATTATTTCAGACTACCACAATATTTGTAAATACTCTCTGTAAACAAGAAGCTACTGTGTGCAATTTTTTATGGTGAGACAGCCATGTGCCAGGGATCCATCACATCTCCTGACTGTTTGTTTACATCACCCTTTTGTGTGCACTGTGTTGTTTAAACTCTGGCCTGGCTGTTATTACTCAGCAATTGGAGCCCACATCACCAGAAAGTTTTCAGTGATTTGTTTGTCTCTGATCTCGTTCTCATTAAAAAAACAGATGTTAATGAGCACATGATTAGTCATGGGCTCAGAAGCAAGTTCAGACATTGAGGTAATAAAAACTGTTTTCATAAATTAGGAATGGAACTTAAAAATAATACAGATTTTGGGAGCTGTTCTAATTGCTGTGGTCCTGGTGTTTGCCTATGAGCACATCTGATGACAGTAAATGCAGAGGAGTTTTCAGGCTTAAGGCCAGTGATAGAACCTGGTGAGATTGAGTCTTACCCCTGAGAGTTGGGAGATCAGCTGCCAAACCAATCATTTATGGGTTTTAATCTAAACAAAATTTGCTGGTAATTGAACAATCCAGGGTATTTTTAGCTACCTTGTTCTGCCTGTGTCTGATTCAGTAACTGTGAGGGCTGGGGTGTAGCATGGCTGCTCCTGGGTGTCAGGGTGGTGTTGACAGTGGTGTTCTGTTCCAGCTGCCCGAGGCTGCTGTCCGAGACCTGATTGTGGCCAGCATCGCTGTCAAATACACCCAGTCCAACTCGGTCTGCTACGCCAAGGACGGGCAGGTAACTGCAGCAGGGCTTTCCCCACCCCACTGCTCACAGGCTGCCCTGGCAGGCCTGCAAAAGCCTCCAGCACACAGGGAGCTGCTGCACAGGGCCGGAGGAGCTGCCCTGGACAGCGCTGTGCAGAACAGTTGTTCCTCAAGAGGCTGCTTCAAAACCTTGCTGTCATTTTTTCATGGTAATGGCAGGGCTGGCTCTTGCATTGGTAGGGATGGAAAGGCTCTTATGTGCTTCTGCACTATGGCCTTCAGTAATTTCTTTCTAACTACTCTGTTCTTTCACATCATTTTTCTCAGGGAGTCTTGTAGTCAGTGTAGAGCCTTAGGAAATTACAGTAGATTTCACAGCTGGATTCTGACTGTCCAAATGCTTCTTTATTTTCACTTTTTACATAGAAAGATGGGATATGCTTTCTTTTTTTCACACCTCCAGGGCAATAAAAATCTTCTGTTCTTCCTGATTATGTTTTTTTAAAAAAACTGATGATGGATGCTGGAATTTATAGGGGTATTACCAAATGTGTAATTGAGATGATGAATCATACGGCCACAGAGTGGTTTGGGTTGGAAAGGACCGTAAAGCCCATCTCATCCCACCCCCTGCCATGGGCAGGGACACCTTCCAGTGGCCCAGGTTGCTCCAACCTGGCCTTGGACACTTCCAGGGATGGGGCAGCCAAAGCTTCTCTGGGCAACCTGTGCCAGGGCCTCACCACCCACACATGGAAGAATTTCTTTCTAGTATCTAACCTAAATTTCCCCTCTTTCAGTTTGATTCTTGAATTTTAAAAAAATCCTCTTTCCAAGTGATTACCAGGCATTTGGCCCAAATCAGCTGTCTAGAAGTTGGTGTAAATGTAATAGAAATTGTATTTTTGCTCAGCGGATCATTCTTGTAATGGTGCTGTTTAGCATGGACGTTTTTTAGTAAACATGGATTATTTAAAAAAAAATACGGAAGAAAAAGACAAAGAGTGTTTTTGAGCTGTAGTAAATCATAAATCAGCAAAATGGAGCAAAGAGTGAACCCTACAGGCGGAGACTGAGATTGAGCTGCAGTGCTCTCCTTGCATTGGCACGGATCTGTTTTTGTCAGGTTGTTGGTACAGCCTGAAAATGCTGCAGGGCTGTCTCACAGGACTTCCTGGGGCTGTGTGGTTCCTCAGAATATGTCTTTGGAGAGCCAGCATTTGTCTTTTATTCTTTTATTTGTCTTTATTATTATTATGTTGGTTTTTTTTTTTTTTCTTTTAAATGATTCTCTGCACTCAGCAGCATTAGATCTCATACCCCCAGAACAAAGGTGTCGCTGTCTTTGCTCCTTTTCCCTCATCACAGCAGCCATCTCCAATTTCCCCCGTGCTTTTGCAAGTCTGGGCTGAGCGTGGTGCTGCAGATGTTTCCAGAGTGTGTGTGGTAATGGATGTACCACATGGAAGGGAGAGGGCAGGAGGGAGCAGGGAGAAGCAGCCTGGGCAGGCAGGGGTTCAGCTGGCAGATTTTAATCAAATACATTATGGAAAGCAGCTTCCACATTGTTACACTTCAAATGCTCTTCCAGGATCTGACCTGGTTTGGGTTACGTGAGCCAAGTCTGGCAAAGTCCACCTTGCTTTCAGTCCCATTGCTTTCGGTTTTCCAGGGCTTATTTCAGCCTCACAGCATCCCTAGGAAATGGGGATGCCTAGGAAAACTCTGGTGTATGAGACCTCCAGAATGTTTAACAGCTTGGCTCCACTGGCTTCAGGAGTGGATCAGCCCCTCCAGTGAGGTAGCTGCGTTACTACATCCTAGGAAAGTGTGGAGTGGGAAGCATTTCTGGACCTGAGTGTCACTTAATTTGCAGGGAGCCAGCTGCCACTAATTGCAATAAACACTTCCACTTGTTCTGGCTGACTTTCAGCTTGTACCACGCTGATTTACACTTGCTTTAATGACACCATCATGTTTTAAATTAGCAATTTAAAATTATTCTTTCTTTATTCTCTGTACGGTAGCATAAAACAAACCTGTTAATTTACCTTATGCTTTCCCAGTGACTTCACTGTTTTGTTTGTCTTCCCAATGGTCAAGTCCTTTATTAGATTTTTATATTTCCAAGTGTCTTTAGGGTTTTTATTTTCATTCATTATCCAGGGTAAATCTGAGTAAACCCAGAGCAGTCTGGATTGTTTTGCAAGAATCCTTTGGGCATTATCCATCTCATCCACTCTGTGCTGTTGCACAGCATTCCAGCTATGGAGTGTGTTTGACTCTCCTATGAAGCAAAGTGTTTTATTCAAGTAGTTCTTAATTTTCACCCAATCTTTTTTCTATTTAGTGATAGATTTTTTTTTTCTACTCACCCTGTGCTGCTGTCTCCTTTCACTGCTCACACTTAATAGGCTCTGCTTAAGCACTTTTGGATTCCCAGGAGATTAAACTCTGAAAGAAACATAATTAATTTTTGCATAGGAAAAGGGGGAATGGCTCCTTTGTGGAGGATTTTGAGGTTTCAGCTGTGTTTTTGTATGGGGGAAGGGCGCCATGTGGGGCAGGGAGAGATGAGGTGTAGGAAGAAGGATTCTATAAAGTGAAAAAGGCAGGGAATAGGTACAGGCCAGTGTGAGGGGAGAGTCAGGTACAGGTCTAGAGGCTGCATTAAGCAGAAGCTCAACCTACTCATTTTTTTATCTCTAGACCAGAAATTCCAGGCTGGACTGAGGAAATCTTCCCCAGCAGCATTCCATCAAAACCTGTGGTTTTAAGAAAGGCAAAACGATGGCTTGAACCTGTGTTGCAGATAAATCTCTGTAGATTTGGGGATGCTTGTGAAGATGGTACAGGCTGCATCACTTTGATCAACTGAAGTACAAAGTCCCTGCCATGTTGGAGTTGTTGAATACAAGCCACAGTTTAGTTATTAATCTCTTGACAAAATGTAGGTCACAAAAAAAAGTGAAATATTTTGAGTGGTTCACAGAGGAAAGGAAAAGGCTCTTTCAGAAAGGTTCTTGGGTGCTGACAGGTAGCAGAACACCCTATTCTATCAAGGAGTGCCAGGCCACAGCTCACAGGGGTGTAATAAAGATGAGGCACTGTTCTGGCTGGGAAAGGGCACAGAACATCCCAAATGTCAGAAACTTGGGAATGTTTTATGGTATTTTGGCCCCTGCTTAGCAGCAGCCAGTCCGGTACTCCACAACATCTGCATCCCCAGCTAAAAATTCCTGCCTTAGCCTGGCTTTGCTAGTCCCACTCTGAAGGGCTGGGTGGCAGTTCCTGGTGTGCTGTGGGACACAGCCAGCCCTCTCCTTTGTGCAGGGAGGGAGGATAAACCCCTGTGGAAGTGATAACACACCAGTGTGCAGCTGAGCTCCTTCAGGGTCCAGGGTCCCCTGCGAGTTCTAAGTGGGTGTGTTGGGAGCAGAGGCTGGACGTCAGCAGTGTTTGTTGGGGGAAGGTGGCACTAAACCATAAGAAACTTTGCATCTGTTCAGTGTTTGTGCTACCACCAATATCCCTGTGGGTTTCTTACGCACTGATGACTTCAGTTATGGCTGAGCAGATCATATCTGATGGCAGCCCAAGCCTTTCATTTGCTCCTTGGGGGAACAGGATCCAGCAGAATGTTTTATGGTTCTGGTAAGAGGTGAAGTCACTGTATCTTGATGAATGGGAAGACAAATGACTCATTCCTTTGAGGGCAGCCTCTGACTTACGGCTTTACCATCTGTCCCAGTCTGCGTTGGGAACTCAGAGGCACTGGCCAGCACCTCGAGCCTCAGCACTGTGTCCCTGGAGAACAGTCTGGGGAACAGCTCAGATGTGGCTGAGCAGGAAATGATGGGAGAGACTTTGTTTCCTGTCAGATCTCCAGATTGAAATGGAAGTGGGACCCACAGGATGGACAAAAGTTACCAGCCCAGGTCTGCCATCCCTGGTGGCTGAGCTGAGCAAGTGCTGTATTTTCCTAGCAGCTTCCTTGAGATAAAACCACTGTGGATTTTGCTTATCTGTTAGAGATCAAGCACAAGTGTTATTAAAGAGGGTTAGCAGCAGCTATCTCAAAAAGCCTGGATTCTGGCAGATGGCAGCACAGGAGATGTGTGGTGGCTCCAGGGCCTTGACAATTCATGGGATGTAATGGTGCCACTGACCAGCGTTCCTGAGCGAGCAGTGGGGTTACTTTCTTATCAGCCTTGCCAGATGAACTGCACCTCTCAGCTGATGTGGTTAAGCTGTGTGTGCCTGACTCAGCAGAGAGATGATGGTGTTTGGGTGATCTGGGCTCAGACATTAATGCTCTGACTGAAGTGCCCTTTTCCAGAAGGGGCAGGAAGCCAGCCAGCTCTTGGCAGTCACATTTGTTTCTGTGACCTGCAGGATTTTGTTTTGCCTTAAAAGCCGTAACTGTATCACTCTCCTGAGGTTAAGGGTTTGACTCTGATGGCTGGGGCTGTGTTATTTAGAAGGGTGAAAGAACATACGTGTTTCGAGTGTGACTGTCAGCTCAGCAGAGCTGTGGAAGTTAGCAGTGCAGACAGCTGGCCCTGTAACCAATTTACAGCATCAGGGATGCAGGCATTTCCCAAGTTTTCCCTGCTCATTACCTACACTCTTTAGCTGCATGGGTGAGGAGCAGCTAAATTGTGGGAGGCCGTTCTTAAGGGCTTGTCTGGAATGCAGCTGTGGTGGTGATCTCAGATTGTGCTTGGTACCCCTGTGCTCCAGGTCATCGGCATCGGCGCGGGGCAGCAGTCCCGGATCCACTGCACGCGCCTGGCTGGGGACAAGGCCAACAACTGGTGGCTGCGGCACCACCCCCACGTGCTGTCCATGAAGTTCAAGGCAGGCGTGAAGCGGGCCGAGATCTCCAACGCCATCGATCAGTACGTCACCGACACCATCGGAGAGGTGAGGGCTGCTCACAGCTCCCCCTGCAGCACAGCTCTGCCAGACGAGGTCTTTGTGCAGGACTTACACCTGGTGTGAGTGTTGTAATGGGTGACCCCAAAGAGCTGGGGGATCCTGGGTCCTGGGTGGTGATCCCCCAGGGTCATTTACTGGCCCTGTGGCAAAGTGTCCTGATTTGCCCCTCCAACACTGCACCCACAGCCCTGGGAGCTGGAACCTGCCCTGTGCCTCAGTGAGCAGCTTGGCTTCAGCTCCTGGTTCTTCCCAGCAGTGAGGATGGGTTAAAGCTCCAGCTGATGTTCCAGTTCTCCCTGTCCTGTCAGTGGCACCTTCTCACACAGAGCTGTTTGTTTGTGTGGCATTTCAGATCCTCAGAATCCTTCTGACCTCCCTGTTACAGGCCACAGTGAGACAACAAAATAGTATATCCTTTTTAAGTATCAAAAGCCAAGAGCTGGATTAGGGACCTTGTGAATCACCTCATGAGCAGTTGCTTGTTTAAGGGGGTAAGAACTGGAGCAGTTGCTGTTTAAGAAGGTGAATCATAAACTGAGCTGCCATTGGTCATGGGTAAAGTCATCTACCAGATGCCTGCTGGCATTTATGGAGTAGCACACTGCAGGCAGAGCATCTTGGAATTGAGGGAGAGAAGGAATCCTTCAAGCCCTGTGGTGAGGAGAAGGAAGGAGTTAAAAGGATGCAGGAAGAGCTGATGGTGGTGGTGTGTTTTAAACGCCCTGGTATGAAGTTCCCAGCAGCAGAAAGCCCAGTGTCAGAGGGATGCCATCACTCATCCCCCTGGCTGGGATGGAGCCGTGTGCTCTGGGGCTGAGCTGCCTTCTTGTGCCTGCAGGATGAGGACCTGGTGAAGTGGCAGGCCCTGTTTGAAGAGGTGCCCAAGCAGCTGACAGAAGCAGAGAAGAAGCAGTGGATTGCCAAGCTGTCTGCTGTGTCCCTCAGCTCTGATGCCTTCTTCCCTTTTAGGGATAACGTTGACAGAGCCAAGCGGGTAAGGTCATGGCAGGGCCAGGAGGTTGGGGTGGCTCCAGGGGAGTGTCTGTGCAGCTTGAGCTTTTCATTTTGTGTGCACTGCTGAGCAAAATCCCTGCACTAGGATAGCAGATCCTGGGAAAGATGTTGCTGATGGTTACTGGTCTCACATGGACAGTAATTATCCAGTCATTGCTCAGTTTGTAGATTTGGGATGAATAGGGGATTAAAGTTTATTAAACAATTTAGGAATATCAAGCCAAGGCCTGTTACTTCCAGAGAAACCATTTTAGGGTTATTTCTGAGCAGCAGGGAGAACTTCCTGCTCCCCTGAGGAGCAGCTTTGGGGATGGAAGCCTTCATCTAGTGGGATGTGGATATAGGACTGGGACTGCCAACTCCTTCCAAGGGGGATTTTGGTTTTCCATCCTCTGATCCTTCCACTCCCCCCTGTGTGTGCAGAGCGGAGTGCAGTTCATCGCTGCCCCTTCGGGCTCGGCTGCCGATGACGTCGTGATTGAGGCCTGCAACGAGCTGGGGATCACCCTCATCCACACCAACCTCCGGCTCTTCCACCACTGAGCCCTCTCTGGGCACAGCCTCACCAGCAGCCAGGACCAGAATGTCACTGGTGGAACTGGGAGGCTCCTGCAGCCTGTGCTTAGCAAGAGCTGGTCACTGTGAAGAGGCCTTCCCCCATGTTAAGGGAGAAGGATGTGGCACAAGTTGGCTGCCAGTGTAGAAAATCAGTGTCTTTTACAAATAAACATACAGTTGTTAGCTATGTGCAGTCTGCGTGGTCCCTGTCACCCAAATTCTGTGTCCTCAGGAAAAAGGTTTCTTCTTGAGGTAGGTTTTATGGTCCAGACTCTACTAATGCATTAGATGGCCTGTGCAATGGTGTGAAAGCTTGGCTTCTGCTCAGCTTCTCATAGAAGATAAAGATCTGAATTGGGGTGGTGGGGTTTTTTCTGAGTCAGCAGGTGCTTCTAATCCATTATCCTCTTCCCTATGGGAGAAGGGGGAGCAGGTGCTTTGCAAGAGGCACTCTGTCCTACAGTCTGTGCTTTGGCAATGCCATGTTGCTTTCTCCAGGGTGAAAGACCCATTGACAGGCCTGTTCCCATACTGGGAGCAGAGCAGAGTCCACACCATGGAATGGGGGAAGTGGACAGAGCCACTTCCCTTCTCTGCTGTCCACAGTTAGCATTAAGCAGATTTGAACTCTTGATTGGGAAAAGCAAAGTGAAATTCTGGAGTGAGAGGAGTGAAGGATGAGCCCAGACACATTTTTGCTGGCAATCACTGTGCCTGTTCCAAAGGGATTTTCTCTTTTTGGTTCCACTTTATAAAATCTGTTCAGTTTTGCCCAGGAGCAGCCCAGAGTTTTTCAGTGAACACGTCTGTGGGCTCAGCTCTCAGCTAGTGCAGAGCAGGGAGTGTCCATGTGTGCCCTTGGCTCAAGCAGGGCTGCCCAGGTGGGAGACAGACCTGGGAGAGGGGAAATTCTGGGTGTGCTCCTGGCTCTGCTGCTGACTTGCTGTGACTGTAGCCATGAATTTTGTTTTACCTGATTGCCTGTTTCATCCAGACTGGTTCAAATGGAGCAAAGCAAAGACACTTCCTAGGACATAGGAAGTATTCAAGACTGGTTTTCCTTTAATGCTGTCATTTCATCTGCCCTTGCTCCAGCCTGAAAGGGAGCAGACTCCTCTTTTCTGATCTCTCCAGTGGATTATTTCCAAGTGACTGGATTACACGGGACAGAGTAGAGAGCATTCTACTGCTTTGGTACGGGTTAAGACAGCAATCCAAAATAAAAAACGGTCCATTTCTTCCTGGCCCCTTTGCTGTGCTAACCCCAACCCTGGCCTCTGACTTTCCTGTGCTGTTGCTTCCCATGAGCTGTAATTGCTTGGCGTTTTCCTTTAAAAGTTGGGGGCTGGGACTCTTCCACAGAGAAGAGTCCACAATGCTCCTTACATGTGTTTTCTGTCCCACTGTTGTGGCTGTAGCTGGCACGGACCCTGCTGTGAGGTTCTCTGGGGAATCTCTCTGTCCATTCTGTACCTGCATCTTCTCTGGCTAAACCAGAGACTGGCAGTAAGGATCTGGCAGCTCCTGTTCTGTGTATTCCCCTGATGCTTTGTTTGCTGTCCTTGGGACACTGTTTATTTACTGAAGGAAGTTAATAGGTACTGACTGATCTTCCAGGTGAGATCTGCATGAGATAGGAAATGTCAGCCTAGGGTGATACCTTTCTAGGGCCTGTCTGCTGTTTTGCTTGTGCTGCATGACTTGTACACAACATCTCAGCACCTGTAGAGGGATGGTTTTGCCTCCTGCTGTGCCTGTGGTAAGGTTAAAGGACAGGCAGGAGTTGTCAGAGGGGGTAACTTGGACTGTTTAATGTCCCAAACAAGAGTTCTTGATGACCCTGCCCCACTTGAGTGGATAAAGGATGATAAAAATCTCTGGTCTGGTTCCAGGTGTGACTTCACAGGAATGTCTCTGGGAATGGCTTGTCCCCTGGGCTGCAGTGACAATTTCAACTAGCCTGCCACCTTCCTCCAGAAGGAAGCTTCTCCTGAAGCTGTGAGAGTGGCTGTAGGAAAGGGCTGGGGTGGTGGGTAAGAGCCCCTCCTGAAGGCTGCTGCTCTGCTGGCTGAAGGAAGGACTTCTCCCTTGGATGTTTGCAGGGATGAAAAGGGGCCTGTGAGCTCTGCTTGGTGTCTGTGTCCCAGAGGAAAGGGAATGTCCCTGCAGCTGATGTGTTCTGAGGAGCAGCTGCTGCCAGGCTGGGATTTGCACCATCACTGGCAGGCCCTGTGCTGGCAGCACAAGAGCTCCCAAAGCGTGGAAGTGAACGGAGAGCAGGGAGGAAGCATTCTGGGCCTTGGCAAGCACTAACAGAGGACTTGTTTGTTTTTCCAAGCCACAGGGGACTTGACCCTGGAGCAGAGAGCCCTGACTGGTTGGTCCTGGGCTCTACCCCAAGCTGAGCAGACAAATCCTGTGGAGATGTGCCTCCTCTTCTGGAGAACTGCTAAGGGCTTACATTCTGCAGGGTTTGGCATTGCTGTGAGCACCTTGTGCTTTAAGGCATGGACAATCCTCTCTACAGGGACCTTGGGAAAATGTGCTGTTGAAGTGATTTTATCTTGGAAATGCTCCCTATGGGGAAGGGAGATGTTTGCTGCTGGTACAAGTGATGTGACAGAGGAGAGGAGGTGGGCTATGACTCCTCTTCAGTGTATCAGCAAAGTGAATTATTTACCATGAAAGGATTGTTGCAGAGTTGTTCTCTGGTCCAAAATATGTAGCCCTCACTTGGGAAAACCAATCTAGTTTAATGGGAAATTACTCAGTGTCTCTGTCTAGGCTAGTTCTAGTTCTCAGGTTTTATAAGGGACTTGTTTGGCTTTTGAACACTGCGGGGGTAGAACTGACTGCTGCTGTAACCACCCCACTCTTTGCAGAGGTTTGGGGTGCTCTGTAGATAGCAATCCCTGACAGCAACTGCCACATGTCAAGAAGCCAAACCATGTTTTCATGTGATGCTTTATTGGATCCAGAGAATCCCAGTGACTGGAGCAGTACAGTGCATGTGTAGCCAGGGGAGGGGGCTGAGCAATCCTGACAGGACCTGTCCTGTTCTGCGTTTGCGAAGGCTGTACAGGTCGTGGCAGCGCAAGCAAAGGGACTCACTGCTGGTTTGGTTCACTCTAATCAACACTGGCTTTGTTTGCAAAAGGGTTGTGAGGTAGAAGCACAGGAGACAAGAAAGGGGCCTGTGCCTGTAACACCCAGGCTTAGACCCAGCTGGTGCCAGCTCCTGCTGGGTTCTGAATCATTCAACTTCACAGGTTTGGATAGTCTCACTAATTCTGGCACCTGTGCCACTGAAAGCTTATTTAACTCGAGGTATGGAACCATCCCTAGCTCAGTTCATCAGCAAAAGCAGGGGCTGTTTGCCTTTCCCTCCCTTCCCTGTTGCCCCAAAGCAAGCCTGTGCCTCCTGTCCGGGCCATACCTACCCACTGTCTGCGCTCTACAGGGCCAGGAGTGCAGCTGAAAGCTTTTAATTAACAAACTGCTCTACCAAGATTCTCTTGAGGTTTACTTCACTCTTCTTGGGCATGTTTGTTCCATCTTGTGTCAAGGCAATGTTACTCCAGCTCTGAATCATCCCGCTCAGAATTATCCAGCTCAGAATAATCCAGCTCAGAATAAGCATCTTCATCCTAAATTCCACAGCAGCAAAGAGAATCACTTAAACTGTATGTCTGGTTTGTAAATCTTTTTATTAAAAGAGTTGGTTTTTTTTCTTTTCCACAGTAGTAAAGCTTTGGCACTTACAGTATAAAAATAATCACTGATCATAATTACACCAAATTCCTCTTTGTCAACTGCATACTAAGTGTCTTCCATACATTTTATTCCCATATAAAAACACTTGAAGGTCAGGGGAACAAAACTGATAAATAACAGTATGAGATATAAAGATACAGCTAGAAAAATACTAGGATCATCAAGAAAGAATTAGGACTGTGCATATTTTAAATATCACAGTGATTGGATTTGCTGTTCCTATCTTATTGCTGGCTGCACGCTTATGTGAAAGCAGAAGTGTTTGGTGGACTTTCCTATCCCTAAACCTCAGTAATGTTGTACTCAAATGTTCTTGCATAGCACAGGAACCTTGAATTTGTACACCCTCCCTCCCCCTCAGTATTTTGATCCCCCACCAAATTTGTGATTTACCATATCTCCCCCTCCTCCCCTTTTTTTTGCCCCCTTTAAATTTGAAAATATTGACTGGAATTCAACACTTTGAGCAAAACCAAGACAATTGCTATCAATCATGAGAAAGTCTGAAACACTCCAAGAGTGGCGCTTGGAGAAGCTGTGAGTTGAGCTTAAGCTGGGAAAATGGCTCCAGAGCAGGGGCCATTCTCACTAGATGCAGTTTTGCTAGCATCACTCCAGTTTGGATGGTAATCGTGGCACATAGGGATTTATACTTTGGTTTGTCTGTTGCCATGGCCGCAAGAAGTCTTGCTTGATGTTACTGTCCCCGTGGATGTTGTGTGTCTGCCTGTACATCTAGGGGCATGAAACACTCAATGGGGCAGTTGACGTTCTGTCAGGAGGGAAGGAAATCCAGTTAGAGCTCTGTCCTGGGTGTGGTTTGTGCTGGGAGCTGTTGGCAGCCCGTGGGGCTGTTTCCCAGCACAAAGCACACAGCTGGCAATCACTCCATGCACTACGGCCTCGGAGCATGCAATGAGGCCCTGCTGGGACTGAGGCACTGTGTGTGTGGGGTGAGCTCAAGCAGTGTGTGTGTGCACTGGGGGCCATCATGCACTGCTGGGGGAGCACGAACCCACATGCTGCTCTCGCCCTCGAGCCCTACAGAGACCCCGCCGCCCGTGCCAGAATCACACCAGGACAGGGAAGACAAGGAAAGTTCTACTCACGGTGTTGGTGGCCTGGTGGTACCTCTGTGTGAACTGTGTGTAGGTGTGGCCAGCAGAGCCTTCGGGGGCCACCTCCACGCTGGGCCTGCGGCAGTTGTCACAGCGCCAGCCCTGTGGGGACAGAACGGGCACGTCGGTGCCACTGCCAAGGAGCTGCCAGGGCTCACGGAATCCCACACTGGTTTGGGTTGGAAGGGATCCTAAAGCCCATCCCATTCCACTCCCCTGCCATGGGCAGGGACACCTTCCACTGTCCCAGGTTGCTCCAAGCCCCATCCAACCTTGCCTTGGACACTTCCAGGGATGGGACAGCCACAGCTTCTCTGGGCAACCTGTGCCAGGGCCTCACCACCCCCACAGGGAATAATTCCTTCCTAATATCCCATGTAAATCTACCCTCCTTCATCTTCAAGCCATTAATTCATGAACATTCATACGTGGGGCTACAGAGCCACCACCACCACTAAGGCTGCTCCTGTGTTACACCACACAGGCACCAATGCAAGTACTTCAGCTCTCGTCTTCTGTGGGCCCTTTCCATGACCTGAAACCCAGCAGTCTTTGAAGTGCAGCCCAGCACAGCCACCCCTGTCCACTCCCTGTGTCCAACGTAACACATCCCTCCTGCTCACCTGCTGTCCTCCGTAACAAGTGCAGGAGCAGATGGCCCCAAAGTACTCCTTCTGCCACTGCTCCCCAACGTGGTACATCTTCCCATCGTCATAGCACGTGGTCTCATCTGTGGAGGAACAGACAGAGCTCAGCTGCAGGGCCTGGGCTTGGCTTTAAATATGCTCAAAGCAGCCTGGTGATCAGAAGGGGAGCCCCTGCGCAGGCATGCTCCCCTTGTCTGACCAGAGGCTCCCTGACTGGCAGGGGAACATCAGACATGTTCACAGCTCAAACCTACAACAGGAGGGTATTTTCCTGACAAGAGCAATGAAGTTTAAGTCACAGAGGGAAGGCCAGAGGAGCTTGAGGTGACAGGCCCTGCAGGAAAGTGCAGCTGGAGTAATCCACCCGTCTGAGTGCAGTGACATGTCCCTGGTGTGCAGCTCCAGGGCCAGAGGAAGACAAGTGCTCAGTGTGCTGTGACCTGAGCTAACAAAAGGTTTTCCTTCTTTTCAAGCTCAGGAATGTGAGATTTATGCCTTCAGCTCTTGTGAGAACAGACTGAAGCTGTCACAGTTCAGCCTGAATCAGATGCACTGATAAACTGGTACTTTGCTTGTCCCCCTGGCAGGACAGAGTTGAGATGCTGAGATTTCCTGAATGGGAGCCCAGACTAACCAGCAGAAAGAGACTTACGAGGTTCACACTTGAATTCTCCTTTTCCATTCCCAAGGCAGGTGCAGCTCATCATCTGGCCATTCTCCCCTTGCCTGTCCCACTTCTCCCCAATCTTGTAGTTAACTCCATTGTCATGGCACCACTCTGGAGAAGGCAGAGGAACAAGAATCAGTAGTTATACCACATGCAGCAGGAGGAAAATAGCTTGGCATTGTCTCAGGAAGGGCAGGAGAAAGAATCTTTTCAGCTCATCTAAGTCCCAAGGAGGAAATGGGTTCAGCTCCTGCAGTTTTTAACTGCTGAAGGCTGTTCCAGCACTGGGAAATGTGTAGAGGCTGTTGGGAAAAAAGTAGGATGTGACAAAGAATGGGGAGAGGAGGTTTGGTTCATAGGAGAAGAAAAGAAATGAAAAGGAATTTAATAGATGTGGGGCAGGAGAGTAGAGAAAAATATTTTAAATGCTCTTTCTTTGGACAAATACCCAGTATAAACTTCACCACAATCTTGCAAGACACAATGGGTAAGCCATGTGTATCAAATAATGAAATATAAATATTAATCCTGTAAAATAAGTGTCTTTTCCTGTAAAATTAAGTGTCTTTGCATAGACTCCTCTGAGTCTATGGAAATTGCAGAAATAATCTCTTTGCTGAGCTTATCCCACAATTTAAAAGCCTAATTTTAATTAGTTGGGTATGTGTTGTGTTAAACTGCTCAATCACAGACTTTTCTTCCATTCCCTTACATCAAGTCGGATATTATTCCATGTAAACCACAGTTCTGCAAAGAATAAAACTTAATGCCCTGGGCAGAAGTGTTAGAAAATTAGAAAACTGGTTTTGCAAGCTGCTTTGCAAAGGCTGCCTGCAATGCAAGCCAGATTTATTGTAATACCAGCACTGGCTCTAATACCCACTGAAATCCACACTTGCCCATATTACCCAGACATGTCTGGCAAGGTAAAAACATCACTTATCAATACAATATTGATTGCTGCTGATGGCAATTCTAGATTAGCTGCACAGCTCAGAGGTAACCAAAGTTTTCCATCCCTTCTCATGATGCAAAACACTGCTTTGGTTTAACGACTTCAGATCCTGCCTTCATTTGCATCATGTTTGGATGAGGCTGGTTCTGTCAAACATGGCACTGGTGCTGGGGGAGAGTGGGGATGGGGATGGTTAACAGCAAGCTACTCACTAGAAGAGTCACATCTGAAATGGCCACTGCCAAAGCCTAAACACTGGCACCAGAGCTTAAAGCCAGTTTCAGATAAGCGCTCCCATTCCTCGCCAATGGAATAGAAGGAGCCAGTGTAAGTATCAAAGCAGGTGTCGTCAGCTGGCTGGTTTAGTCCTTCAGACACTGGAACGAAAAGAGAAGAAACAGGCATCACACACAGCATGGGAACTGCTGAAAGACAGAATGATTTTCAGTGAATACACACTTTCTTCTTCTTGCAATATCCTGGCAGGAATGGAACTACCCCATGGGCATATACTTGATGGTTCTGTCAGCAACCCAGCTCCCTGTGATTTATTTTCCATCTGCATGTGTCCAAGCAGTTGAATGATAAAAAAAACTGACATGAAGGCTATTTTCGTTTTGATTTGCCAAGTTTCAAGCAAGTGTGAGTTTTTGCATTTGCTGCTGGTGAGCAACAATCTGACTCTGCCTGTTTTTAGGAGAAAATTTGCTGTAAGATGCTGAGAGAACAGCAGGGGGTTGGTAGCTTCATGATGTGCCCTTTTTTGGGGTGTTGCAGGTTCTATCTCATGGCAGGGGGCTGGGAGAAGGAGAGCAGACCCTGTTGTTGGGCAGAGTGATTTGACACCTTGGGTGTGTGCCTTGGCTGGCAGGTGGGTGGCTTCACAACCACGAGTTCAGTGTCTGATGATCAGGGTAAGAGCTGATGGTCCCGTCTATGACAGATACGAGGCACCAGTGACTCTGACTCCCTTTAAGCACAGCAAGTACCAGATCTCTCTTGGGGCCTTGGGGTGTGCCTGGAGCCTCAAAGCACATTCTCTGTGCTTACACAGCAGCTCAGGATAGCTCTCATCCCACCATCAGTGTGTGTCAGTTATCCAAAACCAGAGGACCTCACGAATCCCTTGTCCCAGGGTCCTGCTACGAACTGTCCTTGTCAGGAGAAGTTTCCTTTCTGAACCATTGTGAAGCTTGGGTACCAGGTAGGTTACCTTGAGTACAGGGAATGAGGCAGGGGCTGCACAGATTCAGCCAGACTCCCTAAGACTGTTCCTTACCAGTGTTGCCAACTGTGACCACCTCCTCCAGCACCTTCTGCCTCCGGTGATCCTTCAGGGCTTCCACTATGATGTTGTAGGTGGCCCCTCTTGTAAGGCCCTTGAGTGTGGCACTGGAGGAAGTGCCAGGAACCCTGAACTGCAACAAGAGACAATGCCAGGTCACCAGAAAGGGAGGAGGGAATACCCTTTAGATGTTACTGCTCTCATAGGAAAGACAAGGTGTTCAGGATGACACCCATGCTCTGTACCATGATGGAGCCAGACCACTCCCCTTAGATACTCTGAGAACTTCAAACAATACCAAGTTAAACTTGGCCACTCTGCACTATGGATCATGAGGGTTAGTTCTGCCATTTCAGGGAAACCACAGGAAACATAGGAGGAGTATTTTAGCTTGGACAAGCAGCACCTCAATCTTTGAAACTCCCACTCAGCTTACTGTCCCCTGCCCTGGTGAAGTGTCACTGCTAACAGCATTTCAAAGCGTTCTGGTTCTGCAGTTTCATCCAGTAGTCTTTTCCATAAAGGAGAGGAGGGAGGCTGTTATCCATCCTGGTCTCAGCTATGTGTTAAACACACTCTTTAGGCTGATTCCTGCCACTTCCTTAGCACAGCAGAGGGACTGGGGGCTGCCCCAGGTGAGGCTACACTGTCCCTCTGCTGAGACGGCCCCATTACCTGCAGAGTGTCCTCGTCCTGGCTGACGGGCTGGCAGGAGATGATGTACTCAGAGCTCTCCAGCAGCGGCCTCCAGGAGATGGTGGTCTGAGAAAGGGCTTCTTGCCCTGTGGTGTCGTTGCGCCGGGGCCCACGGGAGTGCGGGTACGAGGGCTCCACGACGATGGGCACCTGGTATCCTGGGATCTCGATGGCTTCATCCACGCTGGGCAGCGGCCGCCTGGATCCCGGCCTGAGGGGAGTGGCTGTGGTGGGTCCAGGCCGCCTGTACCCGTGCTCCTCGAAGAAGACTTGCTGCCCCTGGTGTCCTACTGTCTGAGGGTGCCCAGAGGAGCCTGGAAGTTGGATACCGTTGCCATTGTCATACCTATTGTTCGTGAGGTAAGGGGTCCCCTCATCAATGGAAGGCACGTCCAGGATGTCGGGCTGGTTGGGGTGTGGTCTGCTAATCAGCGTGGGAAGCTCATCTGGCCAAAGAAAGGTTAGAGGCCATCAAGCAAAGCATGGCAAAGGAACAATGGCAAATGAAACAGCTGTATTACCCCACTCCAAGCATCAAATATTAGCAATTATCCCAAGACATAACACACTTTTTATGACCTTGTTGTGATTGTAAAGGTAATTTCTATCTCTCTCTTTCACACATAGGCATAAGAAGTGTGTTAGTATAAAATTTTCATACAGCTGAGCAACACTTCCAAACACTGCAACACAAAGATGCCACCACCACTGCTCAAATTGAGAAGAAGTGATTACAAGAGATAGCTGCAGATTATCATTTTAAGAGGAATCACTGGTGAGCAGGAAGAAACTTGCTCCTTGATTGCATTTGCATGCCCAGCTGGTATTTTGCTTGCTATAGGTATCTCAATCTTGTACTGTGAAAGTTGCAAAGTAAGAGAAATGCAACAGGAACAAATTGAATGGATTCTGCATTTGATGCCATCAAGTGTTAGACAGTAATGTTAACCCTGATTTAATTATCAATTAGGTACCCAAGCAAGAATCCAGCACCAAGCACACTGTTCTGTTCCTAGTGTTCAAACACAGGTAAGTGTGATTAATATCAATTTAGAAGTGTACCTCCTGCATCCTTAGAAAGGAAAATCTCCTTACAAAGCCTATTTGACTCAAAGAAAAGGTGTGGCTGAGTGGTGTGAACAGGATATTTTAAAAAACATTATTTCAGTCCTCCACAAGTGTCCTTCAATGTCTCCCCAACTGTATTCCCCAACTGGAAGACATCTCCTGTTGGCACAGAACAATCCAGAGCTTTGTTTTACCTGTCCTTTTTCTGCCAACCAGTGGTTCACTCTTTTGACTGTTCTTCACAGCAATGATGTAGATGATGTATTCAGTGCCAGGTTCCAAACCTAGGCAGGGAGGGAGGACATAAAACAATTTTAGACTTACGAGTTGCTTTTCTTTTGTGATTATGTGTGAGATCTAAGGCAGAGTGAGAGGTGAGTATGGCTACAGTATTGGGTATGTGTATTTCAGATCTGAGGTTTTCAGGAGAGTGCAGAGAGCTCAGCCTCCTGCTCCTCAGAGCAAGTCTGCAATCTGATCACGTCAGCTGGGATCGCAGACTCAGACTTAAGGGATCTTAACCACGTGTGACTGGTGGGGTGCCAGAATCATGGGCTTTTTTCCTTGAAAGGACAACAGCTGTGGTGACAGTGGAAGCAAACACTGAACTGTTCAAATGCGGTGGTTGCTCTGACCAGTGCATTGGAATGTGTTTATAGGACAGGTGTGCTTCTAGGACCACTCTCTAGTACTGGAAACTACAATAAAGGAACACAACTTTCTCTGTCTATTAGCTAATCATCAACACATTTTATAATTAGGCCTTCCCCCTCCCTCTCTCTTTCAATTCAAGAGTTTCAGGTGAAGAGCTCCCAGACAAGACAGTCACCAGTAATGGTAGCCTCGGTGGTGCCAGGCCGGGGGCGAGGCAGGATCTCCTTGACTGGTGAGCCAGGTTTCTCATATCTGATGATGTAGCCAGTGATTTTGGCTCGGGGAGGCTGCCAGGTGGCCAGCAGGGAGTTGCTTGTGGTTGTAAGGAAGCGCAGGTTAGAAGGAGCATCGATAGCTGGGTGGAAACAAAAGAAAACAGGTCAAATGCAGAAAAGACCAGCTTCACCTGAGCTACACATGCTTGACACCTTTCTCAAACTTGGGAGTAAAACCTATTGCTCTAAGTCACAGGAAATATTAAATGTGATCAGATATAGACAACTCCTAACTACCATATGTGATTACTCAGAAGAGCAGAAAGGTCAGACAAGATCATTACCAGTGGAGGCATCCAGTACCACTGGGGAGCTGCGTGCATTCTCATTCAGAGTGTACAGGTAGATCTTGTAGTCAGTGCCAGGCTGCAAGCCTAAAATGAAGTTGAAACACAGATGTTAGCTAAGGAGAGGAAGCCACCTAAGATGGCCATCAGAATGTCTTTCAATAATCTCTTCTTGGAGCCTAGTCTTGATACCTCAGATGTTTTTTCCCACCTTTTGTTCCTACGGTATTTCTCATCAAGGATATTGAGTCCCAAAACAAGAACCCAGTGTACTTTCTGCTATGACCCTGCAGCTGCAGAAGCCCTCACTTACCAGTGATAGTGTAACTCCTGAGTTCAGGGCTGATGGTCCTCTGAATGGGGTTCTGGCCACCCGCAGGAATGGCTTCCACAAGGAAGCCAGTGATGGTCTCAGTCTTGGTTCTCCAGGTAATGGTGATGGTTGTCTCCGTGACATCTGTCACCCGGGGCCTGCGAGGGGGACTCACATCTGCACCACAAGGAAAAGGGGTCCTGTCAGTACAGTGGGGACTGGGAATCATCAGCCAAGTGTTGGTGAAGCCTGGGATGGAGCTTTGGATAGAGCCCCACTTTGGACATGGAGCAGGCTCCCAGCCACTGCACCCACACAGCACTAAGTGGTCATTTGGGGAGGGCCACCACTTACTTTCAAGGGTGGTGACCACCCCCTGGGCGGGTCTGCTGGTCAGGGAGTCCTTCAGGGCATACACACTCACTTCATACTTGGTTGCTACCTAGAATGGACAGAGTTACACCACATTACGAGAAGGCACAGGGGGAAATACTCCTCAGTCAGTGTTTGGTGGAGCCACGTTTCTCAGTCACCACTTACTGAAATAGGAAGCCTTAAAATAAGTCAGGGAAGGACTGATGGGATAATTCTAATTATTTCCAGCTGTAATAAAAGAGCAGACATGGACCCTGACAAGCAGGGCACACTCAGGAGCACAAGAAATCCTGGAAGAAGCTTATTTATCACCCCTCATTTTAGAAACTGTGCTTCAAAGCTGATTCTTCAGAAAAACTCTAATTTCCCTTCTATTTTTCCCAGTTAATGGATGCCATTTGCTATGATAAGGAATAAAATAATATGAATAAAAGAGAATTGTGGAAGTAACAGCATGGGGGTTTTTGTCCTTGGCTGCATCAGACCATGGGTCCACTTAGATTAGAATGTTTTTAAAGGCTCATTTCTGAAAATGATTCATAAAACTCCTTAAAAACAGATCAGTATCTTTTTAAGATTGCAGGAACCATAAAAGCAGTGATTTTCAGCCTTCTCCAGTTCAGGAACTCCTGAAATGTTTCCAGTGGAGAAGATGGCTATATAGCAAATTTAAGCCTACTCACAAAAGACTTGCATTTTTAACTTATATTTTGCAGATGTCTTAAAAATAGGCAATAGACTGCCAGAGCGCCCATATCACAGCTTGAAATCTCCACATTGCATCACTTTATCTGACCTCTTTTGTGAAAGATGAGTAAAAGCATTTTGCTGGGTTACTTTTGATTGTGAACCTGATAATTTGCATTTGATTAGGCATCCACTCTGTACTAGATGAGGAAGGGGGTAGAATGCAGATTCAGCTGGCCAATTACTTGGCTTTTAAAAAAACTACAGTACTGAGTAGCTGCAGTCTGACTTGCCATCAGCTTCAGAGCCAGATCCTCAGGAGCTGTAATGATCTACTCCAACTGAAGTTCCTGACCCAGGAATCTGAAATTGCTTCCAACATCTCCTTCCCACAATACAAAGAAAAAAGTTACCATCAAGCCAGACACGACTGCAGATGTGCTGTCTGGAGAAAGGTTGATTTCTTTCATAGGACCAGTCTTTTCTTTGGGGTTCACTCTGACTCTGTAACCAGTGAGGCGAACATTTGGTGCATTCCAGTTGATGGTGAGACTGGTGGGAGTTACCTGAGTAAACTTCAGGTTTGTTGGAGGTGGAATTGCTGCAAAAATCCAGATTAGCATGTGGTGAGTTTAAGAAAAGACAGTCTTGGATAAGACAATATTCTCTCCTGAACAGGAGACAGGTTTAGGCCAGGAAAGTGGAGTGCCTTGTGCAAACACAGGCATAAAGCACTGTGGGAAGGGACATGGCATTCAGGAGGAGATTCTCAAATCTACAGTAACTCTTTCCAGCAGAAATAAGGAGATATCAATGCTTCAACCCTGAAGTTAAGTGAGTAATGACATTTGCTATAATATAAGGTAAAGGCTTAGGAAGGTGCTTCAATCTCTAGTAGGCCAGTCTATTTTAATTGTTCTACCAGTCTCTGCTTTTCATCACACAGCTCACGGTTTAGTCCTGCTCCACTTGTCCCTGTCTGTTCATTTCTAAAATACAACGGATGATTTACAAAAGTAAGTAGGAAGCAGGCTCAGGAATTGCAGAGAAGATATAAAAATACTGCAAATGGAGAGGGGAAGCATTTTACAGCCACTTACACAGCGAGCAAGGCAATGGAAAAGCAGAGCTGTGGTGGCCATGAGGCTCATCACACCAGAGCCTGTTCACGAGCTAACACATCCAATATCCTTACAAACAAATGTTTGCCTAAAAAAAAGGAGTGTCCATTGAAATATTTTCTTGCCTTACTGTTGCTAAGCCTGGGGCTGTAAACAGAACAAAGATATACCTTACCACAGTGCCCACTATGGCACATTGCTGTCAAAGCCTTCCAGTTTTACAAGGTGGAAATACAGGATAATTCTTCCTTCTGGCTTTGCTCAGAGCTCAATCTAAAGCCCATGAGAGTCAATGGAAAGTCTAGAATTACTTCAAATCCACCTTTGAACAGCCCACAAAAGGTAAATCACAGAGGGTGGGTTTGAAAAAGTACTATATTGGCATTTCTGGCAGGCAGTCAGCCAGATGTTCCATCATTACATCACTTTGCTTCAGTTTAGCACAGTAAATCTGTACACTAGGACCCACTGAATTCATTCCATTTAATTCCCCTGGAATTAAAGTGCCAGCTTTTCAGCCACAAATGAATGGGAGACCTTTATTACACAGGTGCTACCTGTCTTTGTAATAAAGTCACATCTGGTAATGCTGGAAGCTTGCAATGGATTCCATATTGCTGGAAGCAATGTTAAGCTAATTCCTTGCAGTAATTTTCCTTTTTCATCAAGGAATTTTCAATGCATGGAATTATAGCTGGATCAGCCTGGCACAGAAGGGACCCTCCTGTTCTCATGGAGGTGATGAGGGTGCAGGGTACGGGCATGCAGTGGGCTGTGGTCCCTAGAGCAGTGCCAGTGAGGGATCTGCAGGCTGTGTGAGACCTGAGGGTTCAGCAATCTCCCAGCCCTTCCTGCTGACATTTGGCTCCATCCAACAGCAAAGCCCCCAGGGGATGAAATCTGCCCTCATCTCTGTTGTTGGTCACTACCTGTGCTTTCAGCTCTCCCATAACCTAAAGGCAAGACAAGAGCACTGTGAGAGCGCTCACCACGGATCAGGCTCCGTGACCAGGGACAGGACACCCCTCCCTCTTTTCTCTAGGATCTGCTCCTTCAATCCCGCTCTCTTTCCTGCCTTCCCTGATGTGTGTGCAGGCTGACTCTGCTGGCAAGCAGCTCTATGGCCCCAGCTAAGCCACCCCTCAGGAGCAATCCCATCCCCTGGGCTGCCCCTGGGGCTGTCCCGGCACGAAGCACCAGTTGCACATGGAAGCACACTTTACCCCTCGGGGCAGAAGCCGCTGCTGCCATGGCCTGCTGGGGTGGTGGGAGCTGTACCTGTGGACTGGGTCCCAGTGAGGGGCAGGCTCTCCATGTCATCGTATATGGCAACGATACTGATAGTGTACTCAGAACCTGGCCTGAGGCCATGCAGCTCAGCAGTGTCTTCTTCGCCACCTGGGGCCGGCAATAGCTCATGGATTCCATCCTCAGGGCTTGAGTAGGTCACCCTGTACCTGGTGACTTGCCCCTGCGGGCTTTCCCAAGCAATTTTGATGGAATCAACATCCACCTCAGTGAATGTTAGTCCTTTAGGGCGGTCAATGTCTGTTAGGCAAATTAACGGTAAGAGGTTAAGTGATAAAAAGCAGGTTGTGGGTGAGGAAAATAAAAAGCATTTCGATTACATGCAAAGCAGTTTTTGGTTTGGCGTGGCAAGAGGGCACTGGATTCTCCTCTGTGCTGCACCTTGCACACATGCTCACATCCCTAAGGCTGAGTTTGCTGGTGCCAGGCAGCAGGAAGGCAATCTTTGCCTTGTGGAAGCCAAAAAGACCTGCGCTGCCACCTTCAAAGCAGCCAGGACACCAATTCTTACCTATTCTTGAGTCCACTTGGCACCAAAAACCCTTTTCACACAACTCTAGTAGCATGAAGCTACTTTAAAAGTGGACAAGAGAAAAAAAAGCAATGGGAATTTTAAGACCCATTTCTCCCACGTAAATGGTCACTAGTGCTAAAAGCAGCCAGAGAACCCACCTGACTCTGTAAGTTTCGGTTCACAGCACCTGCTGTTCATCACTGTGAGCTGCTGTGCAAAGTGCCAGTCCAAGGAGAATCCATCCCGCTATTTTCTTTCATAAATTAATACCCAATTAACACACTCATCAAGAAAGCAAAATTACTCAGCACATTATATTGTAAAATCAGTTAGAAACACTTCAGCTTTGTATTGAGTGCACAGGGAATGTCCACAGGTGCAGCTGGGTGATACGCACTCCTCCCAATTAAACCAATTCATGGGATTTTCCTGGCAAGGTGGGAGCTCAGTGCAGGACAGCAGGGGAAGCGAGCCTTGCTCCTCAGAAGTCTGAGTGGCTACCACAGAAATACACACATCTGTTACACAAAATGGGAGGATGTAGCATGTCATTTTTATATTGGATCAAAATCCTACTTTTCTGTAAGGTTTCCAATTTTTCATTTGCCATTTTGTATTAGTCCTCAATTTTCTACATTTTCTAGTTGGCAAAGGTGATTTTTTGTCAAGGAATTTGCTGGTTTGAATGTGGACTTCACCCATCTCTGCAAAGGTCTGGAGAAGCTCCTGTTGTCTATAGTGTTTGGGGCTGAGTCGTGGTTTTGAATACAAGCTTGAGCAGAGTAACAATCACACAAATCCCTACCCCAGAGGTGTCCCTCAAAAGGCACTTTACCTCAGAGATATCCCTGAGTTACAAGGTCCCTCCTGTGTCCTGAGCAGACTGCTGCTTTGTACAGGGCACCTCAAACCTGGAATTGTTCTTTCTTTTGCAGTGCTTCATCCCAAATTCTTGGTATAATCCATGTAGTTTCCTTTACTCCCTCACAGAGGGCAAGTGCTCCCAATCCCAGTCCAGTTCCTTAACTGGAATCACCTTTGCCATCTAGCTCCACACAAAGGAGATCTTGGCACATTTTATCCACTGATTGGCTGATGGCAAACAAAACCCCGAAAGACTTTGTGGCTTTAGTGAAAGAAAATGAGAAGCGCAGCATTTTGAGGAGGCAGGAAATTGCATTTTGGCAGTGTTTGAGGAGAGGGACTGCATTTGTGCCAGCATCTGCAGTTTAGGTGCGTGGTACTTCTCACAGGGCAAACCACCTCACTCTCTCCTGGAGACCAGGACCCTGGTTTTTGCTTTCCCTGGGAACGTGATAGTAGGTTCAGACATCAAGAGAAAACACGTGTTTGTTCCCATGAAGTGAAATACGTACTGGTGACAGCTGTATCAACCAAGGGCTGGCTCTCTCCGTTCTGATTCTGAGCAAAGACACTGACCGTGTACTCCACTGTGGGCTGCAGACCTTCAATAGTGACTTGAGTTTGATCTGGCAGGAAAGAACACCATCAGTCAGAAAGAACAGCACAAAGCTGCAGAGAGCTGGCCTCAAAACAGCCTTGATTGAATGGCCTGTCTAAGCCATACCATGAATAAGTGTAATTAAAACAAGGTGGGACTGACAAATTACATTTGCCTTTAAATTGCACCATCGTTCTCTGGCAGTGCACAACTGCAATTTGTACCTGCCCCAAGGCTGCACAGCTGAAAGGGCAGGTTAGCACAGTGGGTAAAACAAAGCACAGGGAGAGCAGCTTTCATCATTTTCCAGGGTAAAGACTGACCATCAACTCAGCTGCATCACAAGCATCCCCAAGTGCTCTGCTGATCCCACAAAATGCAGTGCTCCTGAGAGCTGACACAGCAGGTTCCACAGGTACTACACTACGCACCTGTGGTGTATGTGACTGAGTCCATGCTATGAGCAAGGGTCACATTATGTGACCTCCAGAAGGATTTCAGAGCAAGTTTTGCTGGATGCTAGAAAACCAATGGTATTTCTTTGAAATGCAGGTGCTTTTCAGGCACACTGAGGCTGCCAAGAATAAACCTTTGCAATACAGTGGTGTCAAAGAAATACAAAACTTTTGGGGCAAAAATCTGCCCTAGCTTCTCCTGCATGAGACACAATGGAAAGTCATCAGGATGGCAAGAAAAGGTACAAGCAGCAGCAAGATTTGAGTGGTCACATCCTGCATTCTTTACAGATCCAGTGGAAGGATGACATGACTCTTACCTGCAGGGACATTTTTAATTTTTGTGGGCACGTGTCCCTTCTTGGGGACAGCAGTCACTCGATACCCTGTGACTGGGGATGTTGAAGGGAGCCATCTGATGCTGATACTGTTGTCCTGGACATCGGTGACTTGCAGCTGGGATGGTGTGTCTATTTCTGGGCAATAAAAATAATTTTTCTGAGTATGTTGGTACAGGAAACCCTCCCTCCACTGTTGTGTCCTGGCCGAATTTTATTCTGCACTGCTTGGAAGAGAAAACGCATGTTGCTATTTATCTGTGCCTCATGCTAGCCCAGAGCAAAAAAGCCTTAACCATGATGTGTGGGTGACTGATCTCATAGCAATATTAGCTGAGGATTTTTGTTGTTTAAAGGCTACTAAATGCCTTTATCTGCAGCTACAGCAGTAGGATTAAGCTATATCCAAATCAGGAGGGAGACAACAGTCTTGGAGTTAGAAAGTTAGGTCTCCTCAGGATCACATAATCTGACAGTGATGCACTAGAGTTAAGATAGCAGTGACCCCACAATAGGAGAGCCCAAAAGGATTTCCACTCTGCAATGAGCAGTCAGGCACTGCTTTTATCCCCATCTGGACTGCACAGGGTTTCCCCTCCACCACATCCACAATCCCCTTCTGTGCCCCATCACTTATCATGCTGGGCCACCAAGATACACAGCTCCACTGAAACTCATGGCCCTATGGCCCATGGCTTCTAAAAGAAACCAGGGATCAGTGATACACATTTATGTGGAAAAGCCAACACAAAGCTGTAGGGGGATTTTTTTTTGTTGTTGTTGTTTGATTTAATGAGGTCTCACCTGTTCTGTAGGTGACAGTGACTGGCTTGCTGCTGGCAGGGCTGTCTCCACGGCCAGTTACAGCATACACAGTGATGGTGTATTCAACACCAGGTTTGATGCCAGTAATGGTGGCAGTAGACACAGTGCCAGGCACCGTGAACTCCTGTACGGGGCTGCTTCCACCTAGGAAAAGTAGGTTAAAAAAGAGAAATGTAATGGATCTGTAAAGCATGCATTTAAAATCACTACAAGAACCAGGACAGTCCTGTATCAACACCAAGTGAAGACAGAACCCTGTTGTTGGGTCAAAGTTGTTTTGACCGTTCCAAGAATGAAATATGTACACAGAACCACCTCTAAAATTACTGGAATACTCCAGATGTTCTTTCCCTTTGGGTAGACAAAATAGGATTTGCTCTTCTTTAAAAAAGGTGCCTATATGTCTGCTACAGTCCAAGGTGCCTTTGCTACTTGCTTTCTAATGGTGTCAGAATAGAGTTTCTGGTCTGTGACTGGCTGTCACAGCCTGCCCTCACCTGTTTCACCATAAGTGATCCGGTAGTATCTGACTGTCACTGCAGGAGCATCCCAGGAAATCCTGAGGCTGGTTGGGCTGGTAGGAGTGACTTCCAGGTCCCTTGGAACATCAGACACTAGAAAAACAGAATTGAGAAGACAGTTTCAACACAATTGTACATCAGCTACATACTCCACTTATACCTCCGCTACTCATCTGTCTGTCCTCTGGCTCAGTGCACACTCCTCTCCAAAGAGATGGATCTGGTTAAAAACCATATGGCATTGCACTGGATTTAATGAAAATAGTTCTGCTGGCCCTAGAAACATCTGAAAGTAGCATGGGTCCTACCACCTTTCTCTAAATCAGGCCCTACCTCAGTACACAGGCATTTCCTCACGAGTGAAGCTGGCAGGGGAGATGTGGTTTTACAGCAACTGCCTTGCTAGAGGACACTCCAAATCCCGCATTCCCTCAAGGCTCACCTGTTGTTTGCTGGCCAACCAAGGGCAGGCTCTCCTCCCTGCCATTGATGGCGATGATGCTGACCACGTACTCGGTGCCTGGCAGCAGGTTGGTGAGGGTGATGGAGTTCCTTGAGGGAGGCACACGTTCCTCCTTGGGCCGGGCCCCGCCCTGCTCCGGCTGGTAGCGGATCCTGTAGCCCGTGATGGTGGCACGAGGAGCAATCCAGTGCACGGTGAAGGAGTTTGCGGTTATATCTGAGAAGTCGAGGCCAGTGGGGGAATCGAGACCTGGGTGTTTCAAGAGACACAGGACTGACCTCAACCAAACTGCTTGGTGTCATCACAGGAAAAAAGCAATGAAGTCCCATTAATGAATTCTTAAAGGATGGCATTAACCACATGTGCATCCAAGTACCTGTTTTCTGGATTCCATACAAAGGCGCACTCTCGCGCTGCTCGGAAACACTGTAGACTTTCACCAGATATTCAGTACCAGGGAGCAGGTCTGTGGAGTTGAAGAACAGGAATTTGGATGTACTTCTTTGCTAACAGCAAGAAGTGAATCAACCTACACAATTTTAACTGCATTTCTTAGCAGACAATCAGGTTTTGCTTGATGGAAGATCTGAGCCTCCAGGACAACCAAAAGTTTAAATCAGTTATTTTTGTGGCATAATGGTTCCCTGCAGTGCTTTAGCCTGAAGGAGCATGATATCCTATGTCAGTGCTCCCTTAGTTTGTGGAGATTGACTAGAAGCAATTACCTTTTTTACAGGGTCCCTTCTAGTTATCTACTAGTTTAGTTATGCACTAGGCCACAGCTTTAGCTGATATAAACTGAAATAGGCCCAAGGATTTCCAACACAGCTATTCTAAGTCAGACAAGCTCCAGATTTAGTTTTTTATTCTGAAAGCAGGTATTGTCCCTCCCTTAACCAACCTGATTCTAGGATAGTGAGGAAAAAACCCCAACTATAAATACTACACAGCTTTTGCCCCAAAAATTAATGTCAGCTCTTGGAAAATGCCCACATTTTGTTGCCATGTCCTGTAAGGCTCCAAACAGTATGGGTTTTCTGGTCTGAGCATACAAAGTCAAAGGAGCAATGACCTTTTGCATATTCTGATCCTCTCCCTGAACCTCTGCACTGGAAGTCCTTGACATTACTGGCAAACCAGGTGAATAACACGTATTTACTGTTAATACCTAACCAGGCTGCAAATCAATGCAGTTGCCTCATAGCCTGATTCACCACTGTCCTTGGATTGATAGGAAAAAACTTGCTTGTGGTTTGGCTTTAACTTGGGTAAAGCTAGAGGTCAAACCACACTTAGTGTGAGTTTGTATGAGGCTACTTGCAACATCAGCTTAGATCAGCTGAGATCTTGGCCAGCCACATTTAAACAATTTTTATTTTGCCTCATTTTGTGTCAGGTGGACCTTCTCACCCTCTACAACTACTTGAAAGGAGGCTGTAGGAAGGTTGGGGGTCAGTCTCTTCTCCAGGTAACAAGTGATGGGACAAGAAAAGACCTCAAGTTGCACTAGGGGAGGTCAAGGTTGGATATCAGGAAAATTTCCTTCACTGAAAGGTTGGTCAGGTGTGGAGTCACCATCCCTAGAAATGTTCAGGAGGTGTGTGGATTGGCACTTGGGGACATGGCTTGGTGGTGAGCTGGGTTGATGGTTCAACTCAGTGACCTTGGAATTCTTTTCTCTTAGTAATCAATCCTATGATTTTATGATGAAGGGCCTCTTATGCTTGACTTATGTAGGTAACCCACTCACTTGTTAAGATGACCATGCGGTCTGAGGGTGAGACTGTCACCTCTGCAACATCCTCCTCCTTCTTGGCAGGGGAGTAGCGCACCAGGAAACCGCTCAGCACGATGGAAGTCGGGGCAGTCCAAGTCACCCTCATGGTGTCAGGCCCCACATTGGTGAAGCGCAGATCGGTGGGAGGAGGCACAGCTACACAGCAAAGAACAAATCTACCTCAGTTCTCAGATTCATATCGATCAAGATGTCTGTTCAGGGAACCAATCACCAGAGAAAGTATCTCATGCACAACAGACTACGGCATCAGACTCATGCAAACAGACTTCTAAACTACATTTGGTTCTACTACAGTCAAGAGAAAAATGTGTCTGCACTACTGTCAGGCTGCTTTAACCTCTTGGCAATTCCTGATATGTTAAATGTACCCCACGGGGCTAATTTAAAAACAAGGTAGCAAGTTTCAGTAATGTGCTTCTAGCAGCTGGATTTTGTATTACAGATGTGGTGCCAAGAGAGGTTTAAAGTTGCCATACAGCAGCTTACAGATGGAAAAGTAATCTCATCTAGAATCCATACATGCACACACAGGAGAGGAGAGGGTATATCACTAATTTCCTATGACTCTACTTCTACTCGTGTCGAAGGATTTACAGCCTCAGGACTTTCAAACACAACAAGATTTCATGCAAGAACCAGTTTCCAGCTCGCCTTCAGCTCATGCACTATAGAGACCCTTGACGGTGTGGCATGGCTGTCACTGGCATGTACTCAGGGAGTGGTGTCCATCTGCATCCTTTGGGGCATTGTGGAAAGAGTGGGGCCACCACGGACACGGGCTGCTGGAAGCTCAAACAGCTGTCAAGGCTGGAGGGTGTCTGCTGATCTACTCCGCCTTTTAGCACCCCTAATTTGGGGAATCACAGTTTTAAAGTCTGGCGAACACACAGCTCGTGTTTCAGGCTCTTCATTCCAACTGGATCCTGGAAATCTGACTAGCAGAAGGTGAATGAGCCTGGCAAGTCTGCAGCCATTCATGGCATTAACATGCCTCCAATCCGAAAGCGAGCAGTGCACATCCATCCCCAGCTGCCATCCGGGGAAAGCAGCGAGCTGGGTCTGTCTGGCCTCCCCGCAGCGAGCGGCTCAATTCCTCTTTGACAAAGCCCCGGCACCCCGACAGCCAGTGACAGCCAGTGACACCGCCCACAAAACACAGAAGTTTTCAAAATTCACCCGTTTGCTGTGTCAGAGTGGTAGGGGCGCTCTCTCCGCCATTAATGAGTGTGATTACACTGATGTCGTAATCAATGCCCGGCTCCAAGCCTGTCACTGTGTAGTATCCTACTGAGGAGTCCACAAAATCTTCAAATATAGGGACACTCTCTCCTGCCGCAACTACTGTGATGCGGTACCCAATAATGGTGGAGGCATTTAACGGGGTCCACCTCAGGCCGATGCTCGAGTCAGTTATGTCAACAAAGCTTAGGTCAGTGAGCTGAGGCACCTCTAATGAGTTAAAGAGCAAATGGGAGAGGCAGAGACACACGGAGGCAAAAGAAAGACAAGGGAGAAAAAAGCAGTGTTCATCACTATTAACACCGACAGAACTTTGGAAGCAATTGCGGTGATATGCAGAATTTCTCTTGGGGTTTGGGGGAAAAGGGAGGATTTTGGTGGGGTTTTCTTGTTGTGTTTTTGCCTTTTTCCAGTTTTGTTTTCTTATATTTACCCTTCAGTGCAGTCTCCAGCTGCTCCCCTGGGCAGGCAGAAGCTGAAACCCCGATCCCCTCAGAAGCTGAAACCCCGATCCTCTTTAGACATACAATTTTCAAAGAGCCCTACAAGAGGCACTTAACTTGCAACAAATTTACTTTCAGCAATGATAAGCCACAAAGACCCATCATTTCCTGACAAAAACAGAAGCAGAAGAAACACAGTCCTTTTTTCTTTTTACAGGTAAATTACAAGAGAGCAAAGTTTACTGAAGTGTAAATAAAACAACTCTGAAATAATAGTTGATCAACCCTCTAAAATTCTTGTTTTGTTCAAACGATGAATCTAACTTTTATCACAGGGATCACAAAAATATCAGCTCATTTGAAGGGACTAAATCAGACCCTCAGCTGGTGAGAACCTTCACAAAGCTCCAGGGCAGATCATCCACTGTCTGAACTATTTACACTGCACTTGGAAGAAAGCCTCAAATCCCTGCAATGGCTTGAGGATCTGGCCCAGAATTCCTCAAGTTCTACTTACCAACTAACTGCTGCAATATATGTGCTAAAACCGGACGATACGGAACAGTAAGTAATAAAGCACTTCCTTGGAAACAGGGTAAATGGTTAAAAATGACCTTTAGATGATATTAATTCAATCAGAGTGACAACATCCCCAAATTCAGAGGTTATGCCCAGCACATGATGTGGCCAAGAGCCTGACATATGTGGCTAAAATTGTTCAAAATCTCAAATTTTAGCCACTGAATAAGGATGCTCTTTAATGACCTTTTAGATGCTGCCTAAATTTCTGTAGGGAAAATAAGCACAGCTGTGACTGTTTTCCCAATTGATACTCCATTAGCAAAGGTGCTCATTTCCTGCATGTTATGACCAGCAGAACTGGGCAGGGAGTGGGTAATTTTAGAGGCATCTTTAATTGACAATGGCCAAACCTTCAGTTGCTCAAGTCAATAAACTGGTATTGGTTTAAGCCACAAGATTTGGCTGTGTAACTTCTATCAGGGTGATCCTGAAATCAGTGGGAACTAATGGATGCTCTTCCTCACTCAGGATCAGACATCAGTAAGTGAGAAAGATGCAGGACTCTGTATCCATTCTGTTCATTACAAGTTAGTTTGAAAAGGAATTATGGACAGAAATATTGCTTTAATAATAGTGGTTATATTCTATTTTAATGTCCTTCTAGGAAAACACTTATTTTACAGAATAGGTGCAAAATAAAAGCCAGTTTTCTGTAAAATAACTGTTTATCCACATGGAATGCATGTACCATATCACCTTTAAAGAGTTGTAAAAGCCAGACACATACATTCTTAGCTTTCCCCCACCAGAAGATGGTGAAGGGCTAAAGCTATTACTGCATAACTATGCAGCATCACAGTATTAGTTCACCCCAGGGAGCACACAGCACTTCAGTGAAGCACAGAAATTTTAAAGCAGTGTTACAAGAGCAAGCAAACACAGTAGCTGGCATCATCTCAGAGCAGAAACAAAAACAAACGAAGCCCTCGCAAAGGAAAACTAAATGCAACCATTTAGGGAAATGCACATTAATTTTGCTACTGTGGCTACAAAGGCAGTTTCTGCAGTCCCCACAGACGTCATGTGAGGTGGCACACATCACTCTGTGTCTCTAGTGCTACAGTGATGGACCTTTCCATCTTGGCTTTCCTCTCCACTGTGCTCAAGTGATCTTCTGCCACTACTGCTGCCAGAATTTCTCCTGTGCTCACTTCCCACTCATACGTTTGTTCACCTACTTCCTGTTCCCACCAGCTGTGCTCCAGATGCTGGGGCACTTCAGTGCTAAGTTAAATCCCTGCAGCTGCCCAGCTCAGTGTACTGATGGAGCAGATCCATGTGTTTACCACCACCCTGTGACACACAACATAGGCTGCCCGTGCAGAGAAGTACACAGGTGTTACAAGTTCTCTCCCATGTTGGAACATGGCTATTCTGCTTCTTGAGACTAAATGTGAAGTCTAAGCCCTCCCACCACCAGACTAACAGAAGTTCTGCAATGTAGAGCTCTTGGGCTCAGCCATTTGACCTTGAGCAGCTGAAAGTGCTGCTCATCCTTTCGTTACCTGGGGTGATGGTTTCCGAGATGGGGACACTCTCCTGGTCGTCCTTGACAGAGTAGACACTGACGTTGTACTCCACGCCGGGGTTGAGGTTCTCAAAGGTGCAGGTGGTCTGATCTGCACCCACCACCTCCTCCAGGGTAGAGCCCTGCTGCCCGTCGGTGGGAGCCGTGGTCACGCGGTACCCGCTGATGCCTGAAATACAGGGAGGCCAGTGTCAGGAATCTCCTGCTGTATCCATTCATATCAGAGGCCTCAGTGCAACACCTGAAGCAAACACATGACATTTCACAAGTGATTTTGTCACCCTGAACCCAGCAGGTGAGAGGTTGCTTTGTCAAGCACTCCAAAATGAGCTTCCCAGGAGCTAGCCGTGCCACCCTCACAGCATTTCAGTTCCCTTTGAGACCTCACCAAACTGAAAGTCTCAGGACTTTTGAGAGGAACTTTTCTCAGGACTCTGTCAGGGAAAGATTCAGCTACCAACAGACATGGGTTTTCAAAAACTTTCAATCCACCTCTTAACAAGAGTCAATTGTGCAGCTCCCATCAGCTATTGTGGGAGAGGAGTTCGTCCTGAACACTTTCAGAACTTCCATGCTCACTTTCAATTGCACAAGCTCATTTGTCACTTCCAGAAGTCTTTATGGTGCATTTTGCTTTCCTTGCCTTGGACTATTTTTCAACCACTGGAGATACCTGAAGAAACCCTTCAAATCCTTAAAACAGCTGAAATATTCCAACATTCATGTTCCAAAATAGCATTTACATGGACTGTAAATCATTAAGAGTCCTACGGCAAGTTAACTGTGAATTACATCCTTAAATGTATCTAGAAACATGTACATTTTTCCTTAAATTACACAACAGCAAGTTTCTCACCAAACTGCAAGGCACCACAGAACAAGTGTTAGCATTCTGCTACAAGAGCAGGTTTGAGCACAGTGTGAGTTCACATGGTTACCTGGAGATGTGCTTCTCTCCCACGAGACTATCAGGATGCCAGTGTCAGGATTGGACCTCAGGCGCAGGCCGGTTGGCGGAGCCAGTGCTGCAAGTGTTCAGACAAACAGGTCACTGCTGGCACTGAGAATCATGCTGGCTGCCTCAGCACCCCTCTCCCCACGATATCCTCATCCTCTGGAATTAGCTAAAAACACTCTCCTGAAGCTGTGACTCTGCACTGCACAAGACAGTGCTACTGTCACCTATGTATCAAGAAGAAAAACCAGACCACAACAGGGAGAAAAGACCAGAACTGCGTCCCAGAAGGCAGCCATTGATGTGGGGAGCAGAAGGAGGAATATGGTGGAAAAGCAAGTGTCATACGTGTAGTGACTCTCCTGACGATGGGGCTCTCTCTCTCCTGGCCATCCATCAGCACTGTGAGGCTGTAGGTGTACTCCACGCCAGGGGTCAGCCCAGAGATCACGATGCTGCCGGAGTCCGAGATCACCTCCCGAGGAGCCTCTCCGCCCTGGCTTGGGCGCACTCCCAGCTGCAGGGGAGCGAGGTTTGCTTTTCAGTCACAAGCTGTCAGCATCCTGACTGATCATCCAACAGCAGCACTATGGGCCCTTGTGCTGAACTCCAGCTGTTAATCCTGTAACTTGAGGTTTACATGTCCCGCTTGACCTGAAGCCCCATGACTGCACTGACCTCTGTCATCTAGACCCACTCCCTGTAAGCAGCAGGCCCTTTGCACCTCTCCCCTTTGTGCTGCCATCTTCACTGCAGTCCACAGGAAATGCCTTTAATCTGCCCTCCCCACCACAGTGAAGTAAGAGGAAAAACCAGCATGGGACTTAGTTCCTCCTACCTTGAAACCAATCCTTGGGGCAGGTGTCCAGGTGATGACAATAGAGGTCTCAGTCACTTCTGTGTTAAAAGGAGGAACAGAGCCAGCAGGCTGATCTGTGAAGTGAATTGACAAGAGTTGAAGTCTACCTGCTGTGATGGCTCCAAACAGTTTGAAAACCTGACCTACAGCAGTACAAACAGCCAGAGGTATGAAATGTGTGCTGAACTAGATCATTTTTGAAAATCCAGTGATTTGGGAAGGATCTGACAGATGATTTTTGTCTGCTGCTGGGCTTGACAGACACAGTATGCAAGTGGTCTAATCATAGCCAGAGCTTTTGTTCTTGAGGAAAACAAAAATACTCAACTGGATGCATGATCCTCTATGCATCCAGCCCCAAGAATTTGGGGAATCCTGGTTTTTGGCATGATATCTAAAGTGTTCCTCAAAGCTCAGCTATTTTTTTGATTCGCCCACCATATGCCTTCCAGTCAGCAGAATATTACACCCCTGTCTGTCATCCAGCTGTCCCAGCAAGGACCATGTCATCCCTCACCAACATCTTGAGAAATCAGCAGAAAGGAGCTCAAAGTCAGTCTGAGGCATCTGTGGTTTCACTGGTATCTGTCAGAAGCATCACACAGAAGCCAAAGCCTTTCTGCATGCCAGAATCAGCCTAAATAATGCCACTGAGTTTAATCTGAAATGGCCTTGTTATTAATGAAGAGGCTTGGTTAATCAATTCTATAGTCTTAAACTGGACTGGTTTCTTTCAGACAAGCCAGATATTGAAGGCAATATTAAATCTAAGATACCAGATCATATTCTAACTGAGGAGTATTTATAGATAAGACTGTCAGCAAAAAGCACCTTGCCAATGTCAACAATGTTACTCTGATTAAAAGTTTGAGCCCTTATTTTAGTTTCACATTGTTCTAAAAGAAACCACATTCTCTTTTCAAAAGAGGATGTGGTTCTGGGCTTGGGTGACTTTGAGTTTTGCTAGTGTATATGATGGTTTCATCACTATTTAAACACTGAATCTATTTGTTCTTTCTAGAAGTATGTGTGGGTTCTTACAGAAATCCCTTTCCTTCCAAAATTTGCTTAGTATTTCTTCCAAGCCAGCATCCCAAATACAGATGACTGAAATGCAAAAAAATAAAATAAAAAGATAGAATGAAATGTTTGTGTCAGTTTGGGCAACGCAGTTGAGCTGCCTTAGATGGTATGGCTGGGCTTGAGAAATGACTGCTTTCAGCTTTATATAAATGACAGACTAATTATTCCTTGCCCATTTTAAGAGAGTTGTATGCTTTCCTTGATTCGTCATGCCAAAACCAAACAATTAGGAAGATCAGATAAAATTAAATTTCTCTGACATCCAGTTAAGCAGAAAGTGAAAGTTTTCCCTCTAGTTTTTAATCATCAGGAAAGCTGAAATGTATTTTACGGGAAGATTTTGATGCAAATAACTCTTTTCCCTGCCAACTAGCTCAGAAAGAACAACAAGGAGTATTTCCCAAGCTGTTCTGCTGGAATGCTACTTCAAAAGGTTGCTTCCATAAATCAATTCACAATAGGCACTTTCAGCACAAGCTCTGAAGAAGGGCAAGGTTATAAAGGAAGAGGAGCATGTGGTGTGTGTGTCTCACTCACAAGTGGTGAAGACTCCGGTCTCCCTGTTGCTTTGCAAGTCGCCTTTAACCGCCACGAGGTACACGGTGTACTCGGTGCCAGGCTGCAGGTTCCTCAGGAGGTACTTGGTGGCAGAGGGTCCCACGTTGTAGGTGCGGGGCTGCCCTCCCCTGGTGGGCCCTGCTGTCAGCTTGTACCCTGTGATCACAGCACGGGGCCGTGTCCACAGCACCAGCACCGAGTGCTCCGTGGTGTTGAGGAACCTCAGGTTGGTGGGGGCATCGAGCTCTGGAGGGGAAAAACAGAACGGCCATCAGCTTTCCCAGCTGAATCTCCACCTCACCGCCACTTCCAAACCATGTGTGTACACCTGGCCTGTACTTCTCATGCACTGTGTGAGGGCAGCAGTAGGGAAGAGAGAAGGTGGGACCATGAGAAAGCTGGAAAGTTATTTCATGTCTACATCCACGCCTCAGTGCCATCCATTAACACACTGAGACACGCAGACCAGACCTGAGCATTCTGGGCTGCACTGATTTGGGTTGCAGCCATCTCTGCATCCCATGGGGAAGGCAGCCTAAAGTTTGAGACATGACAGATGAACCCAACACGCTCAGGAATTTCAACAGTTTCTCATGAGCGCTGAGCATTTTTTAAAAACCAGCTCAGTTTAGACTTGTCAGTGTAAGCACGGAAACCTAATTTTAGCCCTCTTCCATGAAAAAGATTAATTCTTTTAAATCCTTGCCCAGTCCTCTCAAAATCCCTTCCCAAAATAAACCACCCCCACTTTGTCATTTGAATGTCAAAATAAGTAACAGTCAGCGACTTTCTGCAGAAAACCAGTTCCTAGATCTACTTAAAAATACTCACACCATGGAACTGACCATACAACAATTCCAAGAATGCTCATCTCTCCCCTGGGACTCAGGGAACAGCTCTTACCAGGCTTCCTCCCCTTTTTATCAGTGCCCCCGGGAAGCTGCTGAAGCTGATAACCCAGATAACCATAGAAACAAGACGCTGAGGCAACACAGCTCCTTCAGCACCACACTGGAGCCCAGTGACTGGAGGAGATGTCACTGCCTTTAGCTGAGGCAAGGTGAGGCTCTGGAGGGGAATTTGCCCCCACAGCAGGCAGGGTAGCACTGCCTGCAGCAAGGAGTTCATAGTGTTCACATGGCAGGCTTCCCCACCTTTTCCACGTTCTAATCACATGTTAAAATTAAGAGCAGTGAGGTTTCATCAATTCTCTTTTTTGCTGGCAAATGCTTTTTTCTCCTTCTGAAGAAGTAATATTCTGGTGAAAAAAATTATGTTTTCATCACTCTCCCACTGATTCAGTGGGAAGATGCTTTTGTCCTTTTTGTTTTCTCCATTTTTGAGGAGGGAGGAAAAAGGAAGTGAGGTCTTCCTTCTTCCACCACTGGAAAAAACAGGGGAGAACTCTAAAAGAAAAAGGATGAGTGTGACCCTGCTTAAGCCCATCTCCAACCCACAGGCTGAAACTCAACTTTATCCCTTGTTGGTACTTACATCTGTGCTAAATCTCATCTGACAAAGATTTTATCTTCCTAAAATGTGTAGCCTAAAGTCAGTTCCTCTCTGCACAATTTAATTTGCCAGCTCTATTAGGCTTTTATCACTTCTCCTCCCCACACTAGAGGAAAAAGCGGAAGATTGAAAAGCCACACGCATACACTCCGAGTTTATTTGTAGATTGCTTTTTAACGGAAGGCCAAAAAGAGAATCACATTTACACCGTGGGAAGAGACTTTTGCTGCAGGGTTTTCCTTGGGAACCCTGAATGATTTCTGTTTCCCAGGACTTTCGATTACAGGATGCAATTTATGTGAATAGTTTCTGCAATGTGGTTTAGGCAAAGCAGTTAAGCGGATGATCACAGCCTATGGAAAATGATTCCAGACATTTGTGACTGACACTGTGCTGTCTGAATTACATGTCTATACTCCAATGTACACCTCTGTGTGTAGTTTCAGAGGAACCCTACACCTAGCCCAGGCTCCTCAAAACAACCACAAAAAATTACAGATCTAGCTGGGAACTGGGCCCTTCTTGTTCTAAATGCTTCCAAGAGAGTTCAGGTTCCTAAGTCACATCCTTGCTTTTGAAAGCCTCACTTGAAAGAGGAGGGAGGGTGCTCACACCATCTGTTCTATGCTCAAATTAGACACCTATGTCAAAGGACAGACATAAGGATCTCATTCTCCCTGCACAGTCAAGGGACAGGCACTGTTCATGGCTCATAATTTAATGGATATAAGTAAGGATACTTCCCAAACAGCATGGCTATATTCACACACTATCCCATTTCCTTTCCTTCCCTTCCCTCTCACGTTACTAAGAGCCGGGTTGGGTTCTCAGAAGTTGCTCTTATTTACTGAAAAGTATCAGAAGAGCAGCAGATGTACATAGCTGCATTTTGTCCCTTTGAATAAAGGGATCCAGTCAAAGAACACCACAAACACCCACTCACCCTTCTACTGCCCAATAAACAGGATCTGATCAAACAAACCATGTCCCATGTTCTGTCTGATCTGCTCCTCTTGGATCAAAAATGGAGATAACCACTCAAACCCAGATTAAACTCCTACTCTTCCACCTGAAAACCTACACCTTGCCCAGCCACTGCTCCTCTCTCTTCTCTGCACTGCTGCAAAGCAAAAAACAATGCCTGACAAAGTGCATTTTTCCTGACACTGGTGAAGTGCTGCACTGCCTCTAGATCATTAGCTGCTGGGTTCTGAGGGATCCTGCACGATCACTGGCAGGCACAACTGCTACTGCTGCCAGTGGAGCCAGATAGGCATGGAGCTGTCAGAAGGGGGATGGGGATTTTCAGAGGAAACTCAGCAAGGCTTCTAAGTCATACTGAAATCTGCCCTAAGGTACCAGCAAAAAAAAAAAAGTTATAAAAATCACAGGCTGTGATCTGTGCTGTAAAAGAACTGCAGGGTCCATCAATTCTCAGTCAGTAATAAAAAGCTGAATTCCAGCCATACGAAATTGTTTTAAAGTGCCATGAGACTTAAACTCCCATTGGAAAGCCCCGGAGGAGGATAAATCTGCTGAAGAGATCATTGTTAGACTGAATGAATTCCCAGCCCCGTCATCCTACTGATGGGATACCTCCTGGGCTAGAACTGTTGCACTTCAAGTGCTCTGTTTATACATTTCTACAAGCGACAGCGAAATACACGCCTCAAAAGGCTGAAAAAAGCACGGAGGAAAGACACTTACTGGTGGTTTGCTCTCCAGTCAAAGGTTTGCTCTCCCTGCCCTGGTTTACAGCAAAGATCTTGAAGAGATAGGTTGTTCCTGGGATCAGGTCAATGACTTCAGCAAAAGAGCTCCTGGTGATGGGCAGTCTCTGGCCGTGCTGGCCAGGGCGGTTGACAGGGATCACCTCCACCCGATAGCCGGACACTTGGCTCTGGGGTGGGGTCCACATGATGGTGATCTTGATGTCAGAAACCTCCACAAACTGCAGATCTCTGGGGGAAGGCACTTCATCTGAAAGCACAGGGGTACAGTAGTTGTCAGAGGGAGTCCTTAGCAGGAAGAGAAGCTATAGGTTTCCATACAAGGGAAAAAAAAGTGAATTTTGCTTGAAGAATGGCTAGCCCAAGAATATTTACCAAATTAAAACGTCAGGGTAACCTTACTGTAAATATGCCTACACATGTCCCCAGACAATATTCAAGCAGACTACAATTTCAAACATCACTATCTACTTTAAAGTCTATTATGTCTTCAGAAGGTATCTTGCTATGACAGAAAGAGAACTGAAAAACCAGATGTAATATGCTACAGAACTTCAAGTATATGCAAAACCAAAGCCTGAGGGGAAAAAAAGTACTCCAGAGATTGGAAACAGTAACCTCCTTCTAAAATTAAAAGAGAGGATTTTTAAAAACCCACAGCATGTTCTGAATGTCTATGATTAACTTGAAATCCACCTTTTATAATTAAACAAGTACAGGGGCTGATCTGGCCTTATTATAGTCAAATGCAAAATGCAGTTCCCTCAGTGCTGGGCCACATTACTGCACCCGTGAATTCCTGTGTCTAAATTAAATTTCTTGAGACTAGGACTGATACTGCCCTAAGGTTAACCAGTGCACATTTTTGGAAGATGCAGAAGCCAAACCATAAAATCATTGAGCTGAGTTCATTCCTGGTGAATTCCCATTTGCAAACACGTGCTTGCAACTTGCAGGACCATCAAATTCCACTGCTTACCACATCAGATCCCAATTCGTTCACTATCCCTTCTTTTGGTTTGGTTATTCAGTCCAACTGGATACTTAAAAGAACCCTGAAACCAGTAGTTTTTTAAATATTGGGTGCCTCAAGTTTAGAGCCTATGGTGGTGTTTTGGCACATCAGTCAATGCTGAGTAATCTCCCATACCCACTGACTGCAAAGGAAAATAATGGGTAGGACTGGAAGGGAGAATGAAAAGTCAGGTGAACATTTGAACATGTGTTATGGTGCCTGAGTACATAACCCTGAACATCTGTGAGCCAAGTACTGGGGCAAAACAATATACCAGGCACTTCAGGAGATTTCTTAGTAGGATTTCCCTAAGATAACCTGAGAAACTGATCTCTCTTCTGCAGATAATTCAAGAACTGCCTGCAGTCCAATCCCTAGGAATTGCAATCCTCTTAATGCAGAGTGGTGTCTTGACTGTGTCAAGAAGTTCGATTTTACTACAGAACTTCAATACTAGTGAAATTTACAATTCAAACCCACAAAACCATAACTGAGTTCATTTAAGCATTCATTCAGCTAGCAACAGAAATCTCAGTGACTGAAATCCAGAACACGAGCATTACCTGTGCGTGGGACCCCAGTGGTTTCCTGCTGGATGAAGACAGGAGTGCTCTCCTGGTTTTCTTCCACTGCATAGATGCTGATGTTGTACTGAACCCCCGGCATCAGGTCACTGAGTGTTACAGAGGTGGCAGTGTCAGGCAGGTTGAGCTCTGTGCTGCTGCCTTCCACAGAGGGTACGTAGACAATCCTGTAGCCTGAAGCAAGAGAAATATGTAATCCTCAGCACAATCAGTAGGCACAAAGAATGCTAGAAATGAGGGCTGAACTGATCTCGCTACTGAGCTTTGATAAAAATAGCCCTGAACTTCAGCAGGACCTGTGGCCTGCCCGTGCTCACGTCCCATCTACAGACCACACACTCACAGCACCTTCCCAAAGCACAGTCTGACCTGGGTTAGCATATTTCTGAGGTCTGACATGTGGATTTAGGCATGTACAGTTCTCATGCTCCCTATGGGATGGTCTGAACGACAGATACAAATATAAGGTCTTGGGGCTTGTTTTTCTTTAACACAAATGCAGAAGGAATTGTTTTGCATCCAGCTTTCTGAATTGCTTGGTTCAGTCACTGAAGCCAAGGAAATGCTAAACTGCCCATGTGCTTTCCAGCTGGTCTCTCAGATCAGACACAATTTTGCACTAAGTTTGTCCCAGAGTTATATCTCATTTTCTTTTTCACCTACACTTCAGATTCTACCAATAAAGGAGAATAGGTGCATTCCAATTGGACAAACCTGTGATTGGAGCCTGTGGTCTGCTCCAGCTGATGACAATGGATGTGTCATCCACACTTTCCACTGTGTGCTCGGGAGGTGCATCAGGAGCTGTTTAAGGGAATAAACAGAGGAGGACAGCAAGTGTGAGGATAAGAGGTAACCAAAAATTCTTGAGCAAACAGTAACAACAGCTTTCAAAGCACAGCAAGAGCCACCCACACGTACCTGTAGTCTGTGAAGTAGACAGGATCAGATTCTGCTCTCCTTCTTCAGAGATCTGATAGACATTAACAATATACTTGCGACCAGGAAGCAAGTCAGGGATGTTGACAGAAGTGGCTGTGCTTGGAAGATCTGAGGAAGGCAGGGGAGAAAAATTTAATTTAGCAGTTCCATCTTCTTGCTTTCTCTGCAAAAAAAGTAATTGAGATGTCTGTTCTAATCTGGGCTGAAGCACAGTCTTCCTGCGACAAAACAACAGTTTTTCTGCACTGTCTTCAGTTCACCTCAGAAGAGTTGTGTGGAGAGTTGGGACCAGCAACCAAAGGCAGGAGGGCTTGATGTGGGATATGGTAGGGCAGCTTGAGCAGCAGCCCCCTGCACACTGCAGCCATCTCAGCTGAACACTCATTTCATATCCTGACTGTTGCATTTTCAGTACAGAAATATATGGAAAAACTTTCACATGAATAGGTTATGTGGAAACACTGACTCATGAGTGAAGAAGAATGACATTATGAGGGCTGGTGAACTTCTCTCCCTGCTCCCAGATGTCCACCTACATGCCAGATGTAGAAAATTCCCCAAGAAGCAGCTCCTTGCTGGCCAGACTGAAGCCAAGCATCTTAAGGGAAACTGGGAATTGCCTTTCAATCTGCCTGTAAATCTCTGTCTGTAGACAGATGAGCTCAGGAGCTGCTTCACAGCACAGCTCAGCTGTCTGGGCAGAAAGAAAGGTGGTGACAGTGCTGGCAGCCCCCATGTGAGCCACTTCTGCTCAGTGTCCAAGCCTGTGAGTTCAGGGGAGCACCAGTCCAGGGAGAGTTATTAGGTCAGGAGATTGCTACTCTTTTTGTCATGTTCTTCTACCACACTCATAGCCCAATAACTAGTATAACATCAAATATCTGAGGTGAGATATTGCTATTACCACTGTCAAGATAGGAAATTAGGAGAAAGAAGTTAAGACGAAATTACATGTGGTACAAGGGGTCTAGAGTAGATGCTGGAAAAGCAGTTTTGACTCCTATGTCTGAGTCCAGTGCCTTTAACCAGCTTCCCAGCTCAGTTAAGCTGTCATGTTATCAAAGATGGAGAAGATTTGATCCAAACAAAACAACTGACAGAGCAGACTGGAACATGAGATATCCATGAGACAACAAGCAGCCAAGAGAGGGCATTTGGGAATGATTTCTCTCTGTCCGTTCTGATGGAAGGACAAAGGTAAGCCAAAGGAAATTAGCCAGGAGGCAGGTTCTAAAAAACAGATTTGGTTCTCTTCTCATTTGCATTGCTGCTCACTTCAGGATGCTGTGGAAGCCAGTAACTTTACATGATTTCAAAAGGAAAAAGAACTGAGCAAATTCATGGAGATGAAAAGAATAATTATTATCTACCCAGAGTTATTACTCATCCACTGCTCCTGGCTCAGGCAGTTTTCCTCTGCAGAATTCTGGGACAGTATTCTGAAGGGATATTGCTATATACTTGCCTTGTTCTCTTACAGCTCTTAATGGAGAAAAGACAATGAACTAAGTGAGTTTTTCATCTGAGCTGGTCCTGCCACTCTCATATCCTAATTGAATCCTACTGAAAGACAGGGAGATGCTCAGATGTTTACACCAGCTCTACTGACTGCCACAAAACAGCAATGCTCTGACTGTGAGCAATGCTTTGGTCTGGCACACTCCAATTTTGTCTCACCAAGGTACTGTGGCTCATCACCCTCCTCGCTCAGCTCATACTCAACACGGAATCCAGAAACAGTGTCAGAAGCAGAAACCCAGGAGACAACAAAGCTGTTGGATGTGATTTCAGTGACAGATTCTGAGGTAGCAACCACGGGAGGAAGAAGAGTTGTCTCTCCTGAAACAGTGTTGCCTGCAAGAGAGAAGAAACAGAGGCTGCATTAAGCATCACTACTTTTGTGTTAACTGGGATGCACGAAGCAAGGACTTGGGTGAAGGAGATTAGGTTTTCCTGGATTCAACTCACTTGTCACTGCTGTGGTGCTGGTTGTGGTAAAATCAAAGCGGGTGACTTCTTTGTGGCCATACTGCTGGACACTGATGAGCTGTCCTTCATATATCACTCCAGGCTTCAGGCCTGAGATGGTGTAGGAGTTCCGGTGGCCAGGGATGGTGGCTTCCTTCCACTGCCTTCCAGAGTTTTTCTGCAAGAAAATGGACACCCAGATAGTGAGAGACTCCCTAGGCTGCAAGCAGGGGGATCTAGTGACCTAACCTGCTGTGTGGTTACTAATCACTGTAGTATTTAAACAAAGGTATGACTTGAATGGCTTTAATGCACAGACAGAATCAAGTCAAAGGAGATGAGAAAAGTATGCCAAGAAGCAGGACTAGTGGCATTGAGTTATTAGGTTTTACAGGAGTAAATTAAAAACAACCTAGCTTTGAACTTTACCCTTTAAAAGGAACATTATTTGTCACAAACTCAACTCTTTCCTTCATCAAAAGCACAGTAAGGCATGAAGTAGTGGCTGGAAAATATATATTTGAAGGCTGTTCATAAAAACACTCTAACCCATCATCTGAAAACAATATACAGAAAAGTTCTTCCCTTTTACCCTGTGTTTGAACTCTATGGGAAGCTTTAAAATAATGCTCCATCCTCTGAGGTTTGTATTCCAGTGCTTTAAAGTCCATTTCATTCAGGCCTTCATCCAAGATACACTGAAGTCAGTAAAAAGACTTGAGTGCCTTGAATGGCTTTGGATCAGGGCCTTTATTGTTCTCTTAATAACAGGCACCATTGAGGTACTAATGCTCTTAATCATTAAGTGGTCTTTTGTGAAGCTGTACTCAGGGGAGCTGGAACACAGCTGATCTGCGTTGGTTAAACCAAATCATTCCTCACAGAGGAATCAGCCAGCAAGCAGTGGTTAACCAGTTTTGGTTTAGACTTTGGAGAAGATCGGAGTGACTGTTTATTTAATCCTACACTGAGCTGTTTATGATTTCACATCCTACTCATTTTTACCTCCTCATTAATAGAATAAAATGTATCCCAGTTGTCTCTGGATATGCATGTTACTAAAACAGCATTTCTTTGGATGAAGAAGCTTCCACAAGGATTTACATTCCTAAGGTAAGGAAGGATATAAACTTGTCTGCTTGCTGTACTTAGTGCTTTGTTTAATAAAATACTTTATGAACACAGCAACCACTGAAGTTCAGGCAGGAAAACATTTAATTGTTAAACAGCACTGGCTCTTTTTGATGCTCAAGAGTAGCTGTTGACCTCAACAGGACAAAGACACTGAACAAGCAACTCAAGTTTGCTGAAAGTGTGTCAACCACTTCTTTCAGACACCAGGAAAAGCCAAATAAAGTACTCTTGATGAACAAATGATGGCAAATGTGGCACTCACCGGTCTCCAGCGCAAGATGTACTGGGTGATGTGAGACCGTTCAGGAGCATTCCACTGGATGGGGTGGGAGTTTGGCTGATTCGTGCTCTCTGTGATGATCACCTGAACAGGCCCAGTTGATCCTGAAAAAAAGAACTGCCAGTTTTAACATACTGGGGATGTTGTGGAGTCACCAAAAAGCAAGAAAGCTGCACGGCTCACATAGTATTTCTATACACGGAAAATCAGTTTTATTGCCTTTCTATCCTTAATGCTTCATTTCTACCTAGAAAACCAGTGAATCACAATATATTCTGTGGGAGAGTTAATCTGCACTGCTTGGGTCCATTTCCTGTGAGCTACCAGTGAAATGGAAAATGGGAGAGGTCTAGTACAGAAAAAGTCTGTAAAGCAAAGTCTTGTTGTTCAAAGAGATGGGGGGAACTTCTCAGCAACCATTTTCATCATTGATATTTTCTGCAATGGCAGCAGGGAAGCTGATAAAAAAACATCTGCCAAATCTGGGTCTAATCATGCAGCATGGTGAGGGAAAATTCCTAATCTGACATTGAGTACACCCTGAAAAAAAACCACTAATCTTCTATGATTTGACTAAATTTCTTCATCAGTTCATTTGAAACATTGAATTTTCATAACTCTGTGGAGGACTCTGCAGATAGTGAGACTTGTCTCCTGCACACAAACCCCACCAGAAGGGCTGGTGGAAGTCCTGACACAAAACAGGCCCATGAACTCAAGAAAATACAAGTTCTGCAGTGCTCTAATGCTTAAGACTACTGATTGCATTCAGCTAGCTCAGGCTCAGGCCTATTTTCTCCATAAAGCTCTCCAATAGAGAAGGACAGATTTTACAATCCCACGGGTCTCCTTTCAGTCCCTCCCAGCCCCACTGGGGAGGTTTCACTGAACACTCAGCAGCACTGTCCTCATGTTAGTTCTCAGAAAATCCCAGCAAAGAGATCCCCAGAATGTACAGGAAAGTGTTTTAGCCATTAAATAGCTGCACACTCACCGCATTTCCAACATTTCTAATAATAATTTACCTGGACAACCATGTAACATATATACCTGTTCCCCATTTAAGAGGATTTCTAGAAAAACAAACTTGTGCCCACAGGCAGAAAATTTCAAAGCTCACCTAACCCCAAACCTACATTCAGAAACATTAGATTTGGTTTATTTACACATTTTCAGTCACTCTTGTGTCTAAAGCAGCCCAAAGCCCTGGTCTCCAGGCTAGAGGCATGCATACTTCACATAGCTCAGGGAGATGTTTGTTTAAGCAGTCTGACAGGACTCAGTGAAGCTCAGCAAGCCCTAATACTTCATCTTATTCAGATTAAGACAGTGGCAGTTGCAACCTCAAACAGGAAAGTAGAGAGGTTCCCCTTATGTTCTGTTCGGGGAACTGAAGCTGAACAACCAACAAACAGGCATTGCCCATCCCTATAAAGAGTTCCTGGAACTGCCTGGACAAACAAGAGTTCAAATATTTAATTTCTTTGGGGCACTGATCAGGAAAAACGTTTCGTTCCATGGTGGATTTTGTTTCTGTAATGAGCAGAAAAGGAAGGGCTACACATATGTGAGTTTCAGGCAATATAAGCTGAAGATTACACAGGTGATATCACTAAATACCAAGAGGCAATGTAAACCCAAGCTGTTGTGTGCACTGAAAGGCACTCTCTGAACTAACCCTGGCCTCAGGAATAGCTGCAAATAGCTTGGGCCCCTCTTTATAACCCCGACACCTGCTTGTGTCTGCCAAGGGACAGGGAAAATCTCTTCAGTTTTAAAAGGAAACCAAAAGGCATTAGGTACAGAAACCTGAAGAGTGATGCGAGGGGTGGAAAGCTAGCTTTCCTCAGGTCTTACTCAGCAGGTGAGTTCATTTTCTGTTGGGTTTCTTACCTGGGTAGGTCTGCAGAGGTTGGCAGTGCCATTCTCCAATCCCACGGCCATAGCAATAGCACTGGTATCTGACCCCATGGACATACTTCTCCCAGGAGTCTCCAATTTGGTAGAAGGTGCGGGTTTCCGAGTCCTGGCACTGGTCTGAAGGCACAAGAGAGACAGTTCACCACTGTGTGTTACTGAAACCACACTGAAATATCTACAGAGGAAAGCTCCAAGAGACTGTGGCACAAAGAAATACAACACCCATGTTCATTTGCAAATATACATAAAATGTATACAAATGTACATTAAGTGGCAACAGAACTTGAATTCCAAATCACTGCATGTATTAAGTTAGATATTAGGGGGCTAATTCAGCTGTGATGCATTTCAGTGGGGTGTTCCTTCTAGAAAGGATTTCATCCACTCTGGAGCCCAGTTCTGCTCTGGCCAACTGAGCTCATCTCATCCAAAGCTAAACCATGCTGCTCTCAAGGAGATCAAAGGCAAAAATTCCTCCTGCCTTCAACAGAATTCATTTGTGATTTAAAAGTCCCACGAATTTTCAGCAGAATCTTTCCCTATTTACCACTGTAGAAACCAAAGGGGGACAGATCAGATCCTGAAATCAGCTTAACTAGTGTAAACACAGCACAGTACAGCACTTCAGTACACCTTCTACTCTGACAACTGCCTGTATGCCTGGCTCAATGGAAATTCTCAGTGAGAACTAGCATTATGTTTGCTTGGATAAATAAGAGCTTTGTTTAGAGAGAGCAAACAAAATTAAAACTTTAATTGTACCTACATAGAAAGCTGAAATCATCCCCCCCACCCCTTCCTTCAAACTAGTAATTTTCAGGAGCTTTACAATCCATGTTCCTTGAGTAAACTCGTACGGGTATTACTGTAAATAAAGTAGAACTTCACAACTAGTAATTTCCAACAGATTTTCTTGGCAATAGTTTGAAGCTCTCTTGGACTTAGTAATTGCAAACCAAACAACCAGGTCTTATCTTCCAATCAAGGTTTGCTAGGGAAGGGGGGGAGGCAGAAGAGATGAAATTTTCTTGTTCCTGAAGACAACCATGATGGTTTTAGCTAACCTCCAGAGCACTATTAACATGTGCTCTCATCCTGAGCTTTCCCTCTTTGCCAGAACAAAGGGCAGCCAAAAAATCAATTCAGTCCAAGGTAAGTTAATATGTGCTGGTCTCCTTCCTCAGCTCAGGGAGAAAACTCCAAAAGATTTTAGGATAGAGAAAGGCAAGAAAACTGATCCCAGCATCAGTGCCCAGCTGCATGTTTTATCAGTGTTCAGGCTGAGAGCCCTGCTCAGCTGACAGCTCAGGTACCAGAATCCAGCCAAATCACCACAGCCTGGGAACCTGCTACACTTTAGAACATAGGCTGGCCACAATCATGATTCCTCTGTGGCAGGTGTGATAACCCAAGCTTATGTTCTTAAATTAACAAATGCCCTTTCACTTACCCTCCAGCAAAAGCAGTGCTGCTTCTATTTTTGCATTTGTACAATTCAGGACAGAAAGTGGACAAAGACTGGGCCCAAACTCACACACCGGTTTCTCCATACCAGTTTACACAGAGAGCCACAACAGGTGTTTGGCAAGTGGGGGCAGCCAGTGACTCACCAACAGGATCACACTTCCATCTCCCCCGGCCCTGGCCAAAGCAGGTGCAGTTCAGCATGTGCCCCTCATCATGACGCTTGTGGAAGGTCTGGTTCACATCATAGGTGATGCCATCCACAATGCACTGGTCTGGGGGAGAGAGTAGAGAGTATCAGCAATCGGTCTAAGTATTAAGCGAGAACCCTTCTGCTTGGGACATCATTTCTTCTGCTTGATCACCACACAGACTGACCATGACAAGCTCCATTCCAGCAGAAAGGAGCCCTCCTGTAATCTGTGACCCTCACAGTGCTGCACACACACCCCTGCTCCCGAGTTCATCTATCAGCAGTAGGCAAATAAGCAACACTTGCAGAAAAGAGGTCAGCAGGACACAATCCAGCTACAGAACTGCCTTGTTGTTCGTTTGGACAGATTCCACATGTGAACGAAAATCTAAATCACCACACTGATTCTCCAATCATCTCCTCTGAGGAACATCTCAACTGAAACTCCTCAGCGAGTACTGCCTCAAATCACTGAAACTACACAAGGAGAAAAGGGCTGCTCCAAATTTATGAAGATATAATGAGGAAGCACCAGCCATTCTCATGATGTTATTCTGTCGGGTATCTCTGCTACCCTTTGTAGTGATCTGAAGGCAGAGGCAGATCTATTACACACACAAGATGCTGCCAGTGCCTACCAGTCTACTCTTCCCTCAAAACCCAGCAACCAGACCCCATGCTTTAGTACAATGGTATCACTCTATTAGGTTCAATGTCCATCTGGAATCTGGCCCAGAATTCCTAAAGCCAGTCTAATCACAGCAAGGAGCAGAAAGACAAAACAAACATGAAAACCACCCCAGAAGCAAGTTGTTTTGTTAAGTGGGACCCAGGAGACCCAAGTTCAGTTCCGGAGTCACCTCTGGATCATCTGTCCTTGGGGAAGTGAGTCCAGGCTTTCATTCCCTATCATATTTTCCCACACCATGGGCACGGCATCAGGATAAACCAAGGAGCGCTCAGACTCTCCTGCAGGCGCCAAGATCTGGCTGCTCTGTTTAAACAGCTCTACTCAGATAACCTTTGCCTTTTGACAAAGCAAAGTATCTCTACCCTCTCCTCATCAAGAAAGACCACTTCCACTCCAGAATGAACTGCAGAGAACTAGCTGTGTAAGTGGAAACAGGAGTTGCACAGACCAGAACTTTGAGCAGTGCCTTTCTCACTGTTCTGAAGGAAACACATTAAAAAAAACCCTTCCAAAGCCCTTGAGTGAGCCTTTCCCTATAAATTATATGCCATTTCAGCAGTGGTGTTAAAGAGTCCTTTCTTGGCCTCTTGACAGCAACCCCCCTCCTTTTCCAGACATGAAGCCAATGCTGTGAGCTAGCTGTAGGATGATCAAATGTCTGTGCTTTTAAGTCTTCTTTTTTTGGTATTGCTTAAGTACTTCTCCACTTGGACCACTCATACAAATGAGTAAATAAATAAGAATAATCTCCATGCTTTCCTGCCAGCTTTTCATATAGATTAGCCAGCAAAAGGCTAGTTCAGCACAGAGGAATTGAAAATTTCACTACAGAACAATAAAACAGAACAGCTCTGCTTTCAAACTTCAGACTAGTCTGGAGTTTTGTCTGTTCTTGAGGCAGGGAGGTGCCTATACTGAGCTCTCTGTAAAACCACAGTGGTGCCAATTCCTAAATGTAGACAAAAGGAAGGAGGGATAGCATGATCAAGATCATCAAGGTTTGCTTCTGCTTGAGCCTGTAAAGGCTGGAATATACTTTTCCAACACATAACAAGCAAAGAACTTCACAGCTCCTCTAATTCCCTTCCTACTCCAAGGAGTAAACTGCGGTTCTTGAGCCTGGGCTCAAGCCTGCAACGACAGAAAAGCATACCAATTTCTCCCACCTGGACTAAAGTGGTGGTATCAACATGGAAATCAGTACCTCTGAGCTGTGAATAGGCAATGCAGGTCCATTCTCCACGGCCATTTCCTACACAAGTACATCTCATCATGTGGCCCATGTCGTGCTGCTTATCCCACTGGTCCCCAACACGGTACATGACACCATCATTGGTTGTGCAGATTTCTTCATGGGCTGGGTAAGAAGAAAGCAGGAGGATATTTATGAGGCCAGAATTTACAACATCTTGAGGACTGAGACCATTTGCAATACCCCTTCATACCACGTAGTGGTTTCTGCATCTTAACAAGGAAGTTTTGGCACCCACTCCGGTTTAGGTTCCCCAGCAGATCTCCACCAGTTTGCACATGCTGAGGAGCATGCCTAGCATGCTTTGTAGCAAAGAAGGAATGAAAATTGCCTTCTCCCAACATTGCCTAAATCTCTGCTAGAGGTGGTCAATGGGGGGAAAAAAAAGGACAAAACAAAGCTTCAGAAATGCCTTAAAGGGCTCTGGGCTGGGACACAGCTCAATGGAAGTCATCAGTAACTGACCAACAGAGAGGTCTTCACTTTCCAGCTCGAAGAACCACATACAAGTGCTCCATAACCCCTTTATGGCTCTCAGCCTTACCAGCCATGGGGCAGAATCCAAACTTCTGGTCAGCATCGTAGTTCTCGGTGGTTCCACACCACTTCATGTTGTCCCTCCGTCCCTCAGAAGTACAGTCGGTGTAGTTGCGGTTGTTGTACAGGAAGGGGAAGTGGCACAGAGCACCATTGGAATTGCCACCACGTGTCTGGACCAAAACTACAAAAATGAAAAGAAAATAGATGCAAATGCAGCCTTTGCACTCTCTCTTAGCATGCATGAAAGAGCTTGGAAAACAAACCACTAGCACTACTTTTTGCCATGTGTGCCCTGTATATAATCCACAGGCTTCTTTTCTTGCCTTTAATTAATTCAGATGTGGAAACATAAGCTTTGCACGAGGTCAGTTCAGTTCAAGCTTTGCTTTGGAAGGAGCTGCAGAGCCAGCCATGAGAACTCCTGGGAAATAGGGAAAACTGAAGCTTACTTTGTGTGTTTGGGAAGTAGCTCTGCACATCCCTTCTCCCAAGGCCTAGGGAATGAAATAAACTCATAGCTCTCAGCATACCAGTATTATCTCACTGGAGCTATTTCCCAGCAGTGCCTTTCAGCTCTAAGGGAAGCCTTCACCCTCAGGAAAGGGTTACAGTTCAGTTATGTACAACAGGGCAAGCCAAAACCTCTCTGCAGGCTGGAAGCTTCATGTTTTGCAAGCAGCAGTGGAAAGAGGGCTGTAATCTACCTGAACTAATCACCTCTTGAGCAACTCTGCTTTACAAATATTGGTGAACAAGAAGACATTTACTGAGATTTTTGTCCATCACATTTCTCTTTTCCACAGTGTATCACAAGAAGCCTCTCTAAAACTTGAATGTGTGCATGGACAGGGACAGTGTTTGGTTTTTCATTGGGGGGCAGGGAGGGAGGGGAGGGGTTTTGTTGTTGTTGTTGCTTTTGGGTGGCTGGTTTGTTTGTTTTTTTTAAAAAGAAAATACTATATGCCCATCAGAGAAAGGCTTGACTTTTATCAGGAAAAAAAACAACCAAAGTAGAACAGAATTTTTTTAGAAGTGTCTATGCAGTGTAAAAAGCAGCATTTTCATGGCGGAACATGAAATACTCTTTCCAAGGTCAGATCCCAAAGAAGCTGCCTGGACACTGCTCCATGGATGTCTGACAGGCACTCCAGAAAGTGCAACCACACAGGTAGATGTGTGCTGCAAAGGGAACACTGACCATCCACAGACAAGAGGGAATGCTGCTGCATTAGTCATGCCCCAGCTCTTGACTGGTGACCACAAATCACATGAAGATCACTGCTATATATGGCAGCCTGGCTAGATAGCCAGGATGGAGGGAGTGACAAACTGTACTCCATGGATATCCTCCTCTTTGCAGCCTAATATGGGCATTACTTGAAGCAATTCACCCAAGCAAAGCCAAAGATAAGCATCCTTTGGGCCAAAGCGCCACCCTGACCAGGTACTCCCATTCTAAGGTCAGCTCAGAGGAGAGAGAACAGGACTCAAAGGGTACATCTGTAACACCCTCCAAAGATGCCAAGAGTACACAAGTGCTCTGTCATCAGGCAGCCCTCCTTTCACAGCACTGCCTTACTACCTTAAGTCCCTCCAGACTGCTGGAATTGGTCAGGCAGCCTGTTACTGTGTCCTCTGCTCATTCCTCCATCCCTACACCAGGGTCACATGCATGTGAAGACCCTCTAAAAGAAGAGCTCACCATTCTGCTCGGTACAGAAGGAGTATCTCCTGTCCTGCTCGAAGTTGGAAGTGGTGCTGCACCAGAAGTGCCCATCTGTGCGGCCTTCGGTGGTGCAGGAATAGAAAGTCCTTCCATCGTAGGTGAAGGGCAGGACACAGGGTTCTCCATCAGAATTGCCACCATACGTTTGGGTCACAGCTTCAAAAAGAAAAATCACAGCATTAGACTGCAATCCCCAAATGTCAGGGCTCTAAAACAGCCCTTCCAGGCCAAGTTGCTGGCTGCTGGGAACCCACACTGACTGCCATGGACCCAGGCCAATACACACCAACAGGCAGCTCCACAGCTGTGGCATTTTTTTACATTCTTTTCCAAACATATATTATCGCAGCTCCATTTGAATGAAGTTATTAATGCTGCTCCCCAAGGGCTCTGTTTCCCCTCAGCAGGTTATATATAGCTCACTGGGAAACATTTCTGCCCTACAGAACCAGGCTTTGAATAACCAAACCATTTCTTCCCCCCTTGCACCTTTCTCCAGTATGCCTTCTTCAGAGTACATTTCTGATATGCACACAGAGGGTTCTACTTGGAAATTACGCCACAGGACAGCCCTAGAGACCTCACAGGCGTGAACAGGCACTACACACCAACTCATACCTATCTCCTGGCAGCTGACTCCGTTGCCCAGGCAGGTGCACAGCATTTGCTGGCTGCCCTGTGTCTTGAGCCACTGCATGCCCACGGAGTACACGACGCCGTTGTCCGTGATGCACTGGCCGTAGGGCTGGGGCTGGGGCTGCTGCGGCTGGGGCTGGTACAGCGCCGTCTGCACGTTGGTGATGCTGGGAGAGCCAGAGCCTGTGGCACAACACGAGACACAAGGGACACGTGGCGTGAAAAGTTCAGCAACAGAATGCTGCCGTAAAATGCTGAGATAATAAAACCTGAGGCACTCCATCAGATGGAAGGCACAACACTCTTAAGCTTCCGGAGATGCAGCTTAATTATTCCACTTAGCAATTTTCAAAATTAGAAGAGCAACTCCCCCTTCTGCTAATGACAGCCTCTGGTTTCCAGCCCTGTAGAATGGCTTTAGAAGGGATTTAGAAACTGCTTTTCAAAGGAATTGTGAAGAAAACCTTTTTTTTTTTTTCAGAAAAAAAAAGGTTAGTTGAAGGAACTGCAGAACAGAAAAATCAAGATCAGTGACAAGACAATAAAAAACTACCAAGGAAGTAGCGAGATAAGGCAAAAAGGATCAGTTTTGAATTTTTCATTAAAAACAAGAAGAATAAACTGAAAATGTATTCTTTTACTGGGCAATTTTAAAATTTTGAATCAAAGTTTTTGGCACATTATCATTTGGAATAATACTGAGAGGCAAACAGGCTTTTTGTTGTCTACATCATATCAATTTCTTGCTAGTGATTCCCACAGGAACCTCCACAAATTCAGCTCTGCTGAAATAGGGGAAATAATAATGGAAACAAAATACTGGCACCCTTGAAGTGTTCTGCATTTTGAAGTTTAGACCTTCTGAGAATTTGAAGTTAACCCAATGGAGTTAAAGGTCATTTACCAAGAAAACTTCAGTGCAGGCACTGCAGGAAAACAGAAGTTCTACATTGCATTCACTGATAAGAAACCCAGATCCTTAAAATGACAAAAAGAAAGAATTTAGGAGCTGAAGATTTAAACCTTGGGCACAAAAGATATGCTCTCTGTAAACTAGGCAATATTTCATACCGAAATTACAAGCTCTCTCACGTACATGTATTAGACAGCGTTGTATACATTCCTTGACATTTTTGGGTTTTTAAAGCTCACCCATTAGTAGGTGTATTTATCATGTCAAAGAAACCAGATGGTCTCAGTGGGGTTTAAATTAAGGAGATTTCAAGAAAGTTACCCTGAGGCAAATACATAAAGTTCAAACATTAACTTGGAGTGCCATGCTCCCAAGACAAAGATAGCTCTTGTGGATGCAGGGCCCTAGATGTGATTTACGGCCCTGTGATTGTGCAGGCAATCCCATGTGTGTGTGCCAGCCCCATTTGTGCATGGAAACAAGGTATCAATTGATCTTCTCTCCACACGCACAAACAAGGAGCATCTCCTGAACTCTGACCCTCTCTGCTGCTGATCGTTCCCAGACAAGACTCTGAAATACCTGAATTAGGATGGAACAATTCAACTCCAAGTCCTAACCTGTCAAAACGTGCCATTCATGTTCCCTTTCCCTACGTTCCATGCCACGATGCCCCACTTACCAGTGCTGGTGGTGTGCAGGGCCGTGTGTCTCTCGCATTTCCACTCGCCTCTGCCGTTCCCGGTGCAGACGCACTGGAGCAAGTTCCCACGGTTATCCTTCTTGCTCCAGTTGTCCCCGATTCTGTAGGAAGTCTTGGTGTCGTGGTCATTGCAGCGATCTGTGTGAGGAACACGACTCTCAGCTGTGCCTGCTCTGGGTGGCTTCACTGGGCAGTTTCCAGCACTCAACCACCAACTCTGTCAAACAAGCTCATACTTTAAAGACTGAATTAAAGGCCCACCTCATTCTCTGGAGCCCACCATTGCAATTCCTACATGCACTAAAGCCTGCACTAAACTGCACAGGCTGAGAGCATCCCAAATTTCCATTCATTTCCAGAATTGCTCTTTCACTTTGCAGCCGTTGTCAAAAAGCTACTTTTTAAAGTCATTCTAAACCCATTCTGTCCAGCACCTTCAAAGCTTGTTTTAATGCCCCTTTTTTTTCTTTTAAGAAAAAAATCAGGAGTCTTTGTAGCTGGGTCATTTCATACTACACAAAGGGTACAGTTCAATTTCAGGGCTCTCTTTCATCTGGAAGGGACTTAAACCTGTTTGAGGACAACATGTAAAATCCCACTTTTCTTCCAAAACAAGCCTGCATGAAGCTGCAGTGAAGTTAACACAAGCTGCTCAAGTCATACCAGGAGTACCAGACTTTCTAAATCTCTTCAGTAACCCACAGCCCGCGATGAATTGAGTAAAAGGGTTCAAAGGACAGCACAACAAACTACTTTTGTCTGGATGCCAGATCCACATGGATTAACTAGTTCTTCTTCCATTACAACATTTTACCTTCTTATTCAAGGGAAACTTGATACAGTGGCTCAAATATAATCATGGATCAATGAACACGGATTTATGAAGAACTGTGGAAGGACATATGCATTAAGCCAGATTGCCACTGAGAGAGCACAGGGGATAGAATGTGAATGCAGAAAACATGTTACTGATTCACAGTGCTAAAATGACCAGAAATTGAGCATTTGCCAGAAGAATGGTAAATTGGTGAGGTATTCATCATCCAATTTTGCAAATGTGAAAAAAACGTGTCTCATGGACACTCTTCTCAATGAAAAGCTGAAATGCCACTGAAGCAAACAGCTGTGATTCTGGAAAATGCTGGCCATAAAAGATATATAACAGCAGCACCCACTTGAAGTGTTAGGCCACTTTGTGGGCTAGAAGTATCATTTTATATACATAAATTTGAATTTCTCTATTCAAATGTAATTGGAAAACAAAATGAAAAATGAACAGGTCATTATATTGCAATTTCCCCCATGATACAACAGGGCAGACCTCAGTTATGGAAAGAAAGCTACTGCCAAATACATTTTATTAGTAATAATAAGTCCTCCAAAATTCACAAACAACACATTCTGTTTTATTCATTCCTATTTGACAGCTAATGATTTTTCCTCGTATGTCTTTAACAGACTTAATATTGTCAAGGCTGGGTTGATTTTTACAGCTTATTTCTTGAACAAGTCTCTCCAGATCTTCCATTTTAATCTCAACTCTCCTTAGTGTCTTATTCTTACATGTCTGCTGTTTGTATCAGCAAAAATCCATTACTTGTGTGCCCCGAGGCAACTGAAAGGCTACAGAAGAGTTTCTCAAACCTTGCATAACCAAGGTGTAAGGTACAAAGTTAAATTTTCTTGAGGCAACTCGTGTAAGCCCAAGATAGGAGCAAGCTCTGTGGTGGAGCTAACAGGACTGGAACAGGAGGTCAATAAACAAGCAAGATTTTGGATTTTAAGGGCCCTGTTTGCTTTGCAAATACAAATAAAATGGGAGTATTTACGGTAATGTCCCTCAATGATGCAAAAACTTTAAAAAACCAAAACCACCTGTGCTGCTGGAGCAGGAAATGGGGTGGGAAAAGTGATAGGAGATGGTAGAGCAGGCAAAACAAACCCTGGTTTAGCTGACACATAAATTAAAACAGTAATAGAGAGAAAGAAACAAGAAAACATTTTAATCTTGCAGATCCTGCTGTTGGAAAGGGTATTTAACTTTAAAAACTCCAGATTGTACCTCAGAAGGCTACCTGAAAGCACAGAAATAGGCATCCTGGGCTAAACTCTCTGCCATTTTGTGGGCCAAGCGATTTCCCTGACTTCCTGGGAGATGCCTGGCTATGGCTCAGCTGACATGCAGGTTCCTTAAACCCTTCTCTCTCCATGAGATTAAATCCCCAAATAATCCAGGCACCTCTGTCGCCAGCACTGATCACCAGCTCTGGGGGATGTTCCCAGACTGCAAATGGTGACTGGGGCACCACACAGGCCTCTCTTCCCTCAGAAGGGTCTGCTTCCCACCACCTCCCAGGGCATGGCCATCCCTCTCCAACTACTGTTACTTGCACAGGGCAGATGAAGGAATAACTTACTTTCATCCTGCATGGGAAAGGAAAGTAAGAAAACAAATGAAAAATTAAGTAAGATAATAAAACAGAGCAGCCAGCAGTTGCCAGGCTGGCACTTACTTCTGGAGGTGCAGGTGATGCGGCCGCTGCCCTCACCGAGGCAGGTGCAGTCCACCATCATCCAGCCCTGGTAGGGCTTCTCCCAGGTCTCTCCCACCACGTAGGATGTCCCAGCTGTGTTGTCGTAGCATCGCTCGGCTGTGAGGGGAGAGTGGATCAGAGCCCACCCAGGGCATTCCCACATGGGGACACCACAGGGAAGACAAGGAAAAAGGGCCCACACACCCTGACTGTGCTGAGGGAGGAGCAAGGAGCAGCCACTTACCCACAGGTTTGCAGGTCCACTCGCCCTTTCCATTGCCCAGGCACACACACTCCAGCATGTACCCGCCTGTTTCGTGGGGCCGGCGCCATGTATCGCCGATCTTGTAGGACTGGCCACCCTCATGGCAGCGATCTGTGGTGGGAGAGAGGGGAGCCGAGGTGAGGGACGTATCAGGAATAGCATGGTGGTCACAAGGGCCACCTGGCCAGGGGCAAAGGGGGTCAGCTGGGGTGGGGCAGCAAGGAGGGGGAACAGTGAGGAGGATGAGGGGGGACATAAGCCTGTAAAATGGTGCTCCATCTTTCCCACTGGCACCCACCACTTTCTGTATTTCCCAGGCCCTGTCCTCCTCCCTCAGCTAACTTCTCCATGTTCCAAACCACAGCCAAAGCCTGGCTAGTGAAAAGGGAATGCCAAGAAGTGATGAGGTGCTGTTTCTCCCTCACACCCTGTTCTCAGGCTGAGGGCTGGTGCGGGAGGTTTTGCCTCCATCTTGTTGGAAGTGATGCCCCTTGGGCTTCTCTGTGGCCATTCATGAGGGACACGGTGGCCAGGACAGCACGTGGAGGATAAGGAGGTGCTTGGTGTGACAGGCCAGTGGGAAATCAGATCTCTTGGGTTTGGAAAACCTGCCCTGGAAAGGCAGATTCAAGCCCAGCAGTGCCCCACAGCTCTGAGGCAGCCCAGGCTGAGGGAGGGAAGCACTGTACACTGCAGTTTGCAAACACAGGGCTCGTTTCTTTGGAAGAATACAAGGAAAAAAAAGAATAGCAAGAAAGAAAAAACACCCACATCCCATCATTTATTAAGAGCCAGTAAAATGTTCTGTGGGCTCATTTGTGAAAGCAGGGAATGTAGGAGTTCTGAAGATTGATTCAAAGCCAGTTGCAGTCAGTGAGACTCTCCAGTGAGCTCTAAACCAGGCTGATGATGAGGAAACAAGGCTGCTCTTACACTTGCAATTTCCTTACTGACTCTTTCTTACAACATTTATCATCCCTGCCCAATAAAATGCCATTAAATTCAGAAGGGCTCCAGCTCTATTTTAATGCTTTATTTTTTTCCCACGTTACAATGATGGCTGGTTTCCGAGTCCTCTGTGGCAACACTACTAGGATCTGCCTATGTGTCTTAAACAAGAAACTGGATACTTTTAAGAGCAAGACTTTTCTCAAAAGATACCTCAGAGACTTTGAAATCTCAGCCTAAAAATCCTTACACACAGCAATCTTCCTCTGTGCTCCCAGAAAGTTTAATTATGAACTAAAGGGAAATTGTGAACAATTCAGTGACTCAATAAGGAAAGGATTTCCAGACAGAGACGTGAAAGGGGAGCTGGGAAGAAAGGACCAAGGGAAGAGAGAGAAGAGCAAGAGGAAAGTATGGGTCAGGCTAGTGAAAAAGGAGTTGCAGAAACACATTAAGCTGCTGTCTGGATATCAAATCTCAGCTCCCTTAGAGACAGGTGTTCAATGATATTTTTGGAGGATGGAGGACTGGCTCTCAGTTGGCATTTATTTATTATCATTTATTCTAAGTAGTCCCATTAATGCTGATGGTGTTATTTTGACTCACCAGCTGCAGAGCAGACTTTTTCCCAGTCAAAAATCTACTTTCATAATTGCACCTGTGTATTATATACACTCTTGTATATAATAAATTACTAACCTGTATGGCTGGACACTAGCAGTATTTTTTGGCCTATGTTTTCTCACATAGCACTTGACCCCTTGAATAAAAGGGGAGTTTGGTTGTGTATGTACATGGGGCAAGGACTTTCAGTTTCAAAGCTTTAGTGGGCTTTGGATTAAACCCCATTCAACTTTAGCTAATAGGCACTGGGAATATTGTGTAAATTGCTCTGGAAAATATGACACGAAGGAACAATAGCTCTAGGAACAGGCTCTTAGTTACATACTGGCAATGGTGCAGCTGATTCTCCCACGTCCAGCTCCAATGCAAGTACAGTCCCAGATCATGGAGTCCTTGGGGCGCTCGTAAGTCTCCCCTACCCTGTAAGTGGATCCAGTGTATTTGTCAAAGCAGGTCTCTTCAGCTATGAGGGAGGGAAAAAAAAATTAAAAGAAAATCAACTTCATGTAACCACACCAGTAACACATACAGTCAACAGAAACACATTCCTTGCCTCCTCACACAGATACTCCTTTTTTTCTGGAGAAAAATGTCTATGAGTCCCCTCTTTCTTCATAGGATGAAACAGCAGAGAAAAAGTTGGGTAAAGTTTGCCCCCTCTCAAGGTGCCCATGATGCTGAATAACCTCAGATACCTCTTCTTCCCTCCCTCAGGGAACCAAAAGTTGCACATGGCAGGCACGCCTGAAAGCATCAATCCCAGCTGTTTGAAGCCAACAGTAGAGAAGACATGAGGGAGCAAACAACCCCTGGAAACTGTGTCCTTTGTCATGCTAATCCTCCTCACTCTGACTTAGCAAAAATTAAGTAGATTAATCCCAAATTCTGCAGCACTCCCACCAAAGTCAACAGCAAAGTTCACTACTTGTGTATTGCCCACACTCATGCCTGAGTAAGTGATTACAGAACATTGGTGCTGCCACCAGACTCAAGATGTGAAGCAGAACAACTTTCTTCACTACTGGGCAGATAAAGTTCACTGTGTCATAAGGAAAACTTGCTATTGAACTTCAAAACTGTAAAACTTGGGAATTTCTGCAGAGGAAGGAAAAGTAAATTGAACCCTCTTTTATGAAGTAAGGGGACTGAGCACTCCTTAAAATACTCCAGCCGTGAGGCAGACAGCACACGAGCCTTCCAAACAGATGGCTGAGATGCTCACATCTGTCTTACATGAACACTGTCAGCCAGGAACCAGTTTTTCGTCTCTTCTATCTCCAAAGCAACATAAAGGAACTACGGCAAACCAGTGGCTTCAGACCAATAAATACAGATCAATTGCATCTGATAATCTGAACTACGCCTAATCCTGGAGAGATGCAGCCTCCAGCAGACCTTGCATTTAAACTTCTTTCTGTTCCCTAAACTTCTTCTGCACAGACTAAACAATCTCATTTTACACTCAATTATAGAAAGCTCACAGCACGGCAAGGGGGCTGCAGAAAGTTGTAAGTTGAAATATTTTTAAACAAGCTGACGACACTGCACAGCTATGAAAAGTTGGGGTGAAGCAATCAGAGCAGAGCCAGAGCTGCAAAGTGACTCCAGATTTGAACTTCCCCGTGAGAGTCCAGGAGTCAGTTCAGTTCATTATAAAGAAGAGGCTGGCTCCAAAATTAATGTTTAGATCCAATCCTCCAGAGAGATGAGTGATGTTTGGCTCAGGATTCTGGTGGCAGGCCCATCGCTAATGAAAAGCATTTCTTAAAATCCCAAGCCAGATCTTCAGTGTAATTGAGTGTAGATCCCATTACTGACCCTAAGTACCAAACTTCAGCGGAAAACCTGGGCTGCCACCCCTAACTCGTACAAGGCTTGGCTTACTCGGCACCAAAAGCCGTGCTGGGGTCTCGATGCAGACAAAAGGGGCCACCAACTTACGTTCGGGCTTGCTCTCGCAGTTGAACCCTCGGCTCCCACCGTAGCAGGTACAGACTAGAGTGTTTCCCAGGTAAGTACGCTCCCACTGCTGGTTTATCTGATAGTACCGTCCATTGTCATAGCAGGTCTCTGGGGGGAGAACAGGCGAGGGAGGAATGGGGATGCAGAGGGGGAACAGAAAGCAAAGTTCGGCGTTACCGAGGGCAGCAGCCGGGAGGGAAGGGGCGCGGGGCGCACACGTGTGCGGGTCCCGCCGAGCCGAGGGGCGGCTAAGGGCGAGCGCGGGGCACAGACAAAGCCCCCCGGGGCCACCGGCGCTGCCGTGCCAAGCCCCGCGCCCTGCCCTGCCCGGGGGCGGTACTCACGCTTTCCCTGCGCGGCGGTGCCCTGCGGGAGCGAGGTGGTTTGGGTCTGCGCTTGCCGCCGGCTCTTGCCGCCGGCTCCGCGGCGATGTCCCCCCACCGCCGCGGCCCCCAGGCAGAGGGCGAGCAGCGCCAGCCGCCACACGGTGCGGCCCGGCATCCTGGCACGGCTGGGCTCGACACGGCTCGGCACAGACAGCCCGACGGACGGGACGGCGCCGCTGCCCGGGCTCTATATAGGGCGGGCTGGGCAGGAGGAGGCGGCCGCCGCCGCCCCAGCGCCCATTGGCCTCGGCGCCGCCGGGGGCCGGGCGGGGGCCGCCACCGCCCCGCCGAGCCCCGCCGGGTGGGAGGCCCGGCCCCCCTCAAGCACAGCGGCCGTGCCATTTTGTAGAACATCTGGCTGAACAAAATGGCTATTTTTGAGGGTAGAGGCAAACTTTTCTATTTTTCCTTGGAGCAGCGCTGCCTGTAAGCGGATACTTCTCCGTTCAGGAGGAGTAATGTTCTGCACGGGGAGAAGGTGAGGTGTAACGTAGGGGTTGGAAATAGAAACCCTGAGTGATGTTTTATCTGCTGCTGGGAACTCAAGGTTAAAAGCTTTCACACCTCACTTGGAAAAATCGGTGTCATTGTATTCCATTCAAAATAAATTTAACACCCTCTTTCTCTGATTTTATTTCTTGCTGTCCAAAATAAACCCTGAGAACAAAAGGAAAGTGAAAACCAGAAATTTTAGGTGTTGAACCTTTATTAAGTAGAAGGGTTCTTCAGTGTGCCGCCCTAATGTAACCCTGCTGTATACAAATTTTGTCAAACTCTTTCTTGTGTCTTCTTCCCGTGGGCATCTCTGCTGCTCTGGGGGGGTTTCTTTTCCCTAATTTGAAGGAATACTGCAAAACAGAGCATGTGCACAGTAAGTGTGGCTCTCAGGCTGCCAGTGAACAAAGCGTGGTGCATGCCTCATTCTGCTGCAGCGCCTGGACCAGCACCCAAATTCAGATCATACAGGAAGGTTGTGTTGCTAACCACTTTCGTGCTTCTCACACACACTCTGTCTTGGCGAAGGGATTATTAATCTAAAAAGTCTGCTGTGGCTCTTAATGTATAAAAGCAACTCTTCAGGCAAACCTGAGTGTGAAGTAGTCTACGGTGTTTCCAGACATCTTTAAGGTGAACATCCACAGTTTTCCATGAGTTCTTTAGCATGTTGAGCACCACGCTCTGGTTCCACTTCCTGCAAACCCACCGTGTTCTCTTTACTGACGTGCAAGCAGTAATATCACTCTTGGGATGAAGACTATGTCAGTAGGCAGAGTACGGATCCAGCGCGTGCTCTGTTCCAGGAAAACACATAGTTGTGATGTCAGGTATCTGTTTTCAAGGAAATTTCTTTTCCCCTGTATGAGGAGTGCCCACAGATACATTTACACAAGCTACTCTGCTGAAAACTTACTGGAAGTTGAAACCTGACCTGGCAATTGAGGCGAGCTGTGGTGAGCTAATTCCCACCTTTCCTAATTTTTATTTTTAGATCTATCGCACTGCCTTTTTTTTTTTATTTATCTATTTCTTTGAGTCATCAGATACACATTATCCCTCAGAATATTCACAGAACTAAGGTGGCCACAGCAAGGGAGAGTGTTAGCTTTTGAAGTAGGACTCAGCATCATAAACCAGCAAATACCCATTTTCTTGAAATGAGAACCTGCTTTCAGAAACTGTTCCTGCTTTTCTGAGACCTAAGATATGATGTGTCATCCTCAAATTCCATCCCACATCCCAGCTTATGTCTGGAATTCTCTGATAAAAGCCAGGTGAAAAGCACATTGTCAGAAAACGTTGCTGTATGAGCGTTGGATGTACTTTACCTAGCCTGCTCCAAAGGAAGAATTACTGAGTGGAAGTCAGTGGAAAAGAGGAGTTTCCATCCTAGGAAGCACATACATACATGCAATGAGGAGGCAATTTGAGGTCATTTTTCCAGTTACTGAGTATAGAGCCAATGAATGTGTGAACAGATCCTGCTGCTGATACAAGCTGCTAATTAAGCTCAATTGACATGGAAAAGGAAAGGGTGATGAGAAGTCTTCCAGGACAGGAGGGTTATGATATATAACAGTTATGATATATAACTGCTTAAGTGTAAGAGCTAACTACCTAAGGAACAGGATGTGGTGGAAACACGAGGAAGAAATATCTGCTTTTAGCCATTACTTGCAAGTGGCATACAAAAGGTTCCTATATCAGGTATAGTTCCTGTAAAGGTTAAATTATTGACATTGACCTAATTTCTGTCTGTTTTAAGTCCAGTTCACATCATTTTGCACTGCTCTTAGGTCTTAGAGCAGTATAAGTATTTACACAAACTGAAAATTGTATTGTCTGAAACTTGAATGAGAAAAGACAGTGTCAGCAAGCGTGTGACTGTGTCTAATGCTTTCCACATAATTACACAAATACAGGGACAAATGCAAGATCCCTGTTTGAGAAAACATTACTGGAAGCATACAAAACAAAATTATAATTTCCAGTGATGCTCAAATTAGTTTCTTGCATAGCCATCATTTACAAGCAGGCAGAAATAGTCTTATGAATAGTATTTCAAGATGATTTGGAACAGCCTGGTTTCTTTTTTAAAGGAATCTCTGACAGTAATTACAACACAAGCATGTAGTAATTATTATATTGCATGCTGTTAAACTTTGTGAGAAGTCTCTTATTTATTTCAGGAAATGGATGTAGCTCATTTGTCTGTCCTGCTGTCAGCTTGTCCCTCAAGCTAAGAGGAAATGAAAGGAAGATTCACCTGAAGTCTTCCTTCAGATGACATCAGTTTGAATTTATAAACCACCCGTTCATGGTTTCTGCATCCAAATAAGGATTAGGAATGTCCCAAACCTCTGCTTTAGCCATTGGTATTCTGATTCATGTTCTTGGTCTATTCAAATTTTTTTTCCTCCTGAAATCCTACCTTTTTGACTCTTGGCTAGGAAAGGCAGATGCCCTTATAAGGTTCTCCTGACTTTTGTTTCTCCGTTGTATTGCTCTGCAGATAAACCTCTCTACTTGGTTTCCTTTGCTGCACAGCCTTGTGGGGATCCACATGTGACTGGGAGCACGATCTGTCCCTGTAGTCATTCTTCTGCAAATTCCTATAGCAAAGAGAAGGTGAATCAGTACAGAAAGGACCAACCCAAGTCACTTGTTATTCTATAAGCAACCTTAGAAAAAAAGGCCACCCAGGCTTAATCATCTCCTAAAATTATTGCTTATAAGGAACAAGAATCATGAAGAGAAAAGGTCAGGATTCCTCTCCTTGACATAGGGAGACCATTAAATGCTTCCTGCAGTTCCCAAATATTTTGCAAGAACCCCTGTTGCGAGCTGAAAATTTCTGAATCATCACAATTTCAAGTCTGTGGTTTTTGTTAGGTCACAGCAAAATTCACTTCAAGGCTGCCGAGGCTCTACTGCACAGTGCTTTGTTCACTGCTGAGTGTCTCGTCCAGGAATCCGGAACATCGCTCTTGAAATGAAATCCATTCCTTCTGCCTGTTAACTGCAACTTCAGGGAGACGTAACTTTATGCCGGCTCTCAGCACAGGAATGAATTTCATCGCATATAAATGCTCCGTGACAGGACATTAATTGCATCTTTGGCACTCTCAGTGGAAATTCCTTCTCTTCTCCCTCCTCCCTAGTCCTTCCCAACGAATTGTTCAGTGTCATCAACACAGAAAAACGCATTTCCTTTCTCTAGCTGTCCATGGATTAGGGTATTTAGTTTGGTTTACCCAAACTGTTGTAGTTTGCCAGTGATGAGAAGTTTGCAGCCACAGCTCTTGTTTTGCATTAGAGTCTGCAGTACTGTCAGCCCCAAGCATTTAACCCTCATGAGCTACTCCCTGCAAAATCAGGGGAGTGGCTTTGGAGGGCAAGGGGGAAGAGATTTTCATTCTTTCCCAGGTAAAGGAGTCCTCCTGGGGCTTTCAGGCTGTTTGTTTGTTTTCCTGACTTTTAAGGAGGTGTTTGCATCACATACAAGTTACTTAAGAACAGAAACAGAGATCCTGACATGCTTCCTGCTGCCAAAACATCAGCAAAAATGAGAACTCTCAGTAGACCCATGACAATGGGAATTGGCAGACAAGTGGCATGGCACAGTCCCTCATTCCCAGGTGAAGCTTCTGAATGGGCAGCACCAGCTTCAAAGAGCTGAAAACCTGTTCTTCATCACATTTTGAGGTATTTGGCAGAGACTTTCACAGATGCCTGAATCCTGCTCACGTTGCCCTAAATCCTTTGGAAACCGCATCCTGATGCCCCGACAGAGGAGTTCTGCAGCACTTCCGGGAACTCTCAGGACAGCTCTGGAGGTCTGAGTCGGTGTTTCAAGATGTGTCATGAGCATCACTGACTGGGACTGTGGGACCTGGCTTGGTGTCTGACACCAAGCATGATGGGGCCAGCTCTTGAAAGATGTTATTTTAGGCAGAGCTGGAACTATTTTGTCTCAAGGGCTGTTCCATCTCCCAAGTTGATGTCTGCCCTGCTCACATTCTGGTGGCTGTTTTTACTTAGTCATTACGGGTTTCTAACAATAATTAGACTTTTGAGTAATAAAGGTTTATTCTTTTAATGAAACGACAACTGTTAGTTATGTCTATGTTGTTAGGATCACTTGCATCTCTCTCAAAGATCAGAAATGGAGCTGGAACCCTCCCTTTTTCCAGAGCAATTTTAAAAGTACTAAAGTGAAGTGAAATAACAGTGATATCACCACCAGCAGCATGAGGTGAACTTGGCCACAAACCCTGGTGTTTGAGTGCAATTCCTTTTATTCTCTCCCAGTGAATATGGCAAACCACACTGAGTCTTGTTTGGTTTTAGGCAGGCCTGGTTAAAATCCAGAAATAAATGCTAGTGCTGGGTTGAGCTTGGCTTGCTGTGAGGAAGTTGAATACACTGAGCAAGCAAACAGCCACATATTATGATGATTATAGGGGAGTGCATAAGGGGTTGAGATTGAGAGTCACAAAGGGCTGAACTGAGCCAGGAGCATCCCAAAGGAAATGTTTTGGCTCCAAGCTGCAGTTTGTCCCCTGTTTCCTTCTTACCCCTTCCACCCAGCATTACATGGAGCCAAGGAGTGTGGATAGTTGTTTGCTGCCAGTTTTGAGGGGGTTTTCTTTTTTCTTGTTTCCTTCTTCTTCTTTTACTGTAAGTAATCTGATTTTTTGGCTGCATTCTCAGAGATGAGAGAAGCTCTCACTTTCACTTGTTTTTCAGCCCTGCCCAGAAGTTCTCATTGGCCTCCTGCTCTATACTTTCCAGCTTCTGGGGTAGAACTTGAGTCTTCTCCCTGTCTTCATTCTCACTTTCTTCTTCTTGCTTTTCTACCCTCTGCCTCCTGATAGTCCAGGCCAGCAAGATGTTCCTTGGTTTCTGATGTATTTATTTTAGCTTGGCAGTTTCTATGGCCCAGCAGTAGTGTCACTTCTCCTGTGGGACTTTCACAACTCTTTCTCTTCTGTGGATGGGAATCCAGCCCAGAGAGAGGCCCAGAATAAGGCAGAAGGGCTATTTCTGACTTATTCAAACCCTGTGTGGAGGCTGAGCTTCTAGCAAGAAATTGTAATAAAGCAGGCCGGACTTTCATTTTGTGTCAATCTGTCAACTCGTAATTAGTCTGAAGTCAGGGCTTCTTACAGGTATGATTCTTCCCTGGGGAGCTTTGCCAAGGGACAGTTTTGGTTCTTTATAGGCATCAGTATTGAAATTATTTTTTCCTCCCATCACTTCCATTGGGAACCTGTAATGACAGTCAAGCTGGCAAATGGAGCTACCTTAGACCTACGTCTCATTGTTTAACTGTTTCTGGGGTGGCTTCATGTTACCTTCTAGTTGTGCTTGGATCCATTTTGGTTGAAAGCTGGCCTCATGGCAAAGGACTTTCAAGACTGACTCAGAAAATTTCTGCTCTGTCATTAATCCTTTGAATTCTTTCTTTACTTTCAACTGGTGATTATCGTGGGTTAGACTTTTTTTTCTGGCACTCGAAACTGATAATAGTCTGCATATGTTTTTTGATTCTAGTCCTTGTTATGCTTTGGGGGTTTCTTTGCATCTTGGACTGGCTTGGAGCTCGTATTTTCAGTCTGTAGTGAGCTACCTGTCCATGAAATCTTTCAGATTTGGAGCATTCCAACAGCCATCACTCACTTCATTTACCTTTCTGACAGTATTTCTAGAGTTTCATCAGCACTCTTGAGACGATGAATTACTGTAGTAACAAAAATATACATGGTTTTCATGGGCCATTTTACATTATTCTTTTTGCCATCTACCCTGATACAGCCACACCAAAGGAGTTCATGTGGAAATTGAAGTTTTGTCACTGATAGGATTCAGCCATGACATGTGTGGGATTGGCTTAGCTAGAGATGCTGCAAGAGGTTTTCCACTGGGACATCACAAGAGAAAACAAGTCAGTTTGCCCAGAACAAGGAGCCATGCCCATATTCCAGGAATCTGTTTCACTGCTTCCAAACACTTACACACTGATTTAAAGCTTCAAAGTGTTTTGCAGGAAAGCTGGTGATTCAAACACATCTCTTCTCTTGCAGAATTCTCCTCTCAAGACCAGCCAGCACCTTTGACTGCTGGGCGGAGGGATGGCTTTGTAGTTTGGCCTATACTTTCTGGGTTACACTTTCCCTGTAATGGCATGGGAGCAGTGGTCAGGCAGGCACTTAGGCATGTAATGGGTGGAAAACTAAACCTCTTACCTTACAATAAGATGGTTGTAGTCCAGCCCCTTGAACTGAGCAAGAAAATTCACACTTTTCTTAAAAAGAGCAGAATTTCAGCCTGTTAGCTGGATAATTTAGGGTAATGATTAGCAATTCTACAGACATGGAAACAGAGAAAAAAAAAAAAGCTGTTTCAAAGGGGGGAAAAAAGCCTGAATAGTTTGACACAGTCTGAAGAGGAAAGTTTCTCATTATGTTTTCCAGGATAGCTTCTGGCAACACCAAAAAAGCTGAACATCATTATTAAGTGAAGTAGGAACTTTTTCAAAGCTGCATCATATCTTGTGGTCATATGCTAAAAACAAATATCCCAAAGCTCTTGATGATGCATCTGGTGTTTGTACTGATTGAATATGTCCCAAGCCAGCTATACTTATTGGAGGCACATTTTTGCTTAGCCAGGTCATGCCGAAATTGAAGTAAACATTACCTAAATACCTATCATCAGATTGGGGTATTAATCTGGCAGGATTAGTATAAACCCACTTGCTGTCCATTCCACATCTGAAAGATTTATAGGGGAAGGTAGAGCTGCAGAGTGTGGAGATATACATTGCTTCTGCATCTGATTATACTCTCCAGATTTATGTACAATGTGGAAAGAGGTCGTAGATCACTTTCCAGGAACAACATTCACATTTTCCATGGAGTGCATTAGTATAAAATGAAGATTACATGCCCATAAAATGAAGGGAAAGTTTTTGACAGAAGGTCTCTTCAATGAATTTACAGTCAAAAATGTCATGTGTAGTATTGAAAATTAGTGCTACACAAAGAATTTATCTCCTGATGGACTTTTCCTTCTCCCTTTTTTCGAATTTTGTTTCAGTGGTGCACAGGGACATAGAAATGGAAGGCTGCAAAGGGCCTGTGTAAGTCTCATTTCTTTAGAAAAAAATTTCCTTAAATATAAATTTAAAAAATTACTCTTTTTCCTCTATCAAATAAAATAGCCTGAGACATTTCTTATAGGGAAAAAAAAGTGGGGAAGAGAGAGACATACCTTTGATCGGAATTTTTTATAGAAGACTGAGCATCTGTGCATGGGAAAGAAATCTTTAAGACCAGAGAATCCTAAGGATCACAGAAAAATCACCAGTGTTTTGCCAGTGTTGTTGTAAGATGACTCTGTGGTAAAGCTTTGGGCTCTGGAGTACTGGTGTTTAAGCCCCTCTGAGATGCCTGGGGCTCACGTCGGCCAAAGGACATCTACCTCCCATGTGTTTATGACCTAAGATTGTTTGACAGGCCAGGTCCCAGAGACTTGTGAGCCTGAATCTCATTGAAAGACAGTAAATTTTGGTGTCCTAGTGCCTGAGTGCATACAGCCATGTCATTTATGCCCCTGGCTGCTGTAGAAACAGTGTCTGGTAGAAACCTTGCCAAGAGAAAGCAGATCAGCTGGGGGAAGCACTGTTAGGCCAGAGGCAACCCAAGGCACTGAATTCCTTGCTGATGTTGGCTCTCAGCTTGGAGATCTGCGAGGGTTTGCAGCTCAAAGGCTCCCATTCTGACCCTGCAAAGACTAATTAAAGTGTGTAGCTTTACCTGTTGCAGTTATTCCACTATTTGATTTACCTCAGCTGTCACCTGAATAAAGGCAGGCATGTGCTTTGTCTCTCCAGAGCTCGCTCCACGCACCTCTGTGAGCAGCGTTTAGATACCTTGGTATCCTCAGCCTTGCCACTGGGAAAGTGTGTATGAATAAACTTCATGACAGGGTCATAAATTACAGGGAGAGTAGAGCAAATCTTGGCAGCAGATCACAGCTGCTGGAGAGATGAGAGCTGTGGCAGACACATGAGAAGAGAAGCAAAGGAAGACTAATATTTAAGAGGAAGGCAGAAATTTTACTACTAGACTTGGTTCCATTAAAATGAGACTGTTTCTGACCTTCATTTCTTTGGGAGCAGGCTCAGTCTCCTAATTTCTGTTTAATGTTTTTCTTTTTGTCTCATCTCTCAGGGAAGGATTGATGCTTTCAGACCATTAGAAATTCTTCCTTCTTTACAGAAAAGCCAAAATCAAAACCATAAAGTGCCACTGATTTTGAAGCAGACCAGAGGAATCTCACAAAAGCATACATACTGTCCATGCCCATCTCCAAATCCATGGACTGCAGCTATATCCCTAAATTTGTGTGCCAGCCTTCACAGGATGTGGGCCTAAATATTCTTTCCACGTCCAGTGTCTGTCACAAACTCTATGCACTGTTACTGTGTAAAATTAATTTTTTTTCTTTGATGTTTCATACCCTTATAACATTCTTATAAGTGTGTTTGAAAACTGTGGTATGACTTTAAGATATGCTTGGAAAACCTTCAAACAATTACAAATATGCACACCAAAAAATCTGTGCTTGGATGAGGTAATCCACAAGAGGGTCTCCAGTTGGCCTTTTGAAAACCAAGTATTTTATATATAAATGTCAGTGTTAATTAAAAATCAACACAGAACAGGAAATAAAAACCTGTAATGCTGTATTGGTTATGATCTGAATACACTAATTAGGTATTTCTAAGAGTTTATTCCTGCTCTTGGAAGCAGTCAAGCTTTTTAAAAGAAACAAACAGATATGCACCCACTGGAGGATGCAGCCCACCAGATGATTTCATACTGAAACGAACACGTGGAGAAGAATTTTCAAAGACATGGTGGGCCCTTGCACAGTGCCTGATTATTAATGAAAACGGAGCGTCCTAATCCTTTTGGCATCTAGAAAAATCCCTCCCAGGATTTAAGCATATTGGCCAAAGCCCCCTCCCTGGAGAGCTGTGTAGGTTCATACCATGAATCAGTGAGACCTCATGAGTTACTATTTGCGTGCTTATGCTCTTAGCTGGCTTTAATAAGTGGTGCTAAATGGCTTTTCAGATCTGGTTCTCAGATACACAAAATGTGCCTTCCAACACTGCTGGATACAGCCAAGCTGCAGGAGGGAAGAGGAAATGGCCTGAGCTTAATCCATCCTCAGGACAATCTTAAAATGATTAATTTGTGCTTGTCCTCGAGTGCCACACAGCAGGTTTCAGGGCTACCGAGTTGTTCCAGAAATCTGTTTATTTATAGGTGGTACATACAATTATTGCCTTTTTTTAAGGATGGAAGAATATGCCAGAGCATCCCAGGCATACTTACACCTTGCTGGTGGGACACACACCTCGAAAAATTTGCAAATCACAGCACTTTAAATCAGGGGTCATACAGAGATAAAATTAATTCTAAAAACTATGCACCATAGTGTGTTTGGTGCTATGCACACCATTTATTTTTATGAGTGCACAGGGGCACTGCAGACATGCCTCAGCTACGGGTGACTGCTTACATCTTTAAGTCCTTTTAGGTAAAATTCTCTCCTAAATGGTAGAATATAAATAAACTGAACTACATTCACCTCCATGGAAGGTAGCACTTTCTGGTGTTCAAATGCCACACTGGATATCAATCACTGGTTTGTTTTGTCTTGTTGAAAGAAGAAACTTCCTTTACAAAAGTGATTTTTGATATTGATTTTAAGTCCAAGCATAACTTCTGGGTGTTGTGACCTGGGAGTTTTAAATTTAGATTCATACTCCAATTTGTATTCATGTGTCTACTAAATATTAATTCAGTCGAAATGAACAAATTACATAATGTTTATTGAGTGGGAACTGGAAGACATGACCTTGTTAAACTGGTGCCAGAAGAGCCAAGACCAGGGAGAGCATCACAAACATCATCTGTAAGTGATGAGTTCCCAAAAATAAAGGGTTTTTTTTGTCAGGAAGAGGCTCAGCAAGTGTCCATAACTGTCTGGAAATGACCAGAAATCAGTCTTCAGTCGTTTCTGCTGCAAAAGAACTTGAATGAGGCTGCAAGCAACTGCTGAATCCTGCAAAGAAGAAAGGAAACTTTTCACCTGTCACCATTTGCAAGTTGCCAGAGGCAATGAAAGTATAAACACAATAACTCACTGCAGTAGCAATAGCTTTGCAGTGAACTGCACTGTCACCCTAAACCCCTGTGTTAGATTATAAGGGTATGCTGTGCATGATGAATGCTTCTGGTTTAAAATATTCCAGGGAGAACATTTTTTACCTCTCCCCCCTCCTCAACTTCTACCAACTCTGTTTGCATCTAATAAAATCCAGATGCTTCTTGAAATAAAATTATTGCTACACTGGACCACAAAACTTCTTTTAAAATCAAGGCTGTGACATTTTTAGCCAATGTTCCCTTTTGCTGCAGTGTGCTCAGAGCAGGAGGCAGTAGAAACACAGGCAGAAGGTGTTAATTTTATCTGCTAACACTGGTGTTGTTGCTCTGTGAACTGGTTCTAATATGGCTCAGATCTAATATCCAAGATCTTGGAAGATCTTTCCTGAGAACAAGTCAGATTTCTCTTAATCTAGTGTATACTTACCTTCTGCACCTACATGACATCTGAAAAATACTATTTTCTGTCTCGATGACCAAAGGCGTTAAACCAACAGTATGCACATGGAAATTTGGAGGCACACTTTCTAAGGAAGAAATTTAGGATGCTGTGTCAAGGAAGGTCATGAGGCATCATTGTGATGGTTTGCAACACATTTATGGCAGAGGGCCAAGTCAGACAAAAAGTGAATTTATAGTGGGTCTATTATGTCTACAGTAATAACCATCCTTTATGATGCTGTGACAGCCTGTTTTCGTTTTATTTAAAAGACCAAAGGCTTTTATGGTCAAACCTTGGCTTGCACATCTCTGTCTTAATCATCTCTCCTACCACTACAGTGAAATACCTTGACTCCTTGTGTATTTTGTACTTTTAGCCCTGTCCCGTTCTTCCAGGAATCCTCCCTTGACCACACCTCCATTATTGTGCAGATTTTCCCTTTTCCAACTTGCAAGATAAGAATATAAGAAACATAAGAAATATGTTTCCTTTTTTAAAGAACTGAAATACTTGGATTTCAGCAAGCACTGTTCCCCCTGTGTTGCACAGGAATTCACTTGTGGCCAGATGCTCCTGAAAGCCTGCTGCTCTTTCTGAAGCAAATACATCTCAGAGAATCACAGCTCACTTTCCTCTAGGGTCAGGTGCTACATGGAATAACATGATGCTAATTAAAGTTCTGAAACTCTTTTCAAATTCAAATTTAAAGCCTTTTCAAGGCAGCAAAATTTGGCAGCTCTCCACTTTGAAAAACTGAAAGTTAACAGGGAAAAAATCAGTTTTCAGGTTCATCTTTGTAGGGAAAAAAGTCTTAATGCTGAACAAACTACATGGATCTTTTATGTAAAGAAAAAAGTTAGAGAAATGTTTCAACTTCATTGTCCTGGCAAATTTTAACAATAAATGAAAAAACAAACAAGTTTGATATCCATGAAAATTTCTAGGTATCCTGATACTCACTTGGAAAACAATACTGAGGGAACTTGGGGAGGAAAGATGTCAATGCAAGGATTGTTTCCTGCAAAGGGCTATAAACTCAGCTATTTTGAATGTTGTAAGTGGAAATGACATAATGTACATCAAATGAAAGAAAAGATGGAGATCTCTGCTCTGCAGATCCTGATGTCAACCACTTAGTCTGCATGGGTCTGTGTGTATGCAAATACACACTGGTTTGTTTTGAAGGTAGAAAGAACCTTCATTGACTCAAGTGTATTTAGATTTATAAAAATCTCGCCCTTGAGAACAAATACAGAAGACAAATTGAGTCTTCAAAATAACCCCTCTGCATTTGAAAAAACCAACATGCTATTTTTCAAGAACTGTCATTTCTGTCTCCAGTTTTACATATGTTCAGCCTTACTGGTGAAAGGATGGACGTGAGTCCTTTTTCAACAGAGAAAACTTGAACCTTGAATTTTTGACCTTCACTTTCACAGTGAACATGTTGGGATTCAAAGTTTGAGATCTGGTCTACTTCCAAGTCTAGTGCAGAACTCCATCAGTTCTTAGAAGTTCAAGACTTCAGCTATCAATCTTGACTGCAGAGAGGAGTTGCATGTAGACCTGGTTACTGCGGGTGCTTGTACTCGTTGGAAAGTAAGGTTACAGCATCCACAAAGTCACATGCTCCAGTCCACGGTTTGAACACACAAAGGTGTAAAGTAGTCCAGAAGATGTTGGCTTGACCTTGACTTGAGCACCTCCTGTGGAGGAGATTGCTTCTGTAATCAGGGCTGCACTTCAGTACTGCAGAAAGTTTTTCCTAAACTACTAAAGAGAAAAACTGTGCTGAATTATTCTCCTTGTGGATGTCCCCCAGCAGCCTCAGAGAGTGACAGATCTTGATTTTCTTGATTTTCTCTTTTCCTTCCTTCCTTCCTTCCTTCCTTCCTTCCTTCCTTCCTTCCTTCCTTCCTTCCTTCCTTCCTTCCTTCCTTCCTTCCT